>NC_142868.1:173800075-174103106 GCF_051225735.1 Oryctolagus cuniculus | reverse complement strand
ATGCTCAGTCTTAATTTGAGAGCTGTACCAGAGTAGGCTCTG
This sequence comes from Oryctolagus cuniculus, assembly GCF_051225735.1. Classification (NCBI taxonomy): domain Eukaryota; kingdom Metazoa; phylum Chordata; class Mammalia; order Lagomorpha; family Leporidae; genus Oryctolagus; species Oryctolagus cuniculus. The sequence goes on along the minus strand of NC_142868.1, from coordinate 174,103,064 downwards.
GGAGGCAGGTGGCTTGTAGGTCATGGTTTGCCAAATACTGTTATAGAGTACAACCTCTCTTTTTATAAGGAAAAGAAAGAGTTTCCATGTCCAGAAACTCTGGTGCAAACAGCTACCCACCAAGCAGGAGTGGAGAGTTAGGTAGGAAAGAGAAGTCTCCTTGGGGAAGCAGTCTGATACCTCTGCAGGATTCACAGCTCCTACTAGTTCGATAAACATGGGCCTGAACTTGAATTAAAAATGATTTTTTTTGCTTCATGAATCAATATTTAATGATAATGTATCTACTTGATGTTTCAGCTATAAAAATGCAAATTATGCATGAAATTGATGTACATTATTCCATAATTAACTAATCTGATAGAAAAAAAATTAGGTATTTATATTGAAAACAAGCCATTCATAACTATTAAGATACTCTCCAGTGGAGAATCATAGTCTCAAAAATATGAGTGACTGGAAATTGGGGCCAGTCACTTGTGACCAGGGAGATGGAGTATTGTGTTTCTTTCACCCTACTGGCATTGCCCAAGTGCCTTTCTAGCAATACATTCTCATACGTTTTAAAATGATGAAAGATAATTCTTAAAATGTTTTATTCTGTGACATCATTTCATGAATGGTATATAAATAGTGCATTCCTATATAATGCTGCATTGACAACCTTTACTGCACTATGGACTCTGGAAATATGATGATAAACAAATGGTTATGAATTTGAAATTTGTCAAATACCTCTGAATTCAAGTGCCTTATTATTCAGAACTTGTGGATTACTCCCAAAATCATTCAGTTTAAGTTATGGTTTCTCAATTCTTAATTAGCTGTCTTCCACTTTCCTTTAAAACCTCTTGTTTTAGCCACAGTGATTAATCCACAAAAAGTACATCCTATTGTCAGTCTGTTTTGTGTATTTAACATTAAATGGATCCACTTTCTACAGATCATGGATTTTTTTTTTAGTGCTTAAGGAGGCCTCAGAGAAGACTAAGCCTAACTTCCGAATTTTATACCTCAAGAGAATGCTGAGGAAGTGACTGTAATTCATTGGTTTTGCCTTTAACTGTAAAGTGTTTCTATTTAACTCTGTAATGAACTTGGCTCCCCCCTGTATAGTCAGGAATGCTTACTCAATGATTTCTGACTCCCCTCTACTCTTATGTAACTTTACTCTCAATTTCTGACCTAGAATCCTAAGTTCCTCACTACATACTTGTGACTTACTTTCTATTTTTGATCTCTGGTTACATGAAAATGATGGATAGGGGATTTTGTCTTTTACTTTCTTTCATTCTGTAGCAATTGCCAAATCTCTCTTACCTATTAGGCTTTCTGGGCTCTGATCAGCCCTAATTTAGTCATTGTTCCCAAATACCTTCCTAGATAGTGCCAGTGTCTTTAACTGTTCAATTCTCTTGTTCTTTTTGTGGTTTGTAGGGACAGTTAACAGCTGCATATGAATATCTTGGTAATCAATACCTATTCAACACCTCTAACTCTAATCTTGAACACCCAAGACCAATCTTCCACTCTCATCTCAGTCTATGACCAGATGTCAATAATAGAAGGTTCTACATTGAAATAAAAGCAAGAATCAAGCCCAACCTAACCATATGTACTTAAAGAAATAAGTTAGTAGCATGATATCATCACTGGAGTGATGGAAATAGAATTGTATGCCTAAATAACCTTATATGTATTCATGTCATAACCTGACATGGTTCATTTTGATAGACTGTTATCTCCCTTAAACAGAAATATTGTGCACAGAGCTCTATGTGCAACATGAAAAACAACCTTGAGTTACATTCATAAATCATATTTGAATTAGAAAGGAATTTGCCTTACCAGTATCCTTCTTTACTTTGAGATGGCTGATACGATTTTACTAAACCATTTCAACGGTTTCAAAGAATATGCTAGGAGTTTTTAATGGTTATTGCATTTAATACAACATGAGCACAATATTTGCTACTGATTTTCAGAGCCTTTGAATTTTGATCACTTATCTTTGATTTATGGGTTAAAATCATGTCCCTCACTGAGAGGCTTTTTTTTAAATAGACATTACGTGATAGCATGTGGTTTGTAAAATAACCTGGGAGATGAAAATGGAACACTAATCTTTAAAATCCATTTGAAAAATAATTTTTAAGCTGAATTTTGTCTTCATGTAGTATGATGCAGGCTTTATTATGCTTTGAGAGACTTTTCTTCCAAAAATATTTTCTTTTTGACAAGCAAAGAAATCAACATTAACTTTATTTTTTCAATCCTTAAATTATTGCAACATGATTTATGGCTTAGCATATGGTCTGTCTTGGTGAATATATCATCTATTCTTGAAAAGAATATGTGTAATCTTTTATTATTTAAGTATTTTTTGGTTGTCAGTTCATAGTTATTCAGTCTTATAGATGCTTACTGATTTTCTTTCTACTTATTCTATCAATTATTGAGAGAAAATTTTTGAAACCTTTAATTGAAATTGTGGATGTATTTATTTCTCTTTAAAATATATGTAGGGGTATGTGTTTAGCCTAGTGGTTAAGACACCTGTGACCCACATTGGAGTATTTGGGTTGATACTCATCTCTGACTCCTGACTGTAGCTTTGTTATGTGGACCATTGAGGATAGTGATGATAACTCAAATTTGATTCTTGCTACTGATGTGGAAGTCCTGACTTGAGTTCCTGGCCCCTGGCTTTGACTTTGGCTCAGTTCTGCTCATTCTGGATTTAGGGTGTGAATCAGCAAGAGAGGTCATGTGAGGATAAGGCGAGAAGGTGTCTGTGTATGAACTAGGATGAGGGCCCTCACCAAGAGCTGAATTGGCCAGAACCATCATGTCGGACTTCCTAGCCTCTGAAACTGTGAGACACAAGTGTTTGTTATTTAAGCTAACCAGTGTGTTGTATTGTAATAGTAATCTTAATTAAGACCTATCACTTCACGTATGATGTCAGAATCATACTTACAACAATATACTTCTTTCTATTCTCTTCCCTTTATTTCTCCTGTAGTTGTCATATATTCTACTTTGACGTATGCTTAGAACCAAGTCTACTACCATTATTTTTGCTCTAAATATTCTTTTATACAAATTAAAAAATGAGGAGAGCAAAAACTACAAAAAGAAAGGAAGAAAGGAGGGGATGAGGTAGAAAGGATGAGGGAGGGAGGAAGTGATTATCAATATGTTCTTAGAATTATATCTACAAACCACATTGAATCTGTTAAAAACCAGTTAAAATGAATAATAAAGAGAAGATGTTCTTAAAAATATCTTTCCATGTATTTACCATTTTCAGTATTCATTCTGTATCCTTTTTTTTGGGAAAGGGTCAGTTAGTAAATATTTTAAGATTTGTGAAAAATAGAGTCTCTGTCACAGTGACAACTATACCTGTGTAGAGCAAAAGAAACCACAGATATTTGTAAACAAATGATCATGACTATATTCCAGTAAGATTTTACTTATGAACATTAAAATTTGTATTGTCAATAGTTTTTTGTAAACTTTGAATTTCATGTAATTTTAAACATAATATTTGTTTAATTGTTCTGATCATTTAAATATGTGAAAATCATCTTAGCTCATAGACCACACAAAAGCTGTTAGTTGGCTAGATATGGGTCATAGTCTATAGTTTTCTGACTTCTGCTGTAGATGCATGCTTTTCCTGATGCCATTAAGCCTCATTTAAGAATATTTCTTGTAGTTCAGGGCTAATAATGACAAATTTTATGTTTTCATTTCTCTGACAATCTACTTATCTCTTCATTTTGAAGATACCTTGTCAATATATCAATATTTTCTTGTGATAAAGAATTGTAGGTTTTTGATTTTCAGCACTTTAAAGATAATAATTTTTTTTTTTTTTTTTTGCTTTTCAGCACTTTCAATAACATTCTATTGTCTTCTGGTTAATTGTATCTCTATGTTTTGTTTCCTTTGCCTCAAAAATGAAGTCTATTTGGTCTTCACAGCTGCAGTTTGGGAAGGTTGAATATTGAAGCAAATACAAAACTCATCTGATGTGTTCTCCTTTTTCCCTCCCTCCCTCCCTCCCTCCCTTCCTTCTCTCTCTCTCTCTCTCTCTTTCTCTTTCTTTCAATACTTTTCTGTATTTACTTTGCCTGAGAAGTAGAGAGAGAAAGATACAGAGGGAGGGAGAGAGGGAGAGAGAGAGGCAGACAGATTGCTTCTTTTTTTTTTTTTTGACAGGCAGAGTTAGACAGTGAGAGAGAGAGACAGAGAGAAAGGTCTTCCTTCCGTTGGTTCACCCAGCAAATGGTCGCTACGGCCAGCGCGCCAGTGCACTGCACCGATCCGAAGCCAGGAGCCAGGTGCTTCCTCTTGGTCTCCCAAGCGGGTGCAGGACCCAAGCACTTGGGCCATCCTCCACTGCCTTCCCTGGCCACAGCAGAGAGCTGGACTGGAAGAAGAGCAACAGGGACAGAATCTGGTGCCCCAAGCGGGACTAGAACCCGATGTGCCAGTGCCACAGGTGGAGGATTAGCCAAGTGAGCTGCGGCACCGGCAACAGAGTGCTTCTTATCTGCTGGCCCATTCCCTAAGTGTCCACCAGGAGCTGTTAACTAAATCCCAGTCTCCCATATGAGTGGAAAGGACCCAAGTAATTGAGCCATCACTTGTTGCCTCCCAAAGTGTGCTTACTCGGAAGTTAGAATTGGTAGCAGAGCTGAGACTCAAATTCAGGTACTCTGATATGGGAAGCATATGTCCAAAGTGGTATTGTAACTGTTAGGCCAAATGCACAGTGCTTGTGTTTGTTTCCCTCAAAGAATGAAACCTAAACAATATGTTAGCTAGTGCTTTAAGTACTCTGTTCACATCTATTGATTTTTATCATAAGAATAAGCACAATTCCTGTGATTTTGTCATGACTAGATGCTAAAGTACTTTATATATGCTCAAAATATATGTTGTGATTAGTTTATATTTCTAAAATGTGATGCTTGAAGCTTGAGAAATGTTTAATATTTAATTTTTCTCTGTCATTTCAAAGCATTTTTATGGGGATCTTATATAATTGGCTTATGAGGCTGTAGTAAAGGCTGTGAAATTTGAGGTTCTTAACCTCAACCAGTCAACATTTATGAAATACCATCTATGTACAAGATACTGGTGGGTCTCAGAGCTGTGACTCTTGCTAACTCAATGTTATGTAATAATTCTTGATATCATAATGCATTGTTTAAAGGAAAATTGGAGAATAGTCACAAAAACAAGATTCCACAGCCACCACATGAGTTGTCAGTATCCCATAAAAGCACTGATTGAATCCTGGCCTCTCCACTTCTAATCCAGTATCCCTGCTAACATGCCTGGGAAAACAGTGAAAGATGGCCCAATTCTTCGCTGCTGCTCCCATGTTAGAGACCCAGCTGGAGTTCTAGGCTCCTGACTTCTGCCTGTGCCCAGCCCTGGTTGTTGTAGCCATTTGGGGGAGTGAAACAGCAGATGAAGAATTCTCACTCTCTCTCTGTTTCTCCTTCCCCCTCTGAAACTGCCTTTCAAATAAATACATATTCTTTTTTTAAAAAAAACTAAACAGTACACTGAAAACTGAACTGTTGCAATGAGACCATGTTATTTACATAATCCTAATCCTCCTGATGTCACTTTTTTCTTCCATAGAATTAAGATGATGTGTCAATGATCTTTAAGTTCCTTATGGTTTTCTGCATGTCCTAGTGAACTTTTTTCTGTCTCATGCAATTAGGATATAAATAGAAGATCATGATGCTTTTTAACCCTGCATTCTGAAGGTGATTTTGATTGTTTAAAATATGAAATGTTAGAGTGTACTTAAGTTGCAGAAAAAAGATTTTTCTAAACATAATAGCTAGTTACCTTCCTTGTATACTTTTATGTGTCCTCTGAGTCATATCTACACTCAGTAGCTGCTGACAAAACAAGATTTTACTGCTGAAAGAGCAGCAGATCTAATAATGCTGCAAAAGAGCAGGCTGAATTTTATTTTGCCTTGGGTCATCAATAAAATTCCAGTCATGCTCTGATCCTACACTCTTTATTGTTCCCCATGACACATCACAGGTAAAAGCAGACTTTACTATTTCAGACATTACAAAACTTTCAGTGAAGAATTGGAAAACATCTAAAAGGTCACACATAAGTCCTAGAGAGCTTCCAAAGCATTCTCCAAGATACAGTGACACGTGCAAATGGGAGTATTTGTTAGGATAATGCTGACTGCTGCTACAAGTAGACCTGCAAATAAAAGGGTTTGGAATAATCAAAACTTTTTTTGTGTGTCTGCATCTCTTCTTCTTGTGGTCATTTAGGAACTGATGTTGGTGGAGGCTCTGCCATTATTTAGGGTCTTATTTTAGGATCTGCTAATGTCATATGCCACTTCCATGGCTGCTGTAGTCATTTCCATTCCAGTACGTTGGAAGGGAGAAAGAGCATGAAGTTCACCATAGAGTTTTATGAGTCTGTCTATGCTTCCAGTGGCTTCATATATCTGTAAGAAAGATGTAGAAATCTCAGAATCAGGAAAAAAATCACTGGGTGTCTGTCGCTCCCCCTCTTCGTGGAGGAACGACACAGGACCCTGCGCTGTTCTTTTGTCTGCTCGGCCCTTCCCGGGTTTGCTGCTGGTTCTTCCCGGGTTGGCTACTGTCCCTTCCACCTCCGTGGAAGGGCGGTTCCCCCTGCCACTTTCCCCACTTCCGCGGGGGAGCGGCACACCGCCGGCCGGCTCTCTCGGGGGCTGCACAGGTGTTCCTTCATATGTTCCCCTTAGATGTTCCTGGTGCATGTTGTCTCTCTCCTCCTTTATAGTCCTCCTCCACCAATCCCAACTCTGCTACCCACACGCCGAGTACGCTGCTCTCCTCCAATCAGGAGCAGGTCCTACAGTTTCTTGGTTGAACTGGAGGCAGCTGCGTAGAAGCTGTTACTCCCTTCTCAGCGCCATATTGTGGGAGAGCAGATGCATAGAATGAGTCTTAATTCTAGTAACAGTCTTAGTCCGAGTTGCTCCCCACAGGTGTCTAATGTCCAGAGCTCATGTCATTAGCCATTCTCTAATCTTTTGTGATCTTGGAGTATCTGTACCAGTCCTAGAATTTTAAACATAGTGTATTATTAGATCTCAATCTTGTGATGAAGTTAGGCCAATTGAGAGGTTTGAATTTTTTATTTATATGTTTTCTTTGACTTTCCTGATGTTTTTTCCTCCACAAAAGAACCAGTTTATAAACTGGATGAGAACAGAGCTTCCTCCTTTTGATGGCTTAGATAATGAGGGGAACACAGATGGGCACATAATCCAAAATCATAAGCTGCTTCTGTCTTGAGGCTGTAAGATTGGTTAATAAATTCTCTAACTTTGTCTGTAGCCTTGTTGTGTGGAAAGGGCCTTTTACCTCTTTCTTCTGGATTAAAGATGCTGTGACCTTTTAAAAATTACCATAGTATTTATTAACCAATGGTCTTTTTTTTTTTTTCAAGATTTATTTTATTTATTTGAAAAACAGAGTTACAGAGAGAGGTAGAGACAGAGAGGTCTCCTATCTGCTGGTTCACTCCCCAGATGGCCACAACGGCTGGAGCTGTGCCAATCCGAAGCCAGGAGCCAGGAGCTTCTTCTGGGTCTCCCACATGGGTGCAAGGGCCCAAGAACTTGGGCCATCTTCTACTGTTTTCCCAGGCCATAGCAGAGAGCTGGATATGAAGAGGAGCAGCTGAGACTAGAACTGGCACCCATATGGTATGCTGGCGCTTCAGGCCAGGGCTTTAACCCATTGCACCACAGCATGAACCCCTGGCCAATAGTCTTAAGTGTTGCATAAAACTCAGTTATGTTCAGGTGTCTGATTTGAGATTAAAAAAAATTTTGATAATTGTTGATGTCCCATTTTCAAGTCCTGAGTATAGTTCTACATTTTTGAATGTATGTGGTTTGGTTTCCAAATGTGCCCATTTGGACTATCCTGCTGTTTGTAATTTATCTAGACAGTTATTTCATAATCCTGATAAACAGAACACATGGTTGCAACTATCCAGAGAATATAGCACACTTATATGGCATTAGTAAGATGAAAGACACCATTTGCCAAAAAATTGAGTCAAACTTGCTGAATATTTTGCTTCTTTTTAAAGCTTATCCATCTAAGAGAACTATACTTTTCATGAGTTTTACAAATAAAAAAAGGAACTTTTATTCACCTCTTTAGTTTTGGATATAATGATAGAAGCCTTCAGAAGACTTTTCCTTTCTTGGAAGATGGAATTGTTATATGTTATTTTTGTCTCCTGAAGACAAAATTAATTATAGATAGGAAGTTTCTGGACTCATATGGGAAGGGAAATGATCCCAAGATGTTTTAAAGGTCTTACCACTATGAGAAGCTGCCAGAATTACTTTTTAACTGATGATATATTAAATATAAGTGGATACCTCGTTATTTTACATGCTTTGTCTTTCAAAAACTTATTTGGGGATGTGTATAAACCATTTGCTCAATGGGAATGATTTTTACCATGTTTTACCATAGAAAGTGCATCAGTTTCAGTGATTAAATTTGAACTTGAATCCTTGTTCCTGCATAATAATGTGACTCAGAACTAAATGCTCCTTACGCTTCCTGAATCATAGTTTTTTCACATTTAAAAATATCCAACTTATAGGATGCAGTGAGATAAATGAAATAATTGTGGGCAAAGGTCTCTGGAACCATGAACTGCTATAAAAATATGAGTTTTTTTATTATATAACTGAGTATTACAAAATAAAAATCTATATCCTCTACCTTGTTTGTACATGCATAGACACACATGTGCACACACCATATACATATTTGTAGTGGATCAAATGAGTATTTATCTACAGGGCTTATTATTTATATTATGTACAGAATTTTGGTAAAAGCTGGATTTAATGCCTATCATAATATCTCATGGAGAAGAGTTCCATTTTCATAGCATTAGCATAGGAATTTCAGTAGAAAATTCCTTCTTTGTAAAGCTGCACCTGTTAGCTGGCAATGTGCCCTGTCAACAATTTGTTCCTTCTGACGGGACAGTATTTAAGGCCAAGGAAGTTGTACATAGCCAATATACTACCTAGGTGAGTTTAAGGGAATTCTGTAAACCAGTTGTTCTTTCTATCTCTGAATTTTGGCTTCTACATTTCTAAAATTGGGATGAATTAAATAATTTTAGGTGCTTGTCCATACTTTGAAATCTCTTGATTTCAGAGTCACTCCATGGTTGGTCTAACATGATATGATCACTAACTCATGTCAACACTCTTGAACTTAGGTAGCTAACTGAATGTGTCCAGAAACAACCTCTTAACAAAATAAACTAGTAATGCAGCAAGGGATAATTCCGACCTATCATGAATTAATTTATTAACTGCAGTAAGAGGATGAATGTAGGTGGATAAAATCTGAAAATGTCCTTACTCTTTGAGAGAAAATTTATATAAAAGATAAAGTCATGTTTTTTAATATATAATCAATGAAAATAGTATGAAGTTTTGGAGAAGTTTTGTCCAATAATGCACTTCAGCGATGGAAATGTTCTATATTTGCACCATACAACGTAGCAACCACTAGCTATAACTTGAAGTGTGATTAGTAAAACTGAGAAACTGAGAATTTTATTTTTTATATTTGAGATATAAACATGGGAGAGAGAGAGAGAGAGAGAGAGAGGTAACCTATCTGTTGGGTTACTTCTTAAATGCCTACAAAATCTAGGGCTGGGCCAGGCCAAAGCTGGGAACCAGAAACTCAATCCAGATTTCCCATGTGGGTGGCAGAGACCTAAGTATTTGACCTATCACCTGCTGCCTACCAGGGTGCACATTAGCATGAAACTTGAATTGGGAGCAGAACTGGGTCTCAAACCTATGCACTATGATGTGAAATTCATGTGTCCCAATCAGAATCTTAACCACTAGGCCATATATCATCCCCAGAACTGATAATTTTTAAAAAGCAAATTAATTAGTTTGGAAGAGAAGGAAAGGGAAGGAGAGCAAGAAAGAGAGACAGATAATGTTCCCATGTGTTCCTCAAATGCCTGTGATAACCAGTGTTGGGCCAGAATGAAACCAAGAACTAGAGCTCAGTCCACATCTCCTGCATAAATGGCAGGAACACAACCACTTGAGCCATCACCCACTACCTCCTAGAATACGTGTCAGCAGGAAGCTGGAACTAGGAGTGGAGCTGGGCCTGAACCCAGGCACTCTTGACATGCAATGTGGCATCCCCAGGAATGTCCTAACCACTAGGCTAAATGCCTGCCTGCCTCAACTGAAAATTTTTATTGTTATTTGTTTACTTAACCAAACTTAGTCATATGTGGCTAGTGGCTATCTTTCTGGAGAGTGGTTATAGAGAATGTGAAGTGCTCACTGAGTTATAAGCTTTTTTAGGGCAAGAAATCTGTCTTGCTAATTTTACTATGCAGGTATTAAAACTAACAGAGGTCACAGAGTAGAACCCAGTAAGTCATTTTTGTTGCAGGAAAGGATATTCCTTAAATGAATTGTGATTAAGGATATTTGGATATCATTACATTCTTTTTTTTTTTTTTTTTTGACAGGCAGAGTGGACAGTGAGAGAGAGAGAGACAGAGAGAAAGGTCTTCCTTTGCCGTTGGTTCACCCTCCAATGGCCGCCGCAGCTGGCGCACCGCGCTGATCCGATGGCAGGAGCCAGGAGCCAGGTGCTTTTCCTGGTCTCCCATGCGGTGCAGGGCCCAAGCACCTGGGCCATCCTCCACTGCACTCCCTGGCCATGGCAGAGAGCTAGTCTGGAAGAGGGGCAACCGGGACAGAATCCGGTGTGCCGGCGCCGCAAGGCGGAGGATTAGCCTAGTGAGCCGCGGCGCCGGCCGGATATCATTACATTCTGTATCCCTTTGCATATTAACATATGAATTGAAAAATCTTCTAGTAAATAAGCTTACTTTGTTTTTAAGTTCGCATCTTTCAGATATTTGCAGGTTGTTCACAAAGTTAATGAAAAATATTTATTATGAAGAAACTATGCACAGATTTTATTTTTTGTGCCAAAATAAGCTTATTTTTTAATTCCATTTTCCATGAACTTTTGGAAATACTGGCATATGTGTATATGTGTGAGAAAGAAAGACAAGGGAGGTAGAGAAGGAAGAAGGAATATGGGGGAGAGAGAAATATCCCATACATGTAATCCCATAGAATGCAATGTGGGAAAGTTTGCTTTTTAAGAGATGTGGTTTAGTTTGTAGAATACATGACCACCTACCACATAGATGAGCTCAACAAATCAGGTTTTTGGACTTTGCTCTCTAATGTAATATGGATGAAAAATACTGATTCAGTGAAGTGTGTTGGAGCAGAAACCAGAGGATAGGCAGAAAAATTAACTTAATAGAAGATATTTAAGTATTCAAAGCCCTCTGAGCAATTGGGAACAGAGGCTTAAACCTGGAACACTACGAGACTGGTCTTCATGAGGTGAGCAACTTCTCCCTTGAGACATAATCACTATTTCTGAATAGTGAATGTAATGTTTTTCATATCTTTTTGAAGTTTTTTAGGGATCCTTTGTTTAGAATTTTTTTTTCTATTCCTGTTTGGAAGAACATCAACTTCAAATCTGAATTTGCTATTTAAAGTACTAGGATTTTCCCCAAGGACTTTTGAAATTTTTGTTAAAACAAAACAAAACAAAAGACTCCAAACCCTTACCTTTAAGTTTTCCACAATTGAAATTTTTTCATTGAAGCTGAATCATATTTAACGAAAAGTTGAAAATCATTAATATCTAGTTCAAAAGACAAGATGAAAAGGATCAAAGTGCCTTGCTTATCTAGCTTTCTATCTTCTTGAGGGTCAATGCATAGAAATGTGCATGAGAAGTAGAGCTGCTGGCAACTGCCTGGTCTAACACATTTTTTTCCAGAGAGTAAAAAATACTGTTACCTCTTGGTTTATGAGGCGATGAAGTATTCTAGCACATAAATATTGACGCTGAGACCCATGGGATGTAGCTGTGTTGAGCACATTTGCAAGACATAAAGACCAAAGCTAAATGAAGTTACATCTTTTCCTATAAAACGCAATCTGTCTCTCAATGGATCGTACTGTCCTGTTGTTTTTATTTCCTCCATCTTTATAATTGGAGACATCCTGCCGGCTTGTTGAAAACACTTGTATTTCTTCCTGAAAGTTAGCCAACCTACAAATTATCTTTAAAAGTCTGATTAGGTGTTTGCAGCTAAAATTAACACATCAGGGAAATGCTAGAATTTTGAGCTGGAAGCTGAGAACAGGAAAATGGTTAAACAAAGACATAAAAAATCTGTCAGAACAATATTCTGGAATGAAATAGATTTTTTAATTGAAAATTTTGTGTAGCTTTTACCTACCTTGGAGCAGGAAGCCTCTGAGTTCTACAATATTGAATATAGCTATAAATGTTTATATAGTTTTTATTTGCTTAGATGGGAGCAAGGTAGGGGGTAGTACATTAAATATTCTCTTATAATACTCTTATAAAGTTGCATAAAACAAATTCTGAATACAGTGTGTTCAATTGCAAGGATTCATGGGAGAACCATGAATTTCCTGATAAAACTCATGGTGTCCTGACCAGAGGCCATGTAAGAATTCCCGAGTGAGCTATGAAGCTTGAGAAATATTAATTCAGTTGTGTGTAATTCTGTTTCCCCAAGCATGTCATGATAATATTCTTGAGAAAAAAATAATATATTCATCCAAAAAACATTTAACTTAGACTAATAGACTCCAAGCATTGTTTTAGGTATTGGAGCCAGCCATGAACATTTTTGTTGCGATACTTGCTCTCATGGAGTTTATCTGAGGGAATTTCAAAATATTATTGGAAATGATATTAAAAATGAGTTTATTTTTGTGCAATAAAGGAAATGCATGCATATGGGGGGTCATCACAAAGTTTTGTGAAATTAGTGTTATGACAAACTATGCATGGATTTCAAAATTTTTTGCACCAAAGCAAATGTGTTTAAATTCCATTTTCCATGAACCTTGTGAAGTCTTCTCATATGTTAATGTCGAGGAAATGACATACAGCAAGCGAGAGGAAAACTGAATATGCTTCAAGTATACTAACAAATCCTGAAAATAAATGAAGATAATATGATAAGGCATGAAAGTAGTTGGGAGGCCTTTCTGAGAATGGAACTTGAGAGCTGAGTTCCAGAACTTACAAAGAGCTAGTACCAGAGGAAGACCGAAGTTAAGAGAAATAACATGTACAAAGGACTTAGAGTGACAGGGCTTACAAGAACAAAAGATGACCAGGGGCCGGCACCGTGGCTCACTTGGTTAATCCTCCGCCTGCGGCGCCAGCATCCCATATGGGTACCGAGTTCTAGTCCCGGTTACTCCTTTTCCAGTCTAGCTCTTTGCTGTGGCCTGGAAAGGCAGTGGAGTTTTGACCAGGTGTTTGGGCCCTGCACCCTCATGGGAGACCAGGAGGAAGCACCTGGCTCCTGGCTTCGGATGCGCTGGCCGTGGGGGCTATTTTGGGGGTGAACCAACGGAAGGAAGACCTTTCTCTTTGTCTCTCTCACTGTCTAACTCTGTCAAGGAAAAAAAAAAAGAAAAAAAAAAAAAAAAAAAGAAGAGATGACCAGGCCAGTGTGGCACTGGAGCAGCAGATCTACTGGGAGAGCAGATTCAGATCATATAGGGCCTCATGGACCATGTAAACATTGTCATTTTGCTGTGTGCTTTCCTTTCATTGTCTCATTTGGCAAAACCAAGTTTAAATTTCCACTCTTTATAACTCAGCCACACCAGCTGATCATGAACCAAATTCATTACATAGATCCTAAATTGGTCTTCTTTGCTACTGGGCAGTCATAAGTGTGCAGCTTTATTCTACTTGCTTTCTTATTCCCTTAGATATTTTTATACCTTTCCTTCTGTCCTCAAACCTTCTACCTGTCTTAGCTTAAGACCATGTTTCTTTCTTTACTAGGAAAACTTAAGCAGTCAGTAAAGACCATCTGATACTCTCATGATTGCCTCTTTTCAACTGCAGGCATCTGCATCTACGTATGCCCACCTCCACCTTGTTACCATGAATATAATGTCCATGCTTCTGTCTAAAGCTACTGTTTCCTTTTGTGCACTAGATCCTTGGCTTCTCTCGCCTTCTTAAGGACATCGCTGCGTAATTCTCCTCCTGTTTCTAAGATCATTAATTATTTCCTCTTTACTATCAATATGCAAAAATATAGTTATTTTTCTCACTTAAAAAGCCACCCAACTTTCTTAGGATTCTATTCTTCCAAGAATTAGTTATCACCTTATTTCTTGGTTTTCCTATTCAGCAGAACTCTTCAAAAGTCATCTGCCTTTGTTGCCTCAACTCCTTCATTCCTAATCTCTCTCAAAACCCATACCAATCAAGCTTTTGTGCTCACCACTCTAACAAACTTGCCAAAGTTGCTAATGTAATTAGCAATGCTAATGCTAATTAGCAATGCTAATACATTGCGAAATCCAGAGGTCAGTGCTCAGCCTCATAATAATTCACATCTGGCAGTAGATGGTACATGGCTCCCTTTGTTTCATTTTCTTTTCTTGGTTTACATGATGTACTTGTTATAATTTTTTTTTCTCTTTAATCATATTGATCACTCTTCTTAGTCTCTTTTGCTGGGTCTTCCCTTTCTTTCTAATTTTTTCTTCCTTGCTTTGCTGTCTTGAGGGATTACATAATTCAGTAGAGTATATGTTTTACTTGTTAAGATGCTACTAATGCTGGCCGGCGCCGTGGCTCAATAGTCTATTCCTCCGCCTTGTGGCGCTGGCACACAGGGTTCTAGTCCCAGTCGGGGCGCCGGATTCTGTCCTGGTTGCCCCTCTTCCAGGCCAGCTCTCTGCCATGGCCCGGGAGTGCAGTGGAGGATGGCCCACGTCCTTGGGCCCTGCACCCACATGGGAGACCAGGAGAAGCACCTGGCTCCTGGCTTCAGATCAGCGCAGTGCGCCGGCCGCGGCGGCCACTGTAGGGTGAACCAATGGCAAAAGGAAGACCTTTCTCTCTGTCTCATTCTCTCTCTCACTGTCCACTCTGCCTGTCAAAAAAAACAAAAAAAATGATGCTACTAATGCAGTTGTTATACATGCAGGAAGCTGGGGCCAGGAGCTAGAACAAGGTATTAGACCTAGTGCTGTGATGTGGGATGTGGACATCTTAACTGATATCTTGACCACTAGGCCAATGCTCACCTCTAAACTTGTCTTTTAATTTAATTTTTCTACAGACATTTTGAAGTACTCTCATATACCTTTGTGGCCAGCTTCCCTAGTTCCTTCAAGTGTCTCCTTCTCAGTGAGGTTCTACTCCAATTCATTAAAAATTTTAACATCCACATGGTTCACAAAATATTACACTATATTTTTTGTTGTTCTTAGGATTCACCATCTTCTAATTTAAATTATAAATTATATAATTAATTTATATAATTACATTTGTATAATATATATATATTTATTATTTTATTTATTGTTTCACTCCCTTTGCTATACTGCAATCTTTAGCATGGAAGTTTATTTATTTATTTATTTGATTTACTAAAATATCTAAGTGCCTAGAACAATGTCTGGCACTTTTTGCCTGGCAGAGAGTGTTTGCTGAATTGTGAAATCATCTCATATAATCCCTATAGTAACTCATGAAGTAAGAAGTGTTATGTAGTGTATAGCTGAGCCATATTCAGGCCTGAGGCAAAAAGAAAAATCAGTAATACTGATTCTGTCTTTATTTAGAATTTTGATCTTTTTTTCATTCTGATTTTTTGTATTTATTTTGAGTTAAAAAATACTCTATTATAATATGTTTATGTTTGTTACTGAACATTTGCTAACTCCTTAGTCTTGGCTTGGGAATCATATTATTCCTGTTTTGTGAGTGAGGAACCTGAAGTTTGGAGATGTTAAGTCACTGGGTCTGGCTTATATTACCATTAAGATTGAAGTCCCTGAATTATCTAGTTCTGGGGGGGGGGGGGTGTTGTTCATAACCATTGTGCTACGTTTTCTAGATTCTTGTTTAATTTTTATCCTTTCATTCAATGCAGAGCTCCTTCCATCTACATCTGTAAAATGTACTTGTTAAATTGGTGTTCATTTTTTTTCTGGTAATGCTTTGTTATTCTCCTGGGGTACTATTTAGTGCAGGCCAGGTTTGTAGTCATCATTCACATAACAACACTTTCCAGAAGAGTCACAACTATATGTCCATAATTATCTCCACCTTGAACTGTAGTGGGATCACTCATTCTTAAACCGAAGTCTTTCTTAGGTCTGACGTCCTCAGATAACATCCCTTTAGGATTATTTTTGAATAATTTTTGAATAATTGCTACCACTTGTCCTCTCCTGACTTCCATTTCCCCAAAAGAAATGACTAGGCTTTGTAGAGCTGATTCTAATTTGGACATATTCTTCCTGATTTTTATTTTCTTATTACATTTCCCACTTACACATCTGAATTCACATGCATTCTCCTTCACTTGGCCAAGAGTTAGAAGGCTAGTCTTCTTCAAAGGCACAGAAGCAGCTTCGCACTGCCTCTGAGTGGATCCACTGCCTTCACCACGGTCCGTGCTTAGATCAAGCCTGCCTTGCTGGTGCATTACAGTGTGGCTTTAAACAATGAAGGACTTGTTTTAGTTTTTTTTTTTTTTTTAATTTATTTTATTTATTTGAAAGGCAGAATAAGGGAGGGAGAGAGAGAGGGAGGAAGAGAGAGAGAGGGAGAGAGGGAGAGTGGGAGGGAGAGGGAGAGAGAGAGAAAGGGAGAGGGAGAGAGAGGTGGGGGAGAGAGAGAGAATGAATGTCTATCTGCTGGTTCACTTAACAAATGGCTGAACTGCATCTGGGTCCCAACCACTTGGGCCATCTTATGCTACTCTCCCAGATGTGTTAGCAGGGAGCTGGATCAGAAGTGGAATAACTGGGATTCAAACCTGCACTCATATGGGATGCTTGTGTCACAGGTGACGGCTTCACCTGCTGCACCACAACTCTGGCCCCTTATTTTAGTTTTAAAACCTCAATAATATCAATTATCACAAATATTTAGTTACAAAATTTAGCATAGTCAAAATATTTAGTCACACTAATCTCAGATGGCAAATAATATAAACCTCTTAACTTTGTAGACTCATATGCATAGATTAAAATAAAACAAAAATAAAACTGAAATTTAATCCATTTTAGTAATATGGATATTTATACAATTTACTTCAGAAGTGAGTTGATTATATTCTGATATTTAGGGTGCATTTTAATAATTAGTCTGTATATATCCTTCTTTCATTTTTTATTTTGTATTACTATTTTTTTCCTTTTTCCTACTCACCATAGGCACTCTGTTTTGTATGTAAAGTATATGCTTCCAATATAATTTTCATAATTTACAGGAGGGGTCTTTACAAAATCCAATGAAAATGCATATTATGAAAATATTCTATGGATCTCAGTTTTTTTCACCAAAATGAGCTTACCTTTTAATTTCTTTTTCCCAGTAACTTTAAAGTACTCTCATATTGCTTAAATGTATAGAGTGATGCTAGCAAAAGGCTTCTGCCCTAACTGTTCCACTGAGTTTATGTAGGATAATTTTGACTCTGAGCCAAAGCCTAAAGAAATTAATGACATAGCTGCTTCCTACCCACTCTCTCTACCACTTTCTCTTCTTCCCAGTATCCATTGGTTCAGTCTTCAGTGGACTTCACACTTCAGACTTCAGTGGCACACATACTTTTTAATGCTAGCTGTAACAGATCTTCTTTAATATCAGTTTAAAAATATTACTTATCTAACTAATAAATTCATGAAGCAGAAGTAATATTTTTGTGAAGATTAAGTGGAAACACTGTGATTTGCTTCACTAAGTTTAAGCCATTTGGTCTTATTTATTCCTTTGATGGAAAAGTAAACAACTTCTAAAACAGATTGTGATCTACTTTAAGCCTCAAAGCTGATTTTCTTGACCTTAGTGAAACACTGGGTCTTAAAAAAATACTGTGTTCCAGATTCATCCATATTGTAGCATGTATCATAATTCATTTTTAAGACAATAATATTTTACCATATGCATATACCATATTTTGTTTATCCACTCACCTATTGATGGACATCTTTTAGCTATTGTGAAATTTGCTATTATTTAGCCAGTCACAAAAGTACAGATGTTGTATGATTCTACTTATGTGAGGGACCTAAAATAGTCAGATTTATAGAGATGGAAAGTAAAATAGTGTTTTAGAGTACACAGAATTTCAGTTTGGGTTGTTGAACATGTTCTGGAGGTAGGTAAGGTTGATAGTTGCACAACAATGTAAAGGTACTTAATACCACCAAACCATAAACTAAAAATGGTTAAAATGGCAATTGTTGTATTAAACATATTTTAACATATTAAGAAAAGAAGATCATTGTGTTGGGGTTCTCCAGAGAGACGAAACTAGTAAGGTATGTACATAGATACATGAGAGAGGATTCACCCAGGGAATTGGCATTAAGGTGGCTGAGGACTCCTATGACAGAACATCTGAAACATGGAGACCTGGAGATGACAGTAGCATGACAGTCCAATCTAAAGGCCTCAAAACCAAGTAAGCTATTGTGTAACTTTCAGTCCACGGTCAAAGGCCTGAGAACCTTGGGGGCCACTGCTGTAAGTCCTAGACCACAGGCAAGCAAGCATGGAGTTCTAAAGTTTCAGGCAGTAAGAAAGAAGTCAGTCTATTCCAGCTCTCAGTGCTTCCTATTTAAGTCCATTTTCTTTTGCTGTGACTGAATACCAGAGCAAGGTAATTTATAAATAGTAGAAGTTTATTTTGGTCCATGATTCTAGAATCTGGGAAATCAAAAGTTCGACACCAGCAACTTCTTAGCTTATGATGGATCTTGCTTGCTGACGTGGGCAGGGGGAGTCCCAGACCTTGACTCCCAACTTGTGAATATCATTTTTATATATTCTAGTGGGAAAGACATGAGACATGTGTGCACACACAAATACAAACAAGTTGCTGTTTCTCTGCAGAACCTTGACTAATGCAACATCTAAAGAGGGATATAGACAGGATTCAGTTTATGCTCTGGCAGTTTCAAAAGGTCTCCATCTCCCTCAGTTCTCCCATTGTACATACTGAATCTTTATTAATAATAATCTGAAGACATTTTCTTCTTCCAATAAAGATGTGGTATTAGTACCCCAGGGCATAGTCAGTTATATAAATTTACTCTGAATGTCTGTATGCTTTAATTAAGTTCAATAATATGTGCCTTGTGTTTTGACATTTCATTGTTATCTGATTATATCTGTGTGTCTGTTTGTATATATGTACTCACAAAAAATTTAAACTTGACATTTGGCATTTAGGGCAAGTTCACTAGGAGCAGCTCTTCAGAGGAGGATTTATGTGCAGTTAATTTGTTAAGGAAATGTTTGTGAGAGTAGCCAATGGGGGAACAAGGAAAGCAGGACAAAGTAAAAGAAGCCATGCAAACATGTGGTTTCAGGTAAAGCCCCGGTCCCCCCTGATCATCAGACTCAGTCTCCACCACAGCCTGCTGGAGCAGGAAGCTCTGGAGTGTACACACATAGGATTAGAATAAGAAAATGTTTATTGCCACTGAAGATTCTTTGTTTATTGAATATTTATTAGTTTAAAAATATTTTACCTGCCTGGACAGGAATTGTTGGTGCTACAATAAAAGAAAAATAACATGAATTTCAGATAGAAAAAGAAAATTTTCAGTCATATTACTAGTGGGATATGCTAATTCAGAAAATTTCTATAATTCTGTTACTGAATTTTTTGAAATGCATTTATAGTTGAATTTTCTGAAATATAGTGGGAGAAGAAGGTAGAAGAGGACGAGAAAAAGCTACTGCCAGATTTTTAGGGGAGATATATTTTTATCAATCCAATTTTCATATGGATCCTTATACAAGGAAAGATAAACAAAATAGACAATCACTTGAGTCATATTTTGTAAGAAACAAATGCCCATCAAATAACCAGTCCTTATTTTGACCTTTCATGCTGTAACAAGGTAATCTATGGACAGGTGTTTCTTTGGTGGGGGTTAAAGAAAATACAGCTTTCTATTTTGAGTATCACTGGAAATAATGGTGCTATGTTTTATCCTTTTATATTGAGACAGTTTAATTTAGTCACATAGAATGTTGAAAATGGCTCCCTATTCTGATTGAGCTGGAACTGCTTAAGTGGCACATGTGATTGCCTGCTTTTTATTATTGAAAATCGGTGCGCGCACACACACACACACACACACACACACGTACTCAAGTCCTTTCCAAACTAATTCTCCAAAATAGATAATTCGAAGACTTTAGTTCGTTAATAAAAAATAACCCAGAAAACCTGGTTATGATTAATCTACATAAATGGAAACTTATTTTTCTGTCCACTGCTACCATTTTTGCTAGGGGGCTACATTCTCTTTCAAGTAGTGAAGAAATATATAGCTCTCCTTAAGAGATGGTTATTATATGGTATTGTTACAATTATGCATTATTACATCTGATTTTGGTAATATATCTAAATGATAATGTCCTAAAATTACAGAAGCCATAAAAAAAGAAAAAAATGACAATAATTAAGAATTTTCTCTTTCAGAACCACTTCTCAATAAATCCAAATAGTCATACACTCTGCTCACTTAGCACACACTTGTGTCCTGTAATTCCAAAGCCCACCAATAGTGGCTGTGTGTGTAATGTGTGTGTGTGTGTGTGTGTGTGTGTAAGACTTCCTTGCAGATTTTGAACCTGCCACAAGTTCAAAGTCTACAGGGCAGGTTGAAGACCCAGGGAAGAGTTTTGCAAGCTGAGTTCAAAGACAGTTTGCGGCCAGAACTCCTTCTTCCAGGGAAGTCACACTTTTTTTCTCTTTAGGCCTTTGATTGATTGAAGAGGCACATCACACTGTGGAGGATAATCTGCTTTACTGTTAACCTACACAGAAACTTCCAGAGTAATGTTTGACAAAATATTCAGGCACTGTGGCCTAGCCATATGTATAGACAAAATTAACCATCACAAATATATGATTCACAGTGTCTGTAGGCTTTGTTGTAAAATACATGTGTTGAAACTCTAACCTCTGCTACTTCTGAATATAACCCTATTTGAAGATGAGGATTTTAAAGATGATTAAGTTAAAATGAAATAGTTTTGGGGGAAGAAGTGCTCTATATACATATATATGTATACAGATACACACACACACACACACACACACACACACACACACACACATATATATATAGTATATAAGGACCAGAAATCTAGGGATCAGACATGCATGTACCAGTGGAAAGACCATTTGTGGGCATAGTGAGAAGGCCTCACCTGCAAGTTAAAGATTGAGGCCTCAAAAGAAACCAGTCCTGTTAACACCTGGATCTTGGATTTCTGGCTTCCAAAATTGTGAAAAAATAAATTTCTGTTGCTTGTTTAAGGCACACAGATTGCAGTATTTTGTTATGGCAACCCTAGCAAACTAATACAGTCTGTAAGCCTTATTTTTTGTCTATTTAAATGGAAAATATAAAACCTGCCTTTTAAAGTCAATGAGATTATTGAAAATATGATACCTAAGAAAAGTGCTTCAGTCCCTGGCTTATGGTAAGTTGTTCATTGTAAAGTTAAACTTACACACATTACAGATATAGAAATAACAATTTCTTTAAATATAAATGAAATAATTAAACACATAAAAGGGAATTCTCAGTGCAGACATGAATGAGTTAGGAGAACCACTAGAAGGTGATTTTGGGGAGTGGATGTCTAGCCTAGTGGTTAAGATACCTGCATCCCATGTCAGAATTCCTGGGTTTGACTTCTGCTTCTGGCTCTTGACTTGCTTTCTGCCAGTGCAGACCCCAGAAGGTATTGTTAATGGCTCAAGCACTTGCATTCCTGCCACCCACATGGGAGACCTAGATTGCATCCCTGGATCCT
The DNA here is from genome assembly GCF_051225735.1 of Oryctolagus cuniculus. Lineage (NCBI taxonomy): Eukaryota > Metazoa > Chordata > Mammalia > Lagomorpha > Leporidae > Oryctolagus > Oryctolagus cuniculus. The sequence goes on along the minus strand of NC_142868.1, from coordinate 174,081,003 downwards.
GGTGCCAGCCTCCACTCAGCCCCAGAAGTTGTGGGCAATTGGAGAACAAAGCAACAGTTGGGACCTCTCTCTGTCACTTGCTGCCTCTAACATTAAAAAAATTTAAAAAAAAATTATTAGTAAATGCCAAAATAGTTAATGGGAGGAAAAATAAAATAGGACCATTCAAGCACAGATTCTTTCATTGTTGCTAAAGGAAGGTATGAAACTAAAAATCAGAAGGGAACTGGACATTAATATCTTTCTTCTCACTGTTGAATTCACAGTATTTACCACCATGCCTTCATAGAACCAACTCTACCACTGAAACAGAATCTCAAGGAATAGTCAGTATAACTTGTTGTATGCACATTGTGATAAAATTAACTTTATAGTAAACTGTATATTCTGTTTTTTCCGTATTTGGATTCAGTGATTTCCAAACAACAGCCAAACTTTCAGGATTTTAGAAAGCATCTGATTCATGAATCCTTTACACTATCACTTTAGTTAGATATGTGGGCTGAATTGAAGGCAATGGGGAAGGCAAACCTGGATTTGGGGACATCAGGCAACCACCAAATGATAAAGAACGCAATTTCAGCAAGGCTGATTAATGACTGGGCATGCTACTCAGTGTAAGACAACTAAAAATGAGTGCTTAGTGTAATTTTTTTGAAAAATTTATTTATTTATTGTGAAAGAGTTAGAGAGAGAGAGAGAAAGAGAGAGAGAGAGAGATCTTCGATCTGCTGGTTCACTCCTCAGATGGCTGCAACAGCCAGGGCTGGGCCAGGTCAAAGCCAGGTGCTAGTAGCTTCTTCTGGGTCTCCCACTTGGGTGGCAGTGGCCCAGACACTTGGGGCCTCTCATGCTGCTTTTTCCAGGCCATTAGAAAGGATCTGGATCAGAAGTAGAGCAGCTGAGACTCAAGCTGGTGCCGGTTTGAGGTGCTGGCATCACAGGCAGTGGGTTTACCAGTGTGCCACAATGCCAGCTCCCAGCTCAATGCAATTAACTTTTTCAAATAACAGAATATTTATTTATTTAAACAATGCAAAGAAAGCATACTACAATAAAAGAAATATTGCCAAAGAAATCTTTGAAAAATTCAAACTTTCTCATCTATAAGAGGAAGGATTATTGAAAAGGATAATAGGAATTACACTTGTAAAACCAAGAAGAGTAATGAGTGAAGTTGTGAAATTATGAAGGGAGTGAGCGTTCAGCTTAGTGTTTGAGATTCCTGTATCCCACATCAGAGTGCCTGGATTTCATCTCCAGCTCTGCTTCCTGACTCCAGCTTCACACCAGTGCAGTCCCTAGGAGGGAGCAGTGATGGCTCAAGTAATCCCTCATGGGGAAATCTGGATTGCATTCCCATTTCTGGTTCTGGCTCTGGCTCTGGCTCTGGCCCTGGCCCAGCCACAGCCCTTGTGGGCATTGGGGAGTGAGCAATGGATGGAAGCTTTTTCTGTATGTATGTCTCTTAAATTAAAAAAAATTATGTATATACATATGTATACATATATATATACATACACACACAATACATGCACATACGTACATACACTGCAGGAAAAAAGTTTGTTAGAAAGACTTCTGAGGAAATTTGGCTATGGAGATGGAGCAAAATAATGGTGGGTTAGGTTATAGATGCAGTTAAAAGGAAAGATATTGATATCCGCTGCCCTCATGCTCTCAGGAGAAACAGGTGGCTCCATAGGGAAGATATATTTCTGGAAAACATCATGGAATGACATGATTCAAGATGAACTAGGAAAAAGACCAAGATCAAGTCTCTATTCTAATCATTTCATTTGGTTTATGGGTACATAGCAACATCTTTTCACTATCTGGTTATTGTGAAATTTTAGAAAAAGAATATGGTAATGTATGGAACCAAAAAAAGAAAAATAACAAAACTGTGAATCAGTTATCTTTTAAAATTTTTAAATTAAAATTTGGTAGACAAGATTGTATGTATGTGATTCATTTCTTAAAGTTAAGGGAGAAGAGACAGCCTCTGCATATTTATGTGGATTAAGTACAAAACTGCAGAACTATTTAGAGGATGACTAAGCTAGCCAGGAATTGTACTCTTGAATGATGCAAATATTCTATTAGAAGATTTTTTCAAGCTTTGCTAATAGTACTGAAAATTAAAGGAATTGCCAAGTTCTCTTTGGAACATGTATGCGTAAAGAAAAGGAAGAGAAAGATCAACAATTTAGAAAGTCATGTCAAGGGTTGAGAAATAGTAATGTGTAATGATTAGTACAAATAATTTCTAAAGTACTTAAGACACAGAGAGTACCAAAGTATATTCTGGACACCACATATTGGAATATCAATTTGGACAACTGGGAGAAATATATCAATTAAAGTTTTCCTAGTTGAGAGCAACACAGTTAAAGAAAAGGGAAAGTTTCTGAGTGTTGTTAGTAAGAAAGAAGAGCATGAGGTTACCAATCATGCATATAATCATGGGTATCATAGGAAATTCAGTATCCTTATACATATTCAGTTCTTTTGAAGAATGAGATTTCTATACATTAAACACATATAATTTGAAATCAACTGATGTAAAATGATCCTTTTTTTAAAGATTTATTTATTTACTTGAAAGTCAGAGTTACACAGAGAGAGGAGAGGCAAAGAAACACAGAGAGGTCTTCCAACTGCTGGTTCACTCCCCAGATGGCTGCAATGGCCAGAGCTGCGCTGATCTGAAGCCAGGAGCCAGGAGCTTCTTCTGGGTCTCCTACATGGGTGCAAGGACCCAAAGACTTGGACCATCTTCTACTGCTATCCCAGGCCATAGCAGAGAGCTGGATTGGAAGAGGAGCAGCCGGGACTAGAACTGGCGCCCATATGGGATGCTGGTGCTTCAGGCCAGGGTATTAACCCATGGCGCCACAGCACCAGCCCAAAATGATCCTTCTAAATGGGTTTCAGAATATTCAGAAAAATTTACTAGAAAATTTGGCTTGGATTTGAATGAATATCAAGAAAATACTTTTAAATTGAATGTGAAAGATGCTTTTGTTTTTGGAAATGCTTATTCTGTAGAATGAAATACACAATAGAAAGGATCCCTCTACCCTGCATTAAATTCCATTATGAAGAGGATGAGGTTATATTGTGTGTACCTCCCAAAGTAAAACTATTAATCTTATGCCAGCATGAATTCATGTGTGTGCTGAAATAGTTTCTGTAAGGGTTAGTTTTGCAGTTGTACCATGAAAACCACCGATAACAATTACAAAGAATCAGAAAAAAAAAGATAGATAAAACATACGTTTGTTGAGATGAAAAGGGAGATAAGTCCTTAACTTGATAGTAACTTTGTGAGCAGAAAGCAAACAGAATTTGGGACAAGTTTGGCATTTCTTCAACCAGTAATCGTCAATGTTTAATATCCCTGTGATGAAACAAATTCATCTTCTGAGTATTGACCTGTACAAATTTTCTGTGCATTTATTGTCCTCTTGAGTAAGACACTTCTTCACTTTAAAATGGTCTTAAAAATATCAGGTGAAGCTTTCTTTGTGGACAAGGGTAGGTCAATGATTAAATTTTCTCAAGTCTGTGGAGAGATTACAAAAATAAAATTAATGTTGTGAATTTTTCAAAAAAGCAAACTCATTCAATTAAAGAATTGCCTTTTTATTCTGAGTATGTCCTACTTACTTAATATCATTTAAGATTTCCTTCCCATGAAACGATGGATAGTACTTACATGTTTATCTTATTAACATCCTTACATGGAAAAAGACAAATCAATACAATTTGCTGATTCCCAATTTTAAAAAGCTACTACGTAGTGGACGTGGACTTGTAGAACCTGTAAACACTGTCTATAGTTGTACTGACTGTGAACATATTGACATAAGCCTATAATTATTATTAAATAACTTGTGCCAAGTGCCTTCTTCCCTACCCACTCTGGTTACACAATGCTTCTTCTTGGGACCACAAACTTACTCAAAATTAAGTGTAAGAATGGCTAAAAATAAAATCCAAAAGTCTGGGAACCATTGTCCTTACATGAGTGTTATTATCTGTTCCTTTAAGAAAGATGAAAACTCTTTTGGCTCTTTGACAATGAAATCCCTTAAAAGCCATATTCAAGCAATCTGGCAGTTCCCAGTTTGATAAATATAAGGATAGGGTTATTTTGACCCCTTATTACAAAGTAGAGTTTATTTTTCATAAATAAAAATATAGGACTTTGTGCTTACTAGGGAAAAAAGTTATATGATGAGAAATGGTGGGGAGAACTGAAGACCAAATTGCAGATGAGAGAGATGGATTTTTGCATCTCTATTCTCCTTCTCCTCAGAATTCTTCTAGTAAGATAATTATGACTGATGCATCTAGGAAGATCCCAAAATGAGGACATATGTCTGAAAAAATTCTCAGCAAAACATTAAGCAAAGCAAATAAAAGTTTAGAATCTTGTCTAAGTTTGTTAGAGTACATTTGGAGGTCTTTCTCCTTTGTTCTTTTGTACCTATCCTAAAAACAAAAGACACAGGAGCAAAGTGTGTTATTAACATGGATTGATCTTTGAGCAGCTGCCTTATTAAACTTCAGAGATGATGCTTCCCTGTCACTGTGGTCAGGTGACTAAAGCTGATACTGCCCCTATACCTTGAAGCTCTGTAAGTAGGTGACAGCTTCTTTGGTGACTACTGTATCACCAAGATGTATGATACTCTTTATTTGACAGATAGACTTATAGACAGTGAGAGAGAGAGAGACAGAAAGGTCTTCCTTCCGTTGGTTCACTCCCCAAATGGCCGCTACTGCCAGTGCTGTGCCGATCCGAAGCCAGGAGCCAGGTGCTTCCTCCTAGTCTCCCATGCGGGTGCAGGGACCCAAGCACTTGGGTCATCCTCTGCTGCCCTCCCGGGCCACAGCAGAGAGCTGGACTGGAAGAGGAGCAACCAGGACTAGAACATGGTGCCCATATGGGATGCCGGTGCCACAGGCAGAGGATTAACCAAGTGAGCCACGGCACCGGCCTCGATGTATGATACCCTTACATGAATGATATTATCCCTTAAAGTATTTGGAGTGATAGAATTTTAGTACCAATGAACAATATTTATAAGGAGGAAGGGCTGGCGCTTTGGCATAGCGGGTAAAACTGCTGTCTGCAGTGCTGGCATCCCTTATGGGCAGTGGTTTGAGTACTGGCTACTCCACTTGCAATTTAGCTCTCTGCTATGGCCTGGGAAAGCAGTGGAAGGTGGCCCAAGTCCTTGGGCCCCTCACCCACGTGGGAGACCCAGAGAGGGCTCAGGGCTCCTGGCTCCTAACTTCAGATTGACGCAGCTCCTGCCATTACGGCCATCTGGGGAGTGAACCAGCGGATGGAAGACCTCACCCCCAACCCCCACCTCTGCCTTTCTTTAACTGCCTTTCAAATAAAATAAATAAACCTTTTTTTTTTTTTTTTTTAAAAAAAGAGGATACAGTATTGGAGACCAAGTAAAAAGGGATGGAGTATTCAATGAGGAGAGTGTAAAAAGCATGGAGAGCTGTCAAAGTCAAGAGGAAGGGAAATTTTTAAATGGAAACCTATTAGTAGTGCAACAAAATTAAGTGAGCAACTGACCTAAGAAAAGGTCACTTATCCAATTGGTTGATGAAAAATGACCTTTAAGAAAGCCCTCTCATGAGGTTGATAGTATTGTAAGTCAGATTGAAATTGTTTGATATGTGACTGAGAATTGAGAACTCATAGGTGGTACATGCTAAATACCTTTTCAAGAAGATTTAGCAATAAAGAAAATAGTGTCATATAAAAGAAACAATTTGATTTCTAGATCAACTCAGCATTAGGAAAAGTGAAACTTGGGGCAGTATGGGATATATCAGACAATTTTCTATCCCTTGAGAAATTTCTACATTTATGGGATGAGGCAAGATGATGATATAAAAATTATTCTGTAGAGTTGGAAAGTTTGGCTGAAACAGAATGAAATTCTAAGAATCAACTTTAGGGGTTAAAAAAATAAGAAAAGTATTGCTTGGCAGAAACTGAGGAATGATTAAGCATATTCCAGGAAATGAGAAAAGAAATTGGCCTGGAAATGGACCTGACCCCATGATGAGTTGCTAATAAAACACTGATTTTATGCAAATATTATTGATACTTAATGGGCATTTTCCCATTTGTATTTAACTCTCCTCAGGCAGGAATACTGTATTCATATTGAAGTCTCACAAATAAATAATACTACAGGGATGTTTAAGAGGCCCATGAGAAATAAAACACCTGGGGAACCAAAGAATTGTTTGTATCTGGAAAATTGAAAGAGAATGGAAATGTTTAACCTAAAAATAGAGTTCTTAGGTATTACTTCAACCATTTATTAGGGTTTTATAATTAAATATGTCCTAAAATAAAAAAAAAATCTAACTGTTCCTCAAAAAGCACTGGATTGGGATTGAGAAGAGCTACAAAGGAACTAGTGAAGGGGCCAAGTTGGTAACTTGGTGTCTGTATGCTGGAAGAGTTCACCGTGGGGTGCTCTGTGAGGAAAGACATCATGAGAGTGGGTGGGAGAAGCATGTATGCCAATAGGTATACTTAGCAGGCTGAGTTGTCAGAAGGATTGGAGGAGATGAGGCATGGGCAAGAGGTCGGCCAATATTCTGGGTCCTAAAGGATGGAGTATCCAATGAGAAAGTAGTTGGGACTCCATTTTACAAGGGGAAAATTGATTGGTAACAAACTAAACAGCAAGAATCAAAAGGCTTGGTAAGGACACAGCTACCCAATTGAAGGTATGTGGGCCAAAGGATGGTTTATCTTGAGCTGAGTGAAGCTTCCCCAGCTCTGGGTTGGTTGGTATGGAGCAAGAAAAAGCTGGCAATGTTCCTATGAATGTATTTTCTTAAGTTGCAAAGCTAAAATTGTTTTTGATTTTTCTTTTTTTGCAAAAAAGCTACTTATTTATTTATATATCTTGAACATGTTATAAATGCTATGTTGAACATTTTGTCTTGACATTAGTTTTAAGGCATAGATATTAAGAAAAAGTTTTCCATCTGCACTATGTGAGGGGCTTCTAGGTTTCTTTCATTGTCAAAGGGATTAGAGATCAAGACAGAACATTTAAAATGACTGGGGAGAGGCAGCTAAGCAAGTTCATTCCTGCTAGTGAGGTTGGGCTTATGTGGTAGAGGAAGATCAAACCAAGACCAACTTTAAGCAGGTGTGTGTGTTGAGTCTGTATTATATTGTCTTTTGGATTTGGTTGTCTTGAAATTACATATTTCTATACTCTTTTTAAATTTTCTCTATTGTGAGGGTGGCTTGAGAGGGAGGTGGGGAGAGAGAGAAAGAGAGAGATCACCCATGTGCTGGGCCACTCCTAAAATGCCAACAGCAGTTGGGGCTAGGCCAGTCTGAAGCCAGGAGCTTGGAACTCAAGAGCAGGGACCCAAGTAATTGCGCCAGCACATACTGCTTGCTAGGGTGCGCAGTAGCAGGAAACTGAATTGGAAGTGTAGCTGGGATTCAAACCTAGGGACTCTGATGTGGGAAACCCTTGTCCTAAGCAGTGACATGTTCACTTGCTGTACAAGTTTCCTACGCAAGTGTGTTCTGTTCTGTTTTCTGATGAGCTCTTTATCCTGTTTTTTTAAATGCATATTTTTAACATGCTGTTTTGGCCCTGGGAACGCAAATTCAGGACTGTATGTCCTTCTCTTAGATTAGGAACTCCTTGAAGGCAGGATTATTTCTTACTTAAAGTCTAGCTATAGCAATAAAGCACAGTCAATGCACATCACATGAAATTCTTAGATTTTCTAGTAGTTTTCCAGTAAATTGGGGAAAGGAGCAGCTAAGCAGGTGAGGATAGACAAAAGAAGACTTTGCTGTGGAGCTAAGGCACAGGCATGGAGAAATGTGAAATTATCTTAGTGAATTTGATATAATCTCTATTTTTATACTGTATTATTTATATTTTAAGCTTAATTCTAAGCTCATTGAAATAATTTTGAATGCATCTATTCCTATAGGAGAATTTGTTAAAATTAAAATGAGTCATACCAAGATGGCAGAATAGGGAGGGAGTTTACAGCTCTAGTCCAAGAAAGATTGTTTAAAAAATGAGGAGAGAGTGCAGTCTCAGCGAAGAGTTAGGGAGAAAATGACAGAAGAAACTCCATGCAAATTAGAGGGACACTGTGGATCTACGTGGAGGGTATGGGCATTCACAATTCAGGACCCCAGCAACCAAGAGCCTCAGCACTAGCTTTGGAGAGTGAGATGAGACCAGACTGCAGCAGCCCAAACCACTGGTGATAAAGCTACAAGAAGAGCCTGGAGTGAGTCTGGCTTAGGGACCTATGAGGGCCAATATACCTGCCAACCCAGAAGAAAAAAAAATAGGGCATGCTTCTCTCTCCCTGACCACCCAGCACTGGTGTCCTGTAACTAGCTGATAGAGGGCAGGTACCATTCTGGACATGCATAACAGCTGCGCCAGCTTGTGCCTGCATATCCAGCAACCAGCTGAGAGGAGATGTATGAGTCTGGCTAGAATTGACAGGAGGCTGGGAGGTCTAGACTGTGGGAGCCTGGTGTGCTGGGACTGTGAAAATGCTGTAACTGGGTCGCAGAGTGTGGCTGGGTCTTTGGACAGCCACTGTGGGCAGCTCCACATGCTCAAGGCCCCCAGATTCCCTGGTGAGGGCCATTGATGTGGGATCTATGCTCACACTAAGGACTGTATGGATCCTTTGTGTGATTCTTGTGGCAGTATGGATGAATCTTGTACCCAGTGGGGCTAATGCCCATGCATTGGTCTCCTTGGAGGAGAGGCAGTAAGTATGAGACTGTGCCAACAGAGCTGAACAAACCTCCCCTCTGATATATATATATACACTGTATATATATATATACACAGTATATATTTATATATATACAGTATATATACTGTATATATACATACACATATATATGTATATATACATATATACATACATATATATACATGTATATATACATATATACATACATATATATACATGTATATATACACATATATACATACATATATGTTTATATATATTTATATATATACTATGTGTGTGTGTGTGTGTGTGTATATATATATATATATATATATATATATATATAAAGGCAATGTACCATGCCCTATCTGGGAGTCACCTTGGAAACTCCCTTCCACATGGAGTGCTGAACAGAGCTCACTGGCCACACCCAGCACATGCCTCAGGGTATTCACTGAAAGAGCAGACATTCCACTAATCCATAGAGGTATAATCCAAAGATAAAAGCCATCACAGGGAAAAAATATAAGCCAACAAGTATCTCCACAAATGCCTAAAAATAAATGCAGCAATTCAAGAAATAAGAATAAGGGGCCAATGCTGTGTCGTAGTGAGTAAAGCTGCCCCTGCAGTGCTGGCATCCCATATGGGCACTAGTTCGAGTCATGACCAGAAATGATCTTTCTTCACCACAACACATTGTAGTCAAACTCTCCACAGTAAAACATAAAAGAGTCTAAAATGTGCACGAGAGAAATGCCAGATTATTTTCAGAGGAGCTCCAGTTAGAGTCCCAGCGGACTTCTCATCAGAAACCCTACAGGTTAGGAGAGAGTAGTGAGATATATTCCAAGTCTTAAGAGAAAAAAACTGTCAACTCAGAATAGTATACTCTACAAAGCTCTCATATATGAATGATGGTAAAATAAAGACCTTCCATAACAGAAATGGAAAGAATCTGTCACCACTTGTCCAGCCTTACAAAAGATACTTGTAATCCATAAGCTGTACTTTAGAAATTTATATTCATTAAATAAAAGTTTAAAAAAAACAAAAGATACTTAAGTATACACAGAGAAACACAGAAACATGGTCATCACTATGAAAGAAGGTGAAGGCAGAAAATCTCCTTGTAAAGGTGCAAAGGAAGTCCAAAGTAATCAATAAGAATATTTATAGAAAAATGGCAGGGCCAAGTCATTACTTATCAAAGGTCATCTTGAATGTAAATGGCCTCAAATCTCCAGTTAAAAGATACAGACCAGCAAAATAAGGGGAAAAAAGAAAATATCTATTTGCTGACTATCACATCTCACCATACACTCTCACCAACAAACACATCTCACCAATAAAGATAGATGCACACTGAAAGTGAAAGGATGGAAAGATATTCCATGCTAACAGAAACCAAAAAACAGCTGGTGTAGCCATCTAAATATCAGACAAATAGACTTTAACACAAAAACTGTTAAAAGAGACAAAGAAGGGCACTGTGTAATGATTAAGGGATCAATTCAACAGGAACATGTGACAATAATAAGTGTATATGCACCTAATTACAGGGCATCTGGTTATTTAAAAGAAATATTAATGGATCTAAAGGGAGGCATAGACTCCCATACAATAGTAGTGGGAGACTGCAACACCCCACTTTCTGCAATGGACAGATCAACCAGACAGAAAAATCAGCAAGGAAACAACAGTTAATCAACATTATAGAACAAATAGATCTAATGGACATCTACAGAACTTTTCATTCTACAATTGTAGAATACACATTCTTTTCACCAGTGCATGGTACTTTCTCTAGGATAGACCACAGGCCAGGCCATCAAGCAAGTCTCAGCAAATTTGAAGGAATCGAAATCATACCATTCATATTCTCTGACCACAATGGAATTAAGCTGGAGATCAACAACTTGAGAGTTTCCAGAACATATGCAAACACATGGAGACTGAACAGTGTGCTTCTGAATGAACAGTGATCATAGAAGAAATAAAAAGAGAAATCAAAAAGTTGTTGAGGAACATTTTTTTCATACTTTTTGTTAAAATCTTTACTTAGTATAGAGTTAATCTTCTGTGTATAAAGTTAATTGAAAATAGATCTTAGTAAAAAATATGAATGGGAATAGGAGAGGGAGGAAGAAGAAAGATGGGAGTGGGGTGGGAGGGTGGGTACAGTGGAAAGAAACACTATGTTCTTAAAGTTTTATCTATGAAATGCATGGTTTGTATATCTTAAATAAAAATTTTCCTGGGGGAAAAAAAAAGAAAAGACTGATTAAAAAATAAATGTTGACCCATGAGCCAGGGAAAAAATTGATACACCAAAAAAAAAAAAAAAAAAAACTAAAAAGGAGTCATAACATAATTCAATATCTCTAAATTCCCAGGATGTGGCAAAATTATTTGAAAAGAGTTATAGGATTTAAATTGGTTGTTTGTAGCTTAATTCCTTCAATCTTTGGTCTCATAGATATTTTTAAGTGTGACATACATTCTCAGATATGTATCAGGGTCTAGATCTATAATGGTAACCAGGGATATTATCTATGCTCTGTTGAAACTTACAGTTAGGTATGGATTAATCAAGTGGTTATGATGTTTGAAGTGATATACAGCAAGATGGAAATAAATGTATCTAAGGACTGTGTAGCAGTGGAAGGTGATCTAATCCTAGATTTGTGTGTATTGGAGGAGGAAGGGATATTTAGGAAAGGCTGCCTGGAAGAAGTGATGCTACTAGATTTGAGGTCTGAAAGTCAGCTGGGAGATCCTGGTAGAAAGATGGTACAGAAGCTGATGGAGGTACTGGTAGAAACATTTCCATGTTGAAGAAATACAGTGGCCAGAGAACCTGTTTCCAGAAAGTGCAAAAACTGAGAAAAATGTGTGGCTGAAGGAGAAGTGCAACTAGGAGCAACTTTTAACAATCCTTTAATGATGCTTGGAAAAAGATGACTCTTCAGAGAAAACCTGGAATGTAGACTGAGAGTAACAGGTCAATGTTTTTCTTAGAAGCCAAGAAAAGGTAATGTTTCTAGAATGATGTAATAGGTGACATTATCAAATGCTCCCAAGAGGTCAGTTACTGGAAAAAATAAAAACATTAATTAACTTAGTAATAAGGAGATACTGGTGGCTGAAGAAAAAGCTGTTTTTAAAGAGGCAACTATTGAGAGGTGAAAACTGTAAAGTAACTGGGAGGTTAAAAAAAAGGGAGTGTCAGTTATTTTAAGACAATTGGTTACATGGAGAAGAGGAGAACCACAGTAGAAGAAGGTAGATATGATGGAATATGATGGAGTGGAGCCGTTTAGTATGACTGTCCATTGGGATCTCATGTATAATCAATGGTTCAGAAACTTACACTCTTTAAATAGGTCTTGAAGAATAATTCTGGTACTTAATAATAGAAAATTATAGTCATGGTGTAATTTGTTCCTATGATATAATGCTGGTATAGCTATTATTTGTTTATGACTTTACATTTTTTATGACTTTACATGTTTATGACTTTTTTTTACCATGTGAATATATGATCCACTTAACAGAGAGGCCATTGACTTTATGAGACCACTTCAAATACATAAAGTGTTGAAAGCTAGCAGATGCCTATTCCTTCATGTTTTCTTACATTGCAATAAGAAAATTTTGTGTGCTGGAACACAGTACACAATTTTAGTAAGCTTACATCCTACTAAAATGTATAGTGCAAGAGCAGTCACACATATAAGAGAAATAAACATAAATGATCTTAGTGTGCAGGGGATTGCATGGAGAATGCTCTAGTTTTATACTCTGAGATAGCAGAGGTTGTGGCAGTGAAAGAAGTGCTCTTTAATTTAAAGACTTCTATGGAAGTGCTAACTTATTGAAGACATTTACCTTCTAGTAGTTGCAAGTTCCTAGAAAAATTGTTCAATCACTTTGGCCTGCATTTTTTTTTTATGAAATTGGATTCCTAATCTCTTCCATCCGACTTTTTCTGAACACTCTTGTGCTTCCAAGCTATAAAATACTGTTTATATTGTATTTATCATTATGGTCAATGAATACTATAGTATTTATTGAAGGAAGATATAAAGCTCATAACAATGTTTATTGACATAATACTATGTACATATTACTTGATAAAATGCAGCTTCAATAATTAAAATTTACATCTTAAGTTTAGATTATAAGATAGATATGTTTACACCGATCAGACATTATACAGTGTATACATGAATAGAAACATTGCCAGATACCCCATAAAATATATACTTGTTTATAAAATAAAAAAGAAAATAACAATAACGAACATAAAAACTATATAAACTGTGCCTGTGAGAAAGGCAGTGTGACATTAAAAGCTGGGAAAGATCATGGGCTTTGAAATAGATTTGCTGAATTTAACCACTAGAGGTTACTTTGGGTAAGTTGTTTTACACTTCTGAGCCTCAATTTATTTATCTGTTATATGATGGTATTAAAAAATGGTCAGTAGTAGTAAATAGTAGTGTTTCCCTCATAGGGTATTGTGGAAATTCGAAGAGGTGATGCTTTTGATGTGAGAAGCACTAACCCTCATTAGTGCTTGCTCTGAGGCCTGTGAGTGTCTGCCATGTAAAGCGCAGCTTCCCAAACGGGTGCAACTGATTTCTAGGGAGGTTGCTAGGAGGGGCAGTAGAAGTCATGAAGCAAATGTACAATGGTCTCCCAAAGTGGCCATATTTATTACATTATTATATGTTTTTACAAGGATTTTTTTAAAAAAACATTTTTGAATTTTATAAAGAGAAGGATTCAAGGAAATATGCTGTCATTGGAGGAGTGGAAGTGAGGGTCAGACTTTAGCTCTAAAGCATTGAAATGTGTGTTCATTCATTTTTTTTTTCAACCCGGAGTTCCTCTGTGGCAATGGTTAAGCACTTCTGGTCTGAATGCTTGGTTCTTGGTGCAAGATATTGAAGTAAAGATGCCTCTTGTTCTACCACTGATTTGGATAGATTAGAAGTCAAGTGGATTATATGGATTTGTCTCAGTAAATCCTAAAGTGATTTTCTGGATTTGGGAAGAATTTTGACATGTTTTAACTTAGCGCTTTAACTGAGAAACGTTCCTAGCATGTTGGCTGTTTTAAGCAATTGAAAACACTGTCAACTCAACTGAAAAAGGCAAACCTAGATGTTTTTAGACACTGCATAATATGTCTTAAATATATTTTGGTAAATATCTTCATTTCCTTATTTACTGTGACTAAAACAATTTGGCAGATTTTCAATTCTAGACTACATAAATACATAATTCTTGGAGAATACATTGTATGCTTTTCCTGAATTTGATAAATTTGCCAAAACTTAAGTATCTACTTTCTTATTAGTGTTTGGATATTTTAAAAGGAACATTGATTTGACTGAAACAAAGGAATAAGGGCAAACATATACACACAGAGACAGACACAGCAGATTTAATGTCACCTTTTCAAATGTGTGGTATCTATACTGGAACTTTAGTTTTAACTTTTTTATTTTTATTTTTTTGACAGGCAGAGTTAGACAGTGAGAGAGAGAGACAGAGAGAAAGGTCTTCCTTCCTTTACTTCACCCCTCAAATGGCCGCTACGGTCTTCCATCCGCTGATTCACTCCCTAATTGGCTGCAACAGCTGGAGCTGTGCCGATCCAAAACCAGGAGCCAGGAGCCTCTTCTGGGTCTCCCATGCGGGTGCAGGGGTCCATGGACTTGGGCCATCTTCTACTGCTTTCCCAAGCCATAGCAGAGAGCTGGATCGCAAGTGCAGCAGCCAGGACTCGAACCAGCGCCCATATGGGATGCAGGCACTGCAGGCAGTGGCTTTACCCACTATGCCATAGCACTGCCCCAAGTATGCATTTCTGTTAAGTATATATATGATATTGCCAAAGATTTTAAAAAAATGTACCAATTTATACTTCTATTAGTTATGTGTGATGTGACTAATATTGTGGGCTTAATTTAATTTGACTTTTTATGATGAATAATGTTTTTAAGTATTATTTAATATATTTATTAGTGGTCATCTTCTGAGAACCACTGCTGAGTTTTTTCCCCCTCAGATCTATTTACTTATTTGAAAGGCAGAGTTACAGTGGGGCTGGGAGAGGGGAGACAGAGAAACATTTTCTATCCACTGGTTTATTCCTCAAATGGCCTCAATGGCCAGAGCTGGGCCAATTTGAAGCCAGGAGCCAGGAACTTCTTCCAGGTCCCCCACCTGACTACATGGGCCCAGGTACCTGTGCTATCTTCAGCTGCTTTCCCAGGCACAATAGCAGAAAGCTGGATCAGAAATAGAGCTGCTAGAACTCAAACTTATGCCCATATGGGATGCTGGTGTCAGAGGTGACTGCTTTACCCACTGTACCACAACACTTTCCCCAGCAATAGAGCTTTGTATTTTATCCTGGAGTAGATGGGAGGAGGAAAACAGGAGGGTGACATGATTTGCTTTTTGTTCAAGAGACATGGCTCCTGGCTTTCTGAATGGGGAGGGTGAGGGATAGGCAAGGGTCTAGAAAAAGTTGTCACATAGCCATACATTAGATAGAGTTAGGATTTGAACTCATATCTGTTTGGATCTAAACCTCATGTCCTTTCATCTTACTACTTCCTCCTTTGTACTTGAGAGTTCCCTAGGGATTTTTCTGTTTTTAGCTTCTGTTCTTTATGTGTGGATGTGGGTAGGGAGTGTGTTTGCAACTTAACTTTGTTTTTCAGGAAACTCTGCCATGATCCATTCCTATTTCATTCATTGGACTCTGATCATATTGTGTATGACCAAACTTGATTTTTATGTTTTTGAACAGTCTTGTGTTAAAAATAGCAATGTGGAACCATGAATGCTATTTCATTTGGGGGAAACACTTTTCTTTTGTCCTTTTTCTTTGTTGCCTCTTTCCATCTTCCTTTTTATAGAGACAGGGATCTCCCAGTCTTGCTTTTTTTAAGTGATGACAACCCTTGGTGAGTTGATTAGACATCAGACCTAAGTTCAGCTAATCAGGGTCCCATTCATTGTGATTTAGAGAAGAGACAGATCTACAGCCAGAGAGTGAGAAAGAAAGAAGGCAAATGAAGAAAGAAGGAAGGAAAGGTTGGAGGGAAAAAAAGAAGAAAGGAAAAAGATGAGAATACAGTGCAGAAGGAAAGATGGTGGACTGGTGTTTTGGTGCAGCAGGTTAAGCTGCCCCCTGCTGGCGCCCCATATGAGTGCAGGTTTAAGTTCAGGCTGCTCCACTTCCAATCTAGCTTCCTGCTAACACTCCTGAGAAAGCAGTGGAGAATGCCCCAAGTGCACCCACGTTGGAGACCAGATGAGACTCCTAGCTCTTGGCTTTAGCCTGGCCCAGCCCTGGGTTTTGTGGCCACTTAGAGGGTGAACCAGCAGATGGAGGATCTCTCTCTCTCTCTGTTTCTCCCTCTTACTCTGTTATTCTGCCTTTCAAGTAAATAAGTAAATCTTAAATGAAGAAGAAGAAGAAGAAGAGATGGGGTGGGGACAGGGCATGAGAAGAGGAGGGGGGAAAAAGAAGGCAGTCTTTCTCTCTTGGGTTGCTGGACTTGTAAATATGGCTGTGGACAGCTGTGTTTTTCCACTGTAGTTAGGTAAAACAGAACAAATAAATAGAAGAGAGATGCAGAGCTAAATGAGAAATACTTCAAGGTTTCCTCTAGCTTCTAGTTTATGATCCCAGTTTGTCCCTGGGGTCTGAATGCTTCTCTTGTTTATATGAGACATCCTGCTAATCTTGTAATAAAGTTACCAATTTTACTTAAATGTATTACTCTTATTTGTAACCCTAGTAAATTAACCCACACTCAGTATGCTATCATATAGCACAGGTATTCTAAGCTAAAGACAGTGAGAAAAATCAGATTTGATTATTATTTCTTGCCCTGAAGGATTTTTTTTCAACTATAGAGTTGTCAAGTGAATTCAAACACAGATTCTTTATTAGCTAGCTTCATTATCTGATTAAATCTGGTTAAAGTACCAGGCACATTGGCTGTTTCAATATAATATGACAGTGCAAAATTAAAAGCAACTGAGAGATTCAGTCATTTGAATTTTCAGTGACGGGTACAATTGGAGTACCACAGCTTGCTAATCTTTTCCTGCAAGTCTGGTGTGGTGGTCTGTGACTAGATTCCAGCCATTGGTTGGTCTTCTTAAACACATTTTGATTAAAAAGCATATCACCAAAGGGTGCTATCTGGAAAGTGCTCACACTATAAAATCCAAGGCTTATTAGCAGGGTTGAAGTATTCCCAAATAATTGAATATTACCTTGGTACCTTGAAAGGCAATCTAAACTTCTTAAACCTTTCTGAGTTTTTTTTTCTTTGATTGAGTGTTGAGGAGGCTGAGAAGGCTGAGGGGCTGTCATCTCAGGCACTGACACCCAGTGTCAAGCATCTTGGAAATACTGTAGGCCAGTTCAAAACATACACAAAAATACTGAGTTTAATTAGTATTTAGTTGAAAATTTGGTAGGAAAAATCATTAAAAGTTTTTTTATTTATTTTCCAATAAAATGTTTTATTAAAATTTAGGAAGGAAAATGGAAAGAAATAAAATGGAATAAAAATAAAATAAAAATAAAAGCATAATTAATTATAGCATTTTTCCCAGAGCTTGTTTTTAATTTGTCAGTCTTTACTTGTTCTTTCATAAAACATCACATAGTATGATGTTGTATTTTACAATACTGTGTCTTCCCTTTATCCAAGAATTTTCAATATTGTTATAAATTGGAATATGTTTTCAAAGATTTCATGGCATAGCTATTATATAACTCATTAGCCACAGTTTTGGAGCATTGATGGCTCTAGTTTTTTTTAAGGATTTTAATGTTGCAGTACATCTCTTTTCATGCAGTTTTTTCTGTGTGTAGAATTCTTTGTAGGTCGGGTCCTTGGCTATTTCTGCCCCACTTTGATCGTTTCCATGCTGGCAGCACACGTTTACCCAGCACCTCTTCCTGGTGCCCCTTTAGTTCTGCAGGCACCATCCCAGCTCTGTGAAGAGAAGGAGGCTCTGGGCAGGTCTGGGAACACAGAATGTGAACTGCAAATGTGAATGAATCTGAAATCCGAGTTGATCCCTTGTTTTCACTTCACTGAGTCCCAAAGATGAGAAGTGGCTGAGAATGTGCTGGGATTTGACTCTGCCAGCTGGCGAGGCATGCCCAAATAATGGGAGATTATTAGAAGCCTGCCCTTTTCCAGTGAGCTTTTATCCACATTCATTTCTGTGTTGTGCCAATTAGGAATGGCACAGTGGTTTCCTTTGTATGCATCCTGGCAGCCCCATCCTCATTGATTTGGGAGGAAAATCTCACAGAATGTGCACGTCACTTTGGCTTTTCATAATGAGGCGTGACAACAGGATCTCTGGTCCCTTATTCTACATTCCTAAGTAGCTGTGTGCCTGAGGAGACTGTCTGTGCATGGCTTAATACTCTGGCATCTTTAAGCAAGAAATTTCTATTAGAGTGGACTAGTAATCACATTGAGTATATAGAAGAGATCATTCATTCACTCTCTGAAGTTTTCTTTTTTAATGGATATAGTATTAATTCATACAGGAGCTACAGTGGGGCACAGCAATACAACAGAATTTGATGCAAGATAGAGTGAGTTGAGTCCCAGTCAATGATTAAAATATCTGAAGTACCTTACCATAAACTTCCTTCTGTGACTATTTGACAGTGTGACTCCTATGGTCAATAATGCAGTGACTCTCCAGTGTGTATAGAGCCAGGTACCAGTGTGCTCACTTAGAGCGCTTGGAGGGGGTCAATATTCAAACCCAGGGTCCCCTTCTAATCCAACTGCTAAGAATCCAGGACAGGATTTCTCTTCCCATTCATGAGGCAACTGCTTTCCTTTGTATGGATCTGAAAAAAGTAAAAATAACACAGCTACCTGTTACTTAGACAAAAGGAGTTTTGTTTATTTTAGCCAAAAGATATGTTGTGAGAGTGGAGCTGTGGGTGCTCGGCTGCTAGGCTGCTGTGTGGAACTTCACCTGTACTTCTTTCATGACCACACATTCTTACTTAATGTGAAACTTGAAAAGGGGATCAGAGACAGGGCATCTCTGTGGACCCTCTGCACTAGTTCCTGCTTAGGGTATCTTTGTGTGGTTCTGCATAAATCTGTTGTGCAGAATCAGGGAAGCACTCTGCTGGGTCACTGAACACTCATAGCACTGGAATTGAAGAGCGTTGATAGAACCAGGATAGAGGTTAACTGCCTTCTGGTTGTTGTCATCAGTTGGCATGGGACATACCTTTTTTTGTAAGCACATGTGCTACTGAAGTGAGCACAGCATGGGGCATGCTAAGTGGTGGATGAGAGCTGAAATTGCATGGAAGAAGCCATTGTCTTCATCTCAGACAGCACTTGAGAGAGACAGGACCTGTCTGTTCCTGGGCCTGTAATGCAGGCTTATTTATTTCTCTGCTGATACTCAGAAATGTCAATGCATTCCCAGTGTGTGTGTGTGTGTGTGTGTGTGTGTGTGATGTAATAGAAGTACATGAACTAGTACAACGTACTGGTGATCAGTAAATGTTAACTTCCTTTTCTGCCAGAGAGGAACTTACAGTATTTCACAGAATACTAGAAACTTACACCTGGAAGACACCATAGAGATCCTTTAATCCAACCACCATAGTTTATAGATCAAGAAATGCAGACTGGTTTTAGGGATTTTCCTGAAGTAAAAATGTATCGACACAGGCAGGTCTCCAACTTAGACATTCTGATTTCAGCCAAATAGTCTTTTCTTCACACAGTGTCTATTTTTCAAGAGGCAAGAGAAAATTTATTTGTGTATGTTTTCAAAAGCAAAAATACGAAAGCAGGAGAAAAAATAACACCTAAGTGTTCATTGTTATAAATGTTACTATATTTATATATTACTTTATGCTTTGTATTTTTAATCACCTTATTAAACAATGATTGACATAAAATATATATATTTAATGTATACAATTTGATGAACTTAGAGATAAACATACAACATGTAAATTGTCAGTACAAACAATATCATAAGAATATTACTACCTATCCACCCCTAAAAATTTCCATCTATATATTTATTTATTTTTGATAAGAATATTTAGCATAAGATTCATTTTCTTAGCAAATTTTGAAGTATATAATATAGGACTGTTAAATTTAGGCACTGTGCCACATAAATCTCTTAGACTTACTTATCTTGGAAAACTTTGTACCCCCTTACCAATATCTCCCCATTTCCTTCTTCTTCTAGCTCCTGGCAATCATCATTCCATTCTTTTTTTAATATTTAATTTTTTTTGAAAGACAAAGTTACAGAGAGGGAGATATAGAGAAACCTCCAGCCACTGGTTCCCTGTCCAAATGGCTACAATGGTCAGGGCTGGACCAGACCGAATACAGGAGCCAGGACCTTTAAATAGGTGTCCAAGTGCTTGAGCCATCCTTCACTGCCTTCTCAGGTGCATTAGCAGGAAGCTGGATTGGAAGTTGAGCAGCTGGGTCATGAACCAGTGCATGTGTGGGATGTTGGCATTGTAGGTGGTGATTCAACCCACTATGCCACAACACTGGCTCCAACCATTCTACTCTCACTCTCTCAGTATGACTGTTTTAGATTCCTCATATAAGTGGGATCATGTACTATTTTTCCTTCGGTATCTGGCTTATTTCACTAGTTATAATGTCTGCATGTTTCGTCCATATTGTTGGAAATGACAGAATTACTTTCTCTTTAAAGATAGAATAGAATTTCATTGTGTAAATACAGGCTATTAATAAATACTTATTTTTCAAACACTAGACTATTTTTAAACATCTTTATTATTCCTAATTTATTTCCATTGTGGTTAAAGCATAATTTATAGACTGAAATATTTTTATATTTATCGGGACTTACCTTGTGAACCAGAATATGGTCTGTGTATAGGTCTTATGTGCATCTGCTGTGGTCTGGTGGAGCTTTCTATAAAGGGCTGGATCATAATGTTATTCAAATCTTAGCTTTTATTAATTTTGTGTATACTTTTTGTAGAAATTATTGGGAGATGAATGTTGAAATCTCCAACTGTAATTATTGATTCTTTTTCATTTTCTCCTTGGGAAGTTCTTTCAGGTTTTATTTCACATAGTTTTTATCTTTGTGTTTTTTGGCATAAACATATAGGGATGGGGTGCTTTTGTTGTGGCACAGCAGATTTAAGCTGCCATCTGCTATGCTGGTATTCTATATACCTCTGGTTCCTGTCCTGGCAGTCTACTTTCAGTCCAGCTCCCTGCTAATGTGCCTTGGAAAGCAGAGGAAGATGACCCAATTACTTGAGCCTCAGAAACCCTTGTGGGAGACCCAGATGAAGCTCCTGACTCTTGGTAATGTCCTGGCCCAGCCTTCACAGCCATCTTGGGAGTGAACAAGTAGATGGAAGATTTGTCTGTCTCTGTCTCCCTCTGTAACTGATAATCAAATAAGTAAATAAATCTTTTAATAAAAGATAAGAAAAATGAAGTAGTGCAAAAAAATACAGTGTAATGATATCTGCCAATCTGGAATTCTTCACCCAAGGAAAATATCTTAAAAAACAGAAAATGAAACAAGTACTTACGAAAATAAATAAGTCAACACTGTCATTCATGTGTTTATTCCTTTGTAGGCAATATGACCTTTTACTTCTGGTTACTTTTACTATTTTGTGTTACTAATTTTAAGCAGTTCAATTGGAATGTGCTTTGGCAATTTTTGTTTCTGTTCTTGGAGTTTGTTTAGCTTCTTGGGTCTGAGTAACTGACAATTTCCATCAACTTTTAAAACTCTCAGCTGTTATTCCCCATATTTTTTTTACTGCTCCCCCAATTAAACCCAAGAATTCTAATTACATATATGTGCCTTAAGGGCTGATTCTGAGGCCAGAGTGCTGTTTAGGACATTTGTCATTCTAAGAGTCTGCTGTGTATCCTGCTTCCCATGTTGGATCATTCTCTCCTTTTTAATTTTATCAGTTAGTATTAGCAGACACTAGTCTTGTTTATGTGATCCCTTTGACTCTTAATCCTATCATTATGAAACTGGTAACTTTGACTAGTGAGATGGCATTGGTACATGCCACCTTGATGGGTTTGAATTGGAATCCCCTGGCACGTTTCTTTTTTTTAACTTTTATTTAATAAATATAAATTTCCAAAGTACAACTTTTGGATTACAGTGCCCCCCCCATAACTTCCCTCCCACCTGCAACCCTCCCATCTCCTGCTCCCTCTCCCATTCCATTCACATCAAGATTCATTTTCAATTACCTTTATATACAGAAGATCAATTTAGTATATATTAAGTAAAGATTTCAACAGTTTGCATCCATACAGAAACACAAAGTGTTAAGTACTGTATGAGTACTAGGTACATGTTAATTCACATTGTACAGCACAGTAAGGACAGAGATCCTACATGGGGAGTAAGTGCACGGTGACTCCTGTTGTTGAATTAAAGTCCTTAAAAATCTGTTATGGGGCTGGCTTTTGGTGTAAAGGATAAAGCCTCCACCTGCAAAGCTGACATCCCAAATGGGTTCTGGTTTTTGTCCAGCTGCTCCACTTCCATCCTGCTCCCTGATAATGTACTGGGAAAATCAGTAGAGGATGGTCCACATGCTTGGGCCTCTGCTACCCACGTGGGAAACCTAAAAGAAGCCCTTGTCTCCTGCCTTTTGGCTTATTCCAGCTCCGATCTCTCTCACCCTTTATCTCCCCCTCTTTCTAACTCTGATTTTAAAATAAATAAATAAATCTGTAAATAAAGTCTGTTACATTGTTGAGAGTTTTGTTTCTACGTATTCAAATTGATGATGATGACTCAGATGAGCAATGAGGGGTCCCTTTCCATATATCAGAAGTTGTTTTCCTGATCAATCTCCTTTCTGATGCATTGTCTTAAGAATGGCAACCACCTTTTTTGGGGGGGGAGGGGGCATACTTTTAGCTCTATCCCCTCAAGTCAGAGAATCCACTGTGCTTTACTTAGTTTCCCCTTACCTGAATCGTTAATTGAAACTCACATAGGGAAAACAGCTGGATCAACTGTTCACAGTCCATTATGGCCTTTTATCCAATTCTGTGAAAATGGTTTTAAAGAATGTTTAGTTCTTTCCTTGTTGTTCCAGGCTGGAACATAAAATTGTCCAGAAGGAAAAGTCTTCAGTTGTACTGATATCTTATTTAAATATATACATTTCTGAATTTTTCTATGTTTGTATCTAATTCCTTAACAAGGTGATAAACTCCTCTAGAGCAGAAGACTGATAGCTTATATTTGTGCATATTCCCTATAATGCTGTGCATTTTGCCATAAATTGAGAAAGTTCCTGCAACAAATTATGACAACATAGGAATGCAACATTTCTTTTATGATAGAGTCCACATATGACATTTAATAATGTCATTTGGGTTTATTTATTATCTGTGTCCCTCTGAAGGAAAAAGGAGGGCTGAATCAAAATAGATTCGAGTGGAATTTGGAGTTCTCAGGCCTAGAACCCACAGTTTAAACTAAATCAACAACCAGACAGAGAAATTTACCCAGATTTTGGGAGGAAAATCACACAATGAAATACAAGCAAATCCAGTGGCTGGGATTCATCTCTCAGTAAGAAACCAACAGTGTCAAGTCTGGAAAAAAGAAGAGGGGAGAAAATTAGTCTTACAAATATCCTGTTAAATATAAGAGTAAGAATAAAAAAAGGAAGAGATGTACAGTTCGGCACATGCTCACTTGAACTTACCCCTAATGGTAGAGCTAGAACATGCCAGGGATTCCAATTCAATCCCATCAAGGTGGCATGTCCCAATGTCATCTTACTTGTTAAAGTGATCAGTTTGAGTTCATAATTAATCAAAAAGATAGGATTAAGTGTCAAAGGGATTACATAAATAAGACCAGTGTCTGCAAATAATAATTGATAGAATTAAAAAGGAGAGAATGATCCTTCATGGGAAGCAGGATACCCAGCAGACTCATAGAATGGCAGAAGCCCTAAACAGCACTCTGGCCTCAGAATCAGCCCTTAAGGCATTCGGATCTGGCTAAAAACGCCCATGAGAGTTTTTCAGGCATGGAAAGCCAAGACACTGTGGCAAAAAATAAATGACATAAATAAAATATCTCTGTGAGTGAGATCCCAGCAGAAAGAACGGACCATCAAAGAAGGAGGTGCCTTTCTTTGAAGGGAGGAGAGAACTTCCACTTTGAATATGGCTTTGTCTAAACAAGATTGGAGTTGGCGATCTCAAGAGGCTTCCATAGCCTTAGCAGCTCATGACAAGAGCCTCGGGTGATTACTGACATCATAAAAAAGATTGTCATTTGTTAAATCAACAATGGGAGTCACTGTACATCTGCTCTCCATGTAGGATTTCTGTCCTTAATGTGTTGTACTATGCGAATTAACAGTAAAACTACTACCCAAACAGTACTTTATACTTTGTGTGTCTTTGTGGGTGCAGTCTGTTGAAATCTTTACTTAGCATATACTAAGTTGATCTTCTGTATATAAAGATAATTCCATGATGAAGAATGGGATGGGAGAGGGTGCGGGAGATGGGATGGTTGCGGGTGGAAGGGAGGTTATAGGGGGAAAAAGCCGCTATAATTCAAAAGTTGTACTTTGGAATTTTATATTTATTAAATAAAAGTTAAAAAAACCCCAAATATCCTGAAAGATATACTTCATATAGGTGTCATGTCAATTTGAAAGTCTAAAAAAAAAAGATCATCTGGCATGGATGGTGAAAGTTGAGTGAACCTGGCCTGAAATTGTGGATGTGTGATGGGAAGGTGTTTAAAGTACAAGACTGTAACTGATTCCAATCCCAATTCTGTTAGTGTGACTACAGTCACTACAATAACTGTAAAGACCTCTCTATTCTGCTTATTCATGGTAGGTTCCTGGCTTTGTTGCTTCATAGCTAAGATACATGTAAATGTTAATAAACAGTCATGCCAACTGTCTCAAAATTAGTTCAATTTATTTGTAAAGAAGCCATAAATTCTAATGCAATTCTGGTAGAAATATCATGCTATTTGTTATACTAAGTGCTTACCATTCCCTTGTCAAGTATTTTAAGTGAATGATGTGTTTAAAATTTAAATAGAATATGTAGGATTATAATATTCAAAACACATTTCAGATTTGTTTTTTTTTTCAGATAAATTTTGGTATTATGACATTTGATAGGTCTTATTCAATATAACAATAGCTTTATATCATTTTTGCCACCCATCAAATTGCATAAAAACCTGCTTAAATTTCCTGAAAACCATTTAAAATAAGAATTGTGTTAGGTTCTGGCACTATTTGAAGGTCATGTAACACATTACCTCATTTAATACCAAAATAATTTTATGAAGTCAATATTAATACTGTTTATTTTCTAGAGGAAACTCCAGTTTAAGTATCTCAGGCTGGCACTATGGTGCAGCTGGTTAAGCCACCATCTGCTGTGCCAGCATTCCATATGGGTGCTGGCTTGAGTCTCCACCGTTCCACTGCTGATCTAGCTCCCTGTAAATGCTCTGGGAAAGCAGCAGAAAATGTACCAAGTGCTAGGGCCTGTGTACCCATGTGGGACACCCAGATAAAACTCCTGGCTCCTAGTTTCTACTTGGCCCAGCCCTGGCTGTTGTGGACATTTGGGGAGTGAACTAGCAGATGCAAGATGTCTCTCTCTGTTTCTCCCTCTCTCTCTGTAATTATGACTTTCAAATAAATAAACATTAAGAATATTTAAAAAGAAAGTTTAAAAGTTTAAGGGTCTTGTCCAATTATCCAGATCAAAGTCAAGTTGGCTTAACTTAGAAGTTCTTAATCACCATCTTGCCCTTATTTCTCCTTTTGTCACTCTTTTGTTCTCTCTTGTCTTTCTTGTTTGTGGAATCTGAGTTACAAATTTAACAGGTTTAACATTGTCACATATTATTATTCTTTTAGTGAGTCACAAGCCCATTCTTGAATATGTTCTTGGAATTCTTTAAAGGACAATGCCTGCATTGTAATTAAAGAGTTTGGGTGAATTAGGAGTCTCTCAGCCACTCCCTTAAAAATACTCTGGGATAATCTGGAAGTAGGTTACCGTAAGAATTCACACAATGCAGTAGGTTTTGTTTATGCTGCTATTAAGTCCTGATTAATTTTCCTTTTACTAGAACTCAATGGACACAAAGTCTATAGTTTATTGAGAGAACTTTCTCACAAAGCTGTGGTAGTTGCCTCACAATAACAGATGGGGGCAGCAGAGAGCTTTCCAGGTGAGCTTAAATAAGGCCAGGTAGGCAACTACTTAGGTGTATTAGGACCAGTAGTGGAAAAAGTATGAGTAGTGGTGAGAAGGGTTATGAGGCATCATGGGAAGCAGGAGAAAGAGGGATCAAGTAATGGACATATCTAGATCAAGTATGGGAAGGTCAGAGAAATTGACAAGATTGGAGCTGAATGGAAAAAAACCCCATCTGTAGATACAGGGCTATTTGCAGATACAGCCTATCCAGTTTCAAGCTATAAAGAGCTACAATTAGGTTAAACATCTTCTGTGGTATCAGTCATGATATTATAAACCTTATGTCTGTTCTTTATTATTTATTAATTTATGTTTGTATTTGTTATTTAATTCAAATAAATTCTAGTGAAATCTCATATTCTCATAAAAATTCCTATGATGGGTATTTATCTAAATGTTACCTTAAAAGGAACTGAAGAAGGTCAGCACATTTAGGGCTAGACTCTAGGTCTAATTAAGTTTCAAATCCCAGACTCACTTTCAAATTTGCAACACATTGACAGTTTATTCTTGTAAAATATTATTTCTGTAACCAGAAAATGTGAAGAAAATCAATGCAGTGGTATTTTTAAAAGCCCAAATTCCCTTTCTAAATCCATTTTTTATTTAAGCAGTATTCTTTAGAAATGCATTTATTGGAATGAAAATATTTCCCTTGGAGATTGAGTCCTTTGGTGTACCATTCAAATAATTAAATTATTGAGTTATCTGAGGGTATGAAGAGAATAGGATCAGATTAGGTAGTCCCTAAGAGTCTCAGTAGCAGAGATATCCATGACCTTGAGAACTTCAGCTACTCACAGAATTGTTGCTTTATCTTTGAAGTTGGTCTTCTTACCGTGTAAAGACTGAGACATAGAATTGGAACAGCTATTTATAAATGCTCAGAATGTTTATGGAGTAGAAAAAATATGAATATGTTTATTGTTACATAAATATCCTAGAAAGTTTAGAAATTAAAATTTAGAAGTTTATTTTCTGGCATAATTCAAGAGGAGGGGCCAGCATTTGTGAAACCTTGATTCTCTCTGTGTTTAACCTAAATGATGAATTCAGCAAAACTTGAAAAGAGCAAAAGCTAAAGGTTGATTTTAGTATTAATGTAGCTACAGAACATACTTTAGGATGCCTTACCTAATCTCAACGTAGACTTAAGGAAAATAGTAAATACATTAATAAAAGATTATATCAAGCAACCACTTTTTAAATAATTTTGATTGTGTATAGGGCCCACCACCAACAAAATTTTGTTTTCCTACAAGTTCCTGGATGTGTCAGTTTTATACATATATTATAGAACTTTTCTTGGCTTAGTACATTTTGTTTAGATTCCGGATATGTACGATTAAAGGAGAGGAATTTTAAACATAGTGTTTGGGTCAGTTCTTTTAATTTTAAGACATTAGGTTATGTAAATACTTTGTGTGTGTGTTATGTGCATGAAAATGTGGGTAGAATGTGTCCTGTTTACGCTTTTAAGAAAAGATTTATTTATTTTATGCAAAAGTCAGAGATACAGAAAGAGAGAGAGAGACACATCTCCCAGATGGCCAGGGCCGGACCAGGCTAAAGCCAGCAGCTTCTTCTGGGATTATTATGTATATGGTAAAGGCCCAAACACTTCTGCTGTGTTCCCAGGCCATTAACAGGGAATTGGATCAGAAATAGGGCCACTGGGACAAGAATTAGTTTCCAAATGGGAGGACAGTATCACAGGCAAAGGCTCTACCTGCTACTCTAGAACATCAGCTCCTCCTTTTTACGTTTGTACCCCTTGCCCTGCAAAGCAACTGGCTAGCAGGCAGTTCTCAATATTTTGGAACAAAAGTGTACTCTGTCTATATAGAAATCTCATAGATTTCTGACAATGTCAGATATCAGAGTTAAAGGAGAGTCAGGGAAGAAGTTAACAAATACAAATTCTTGTGTACTATTTATTATCCATGTGATTTTGAAGGAGCCGTATAACTTTTGCTTTTTCATTTGTGTAATGGACTAATCATGTTTCCTATCTCCAAGGGTTGTTGAGTGGAAAATGGGTTAACATATATAAAATGTCATATAAGCTGTAAATTATATGGAGACCAAAGTATTTATTTTATTGCTTTAAGATCAAATTTTTATTTTCCAAACTTCAAAATTCACCATGCACCTGAGCCCCATTTCAAGTGGACCTGTTACCCACATGCCCATACTGTGAGGAGAAGGTAACACTTTGGGTTGAATGTAGATAATTTCCTCTATTGCTAATGACTAACTCAGAGATCCAATGTTCTGCTTCTAGTAGGATTCATTGTCTTAAAGGATACATGTTTACAATGTGAAAAGAAAAAGTCACAAAGTGAATTCTCTTTTATGTCAATACTATAGCAAAATGCTGAAGTGCTTTAACCTGAATGAGAAAGAAAACACATTGTGGAATGTTCATATTGCAGGTCATTTAAAAGCATCTTGATCATACACAAGGTGTATGATTGAGAGATAGATCTAAGATGGAGAGAAGCCAGTGGAGTTGAGAAAATGGTATTAGGAAAGATTCTTATCCCTATTCTTCCTTGAGATCCTGAAGCCATTATAATCCTGATAAATATATATTTTTTGCTTTTGAAAGCCCATACATTTATTGGGTGGCTAGCCAAATGGAAGTAGCATTGTGTTGCATCATTTTCATTTGCGCTGGACGTTAACATTTTATTTGTGTATTGTTTATGGCTCTATTGGTTTTACTACTGTGGGTTTGAGCAATTATTCCTACCTAAGATCCACATATAAGCAACAAAAATGTTTTATGTCATCTTTTTTTTCCAATAGCCAGGCATTCATAATGGAAATGATATTAGTCTTCCTTCAACACTAAGACCAGTATACAACCATAGTGAGCAAAAATGCATGTTGGCTGAATGCAAGACTCAATGTAGGGCTTAAATAATATCCAGACTGATCACTAGAACTTTGTAGTACCTACTAATAAACTCACCCTGCTTAATTCTCTAATTTTTTCTCATTCAACTTGTAGATTTCCCTGTTTGTTCTATACACCAGCCATGCAGGCCTATTTTCCACTGACCAATGTCTTTTCCATCTCAGGGGCTTTGTATGTGAAGTACACTCCATCTATGAAGTCCTTTCTTGGATCTTCCCAGATCTGGCTCTTTCAGGTCATCTGGGCCTCATCTCTTTGATAAAGTCCTCCTTGACTTGCTATGGGGAAGAGATTCTAAGGTGACCTCCATGATCCCTTGTCTACTGGCATCTACTAGCTTGTTTAAAACCCATCAGTGAGTATGGAGGGACCTTTGACTTGCTTCTAGCCAAGTAAAAATGGCAAAAGGTAGTGATATATGACTCCTGTAATTATGATACATTATATAAGGCTATCTTGCTAGAGAATTTCCTTGGCAAGTTGGTGAAGTAATCAGTAATGTTTGGAAAGCCCACATTTTAAGTAACTGTAAGAGCCTCCAGGAACTAAAGGCAGCCTCCTGCTAAAGGCTCATAATGTCTGATTCTGTGCTATACTTGTGAGAAAATTCATTTCTTAACAAAATAAGTGAGTTTGGAAGTAAATTCTTCCCTAATCTACCTTCTAATGAGATTACAGTCCAGCTGGCTCCTGGATTGCTATCTCATAGGACTCTAAGAAGATGACTGGGTTAAGCTCTGCCAAAACCCCAGGCCCATAGAAAATGTGAGATAATACATGTGTATTCTCTTAAGCTTCTAAATTCGTGATAATTTGTTATGTAACAATTTATAATAGACACTCCATTTAGCTAAAGTTTTTCTCACTCTGATTGCTCTCGTATCATTTTGTTTAAATATTTTAAAAAATATATCACAAAATGGAAGGGGAGAGGGAGCGGGGGTGGGGGGTTGCAGGTGGGAGGGAAGTTATGGGAGGGAAAAGCCATTGTAATCCATAAGCTGTACATTGGAAATTAATATTCATTAAATAAAAGTTAAAAAAAGTTAAATTGAAAAAAAGGCTTAAGGGAAATAAAAATATATCACAAAGTCTACTTTTAAGTATCTATCTCTTTTCTTCTTAATGTCCTCTGAATTTGTAACCTCTGTGTTGCAGTTTTCCTCATCTATAAACTGGAGTTGATAATACTACATCCTAAGGTTGTGGGATTAAGTAGGCTTGTATTTGGAAAGAGCCCAGCGTGATTTTTTTTAAAAAAGGTTTATTTATTCATTTGAGAGGCAGAGCAAGAGAGAAAAAGAGATAGATACAGAAAGACAGGAGGAGGAGGAGGAGGAAAAGGAGAGGAAGCGGGAGAAGGAGGGAGAGGGGAAGGGAGAAGGATCTTCCATCTGCTCTTTTACTCCACAAATGACTAGAACAGCCAGGGCTGGACTAGGACAAATCCAGGAGCCAGTATTCTAAAATCTTGCATCACTCCCTGGATTCTTGGCTTCTTATCTACCAAACTGTTTTTCCAAATGGAAAAATGTGTTTTCCATATCCATACCTCAGCCTGCTTTATTATCACCCATGGGCTGAATTTATCAAACAAGAAGAATATCAAATGATAATTTTGAAACTTTTTTTTAACTTTTACATTTCCAAAGTACAGCTTTTGGATTACAGTGGCTTTTTCCCCCCATAACTTCCCTCCCACCCACAACCCTCCCATCTCCCGCTCCCTCTCCCATTCCATTCACATCAAGATATTGACTGATATTAGACAAAACACCTTGGTGATCATGGAATAAGATGGTCTCACCAGGCCAATTCATGGCCCCTTACTCACTAAGTTACCAAAATGTGCAATTGCCCTTCTGGTATTTTTGAGTCCACTGGAAAATGATAAAGTTATCTGCAGAACAAATTATGAATATGGATTATTTAAATTTTAAAATTTATTTTTGAAAGAAGTGGGGAGAAGGAGGGAGTGAGGGAGGGAGGGAGGGAGGAAAAGAGAGAGAGGGGGAGAGAGAGAGAGAGAGAGAGAGAGAGAGAGATGGAGGAAGAGAGAGAGAGAGAGAGAGAGAATTTCCCATCTGCTGGTTTACTACCCAAATGCCTGCCACAGCCAGGACTGGGCCAGGCTGAAGCCAGGAGCCTAGAACTCAGTTCAGATTTTCTACACAGATGACAAGAACTCAAGCACTTGAATCATCACCTGATGCCTCTCAGGTGTACATTGGCAGGAAGCAACATTCAAGAGCAGATCTAGGATTCAAATCTAAGCAATGTGATATGAGATAGAGGTATCTGAAGTGGCATTTTGACCTCCTTGCCAAATGCTTGATTCAAGTCTGAACTAGTTAAAGCAGTTGAGACAAGATCCTTGGGACCTGCAGAATGGGAACATTTTTTCTGGATAATTGGAGTGACTCTTCTGAGCATGAGTTCCCTAACATCTGAAAAAGTACCTCTACCTTCAGGACCTCTGCAATAAGTGCCATGCTTGTAGGTTTCTTTTTTTTTTAAAGATTTATTTATTTATTAGAAAGTTAGAGTTACACAGAGAGAGGAGAGACAGAGAGAGAGAGAGAGGTCTTCCATCCCCAATTAGCCACAATGGCCAGAGCTGCGCTGACCTGAAGCCAGGAGCCAGGAGCTTCCTCTGGGTCTGCCCCACAGGTGCCGGGGCCCAAGGACTTGGGCCATCTTCTACTGCTTTCCTAGGCCAAAGCAGAGAGCTGAATTGCAAGTGGAGCAGTTGGGTCTTGAACCGACACTCATATGGAATGCCAGCACTTTAGGCCAGGGCTTTAACCTGCTGTGCCACAGCGCTGACCCCCTTATAAGTTTCTATCTTCTGATCTAAATCCCAAACTGTGTTACCCTAGCCCTTTGACAAAACTGCATGTGGATGAAATGTTACAGAATTATACAAAGTTGATGAAGAATGAAATTTAGCAATAATCTAATAGTAATGATAAGTAGCATTTGGGGTTATTTATTTTGTGTCAGTGGACTGTGCACAGCACTTGATATGCAATGTCTCATTTAATAGAATCTAACTCATTCATTTTATAGGTGGAAAATCTGACAATTTGAGTGGTAACTTTCACTTATAGTTTAGGCTGTATATCATAGTGTTTAAATACAAGAAATTGAGTATATAACTACATTTATATGATATTTTCTTTTTTTAATTCTTTTTTTGACAGGCAGAGTGGACAGTGAGAGAGAGAGACAGAGAGAAAGGTCTTCCTTTTGTCGTTAGTTCACCCTCCAATGGCTGCCGCGGCCAGCGCGCTGCGGCCGGCGCACCGCGCTGATCCGATGTCAGGAGCCAGGTGCTTCTCCTGGTCTCCCATGGGGTACAGGGCCCAAGCACTTGGGCCATCCTCCACTGCACTCCCTGGCCACAGCAGAGAGCTGGCCTGGAAGAGAGGCAACCAGGACAGAATCCGGCGCCCCAACTGGGACTAGAACCCGGTGTGTCGGCGCTGCAAGGCGGAGGATTAGCCTAGTGAGCCGCGGCGCCGGCCATTTATATGATATTTTAAAAGTGATGATTGCTGGGTATTTAGCCTTATGGTTAAGATGCTCACAACCTACACTGGGGGATATGGGCTCCAGCTCCTTATTCCGTCTTCCTGCTAATGCAGACTCTTAAGATATAGCAGTGAGCAGTGATGGCTCAAATAATTGGGTTTCTGGGTTGCATTCCTGCTTCCCATGTTTGGCTTGGCCCAGCCCTGGCTGTTGTAGGCAGTTGTGGAATGAACTAGTAGATGTTACTCTCTTTCTGTCTCTCAGTGTCTCTTTGTCTCTTGAATAAATAAATAAATAATTTTAAAATATGTAAGAATTGGAACTGTAGTAATGGTTGACTGTCCTGGCCTGGAGGTGACACAGATCTCAGTTTGAGAAAGTGACTGTGCTGCTCACCAGCTGTGTAATATTCAGTGTGAGTTAACCTCTCTGACCACTAATGCTCCATCTGTATCCTGGAGATTATTATCTTATATTGGTTAATATAAGAATTAAGTTAAATCAAGAACGTAAGAGTAATATTACCTGATAGCTGAGTAACTGTATGGCAAATAAGAGCTCTTATTATAAATTGCTTTTGTATAGGTTAAACTTTATGTAGTCATTATCCAAATTTTATTTTTAAAAATGTTTGTATATCTTATTTAATTGAAAGGCAAAAAGGGAGAGAGGAGAGAGAGAGAGAGAGAGAGAGAGAGATCTTCTATCCCCAATTTCACTCCACAAATGACTGTAACAGTCACTTTTGAGCCCAGAATTCTATCCAGATCTCCAACATGAGTGATAGGATACAAGGAATTTGGACAATAATTGCTGTCTCCAAGGCAGTAGCAGGAAGCTTGAATTAGAAGTTGAGCCAGAACTTGAACCCAGGCACTCTGAAATAGGATGTAAGTGTCACAAGCAGTGACTTAACCGTGTGCCAGTTGTCTGTCTCCCACATTTTTTAAAATTTTAATCTTATTATTTTGTAGATTTTGCTATTGAAGAGATGATATCACAGAAATGAGAGGTAAATGTTGGTCATTTGCTCTGTGATATTAGGAAGACCTGAGACTCAGACTGAGATGGGCAGACTTCAGTGTTTGGTTTCTTTACTATTTGGTTATTTAATTTCTTTACACATTTTTTATACAACAGAAGGGCTCCTTCCAATCAGTGGGAATTGAGCTTTCCACTTAGGTTGGAACCCTTTGAGGACGGGAACTTGTATCTTTGTATCAGAACAATCCAATAGGTCTGTTACAGATATGAGTTTATTTTATAATAACAAGTTAACAGAGAATTCTAAAGAATATGGATCCTTACTATAAGGTAAATCATCTATTCCCCACACTGAATCTCCAAGGTAAAAGTACGCGGTATTATAGAGGCCAGTGCTGTGGCATAGTGGGTAAAGCTTCCACCTGCAGTGATGGCATCCCATATGGGCTAGTCCCGGTTCTAGTCCTGGCCACTCCACTTCCAATCTGGCTCTCTGTTGTATCCTGGGAGAGTAGTGGAGGATGGCCCAAGTCCTTAGGCTCCTGCACACATACCGGAGACCCAGAGGAGGCTCCTGGCTCCTGACTCCTGGCTTCGGATTGGCACAGCTCCAGCAGTTGCAGCTATCTGTTGTGGTTGGAAGACCTATCTCCTCTCTCTCTCTTTCTCTCTCTCTCTCTCTGCCTCTGCCTCTCTGTAACTCTGCCTTTCAAATAAATAAATAATTCTTTTTTAAAAGAGGTATTATAACATGGCAAAGTGTAAAATGAACTACTTGGGGATCTAATATGGGGTACCACTGAGAAATCGCTGTGTAGGCCAAAATAGGCCTAATTAAGCATATATTAGACTAAAGATTGGCTACTTTTTCCTATTTGCTTTCTCCCTCCCTGAGCACAGTTCCAGGATTTTGTTCTCATAAAAATACAAGGTTTAGTTGAGTAATTACTTAATGGATATTTATTGAGTTCTTGCACCCCCCAAATCAGTTAAATTAAGTCTTTCATTATGGAACTCATTTTAGGGCAGAAAGAAGAAATGTTGACTAGAAAAATATAATTGTGATATCATAGTATTGAGACTGAGGTATGCTTAAGTTGCTTTTAGGACACAGAGTGAGGAAACCTGGTCAGAACTTGGAATATCAGAGAGGACTCTTTCAGGAGAATGAGTGAGCAAAGTCCCAGAGGAGTTAACCAGGCAAAAAGGAAGGAAAGATTCCTATAACTTATTGCATGTTCAAAGATTTGAGTCATCAGAGACCATTCTGGGTCATACACATAACTCAACATAGCTAAACTTTACAGAGGGAGAGGACTAGGGCAAGAAATATAACTGATGAAACAGTTATGGGCAGATCTTGAAGGCCCTAAAACCATGAAAAGGATTTTATTCTATAGATTAAAGATATGAAAAGGGTTAGTTTCAAGCAAGGAAGTGACATAATTGTGTTTAGAAAATCACTGTGGGGGTGGGGTTGACATAGCAGGTTAGGCAGTTCCTTGAGATGCCTGAATCCTATATTGGAGTGCCTGGGGTACAGTCTCTTCTCTGCATCTGAATTAAGTTCTTGTCACTACACCTGAAGGCAGCTAATGTCTACCCAAGTACTTGGGTTCCTGCAACCCATATGGGAGACCCAAATGAAGTTCTTGATTTCTGGTTTTGGCCAGGCTCGGACCTTACTGTTGCAAACATTTGTGAGAGTGAACCAGCAGATAGAAGCATGCATGCTCTCTCTCTCTCTCTCTCTCTCTCTCTCTCTCTGTGTGTGTGTGTGTGTGTGTGCGCGTGTGTCACTTTGGCTTTGAAATAAATGAAAAAATCTGGAAAATTAGTTAGAAAGATCACCATAAAGATAAGATTGAGGGGTCTGGTACTGGTGGCAGGGAAATAATTAGGTGATGGTTGAGTTAAGTAAGGAAGTGACAACAAGGATTTGTGGTAATTAATAATATCAGATTAGAAGAAGAAGAGGAAGAAGCTCTAGATGAGCCCAAGGGCTTTGACTTGGGTAACTGGAAATGGTGAATTGATATGAACTAAGGAATAAGGAAAAATAGGTTTCAATGAGAAGTGTGATAAATTATGTTTTGGGAGATATCAATTGTGAAGAACATATAAGACTCCCAACTGGAAATTACTAGTCGGCAGTTATATTCTAGTTAGGAGACACAAGGATAGAGATGTGATTTGGGCATCACCATGGTATAGGTGCTAAGTTAAGCCAAGGGAAAAGATGAGATAATTTAGGAAAAGACTACATGCATGGATATAATAAGTAAGGAAAGAAGGGAGAAAGGATAAGGAGGTGGGAGGGAAGCAATCGTGCCCCTGAAGTTAAAGTTGAACAAATTCATGAGTCTAAGAATAATTGACAGCAGTAAGTATTGTAGGGAAAGAGAGCAGGTAAAATAAGAACTAAAAGTGTTAACTGGATTTAATCACACATGTGACCATGGCAAAACAGTTTCAAAGAAGAGCTGGGATGCAGGAAGTTATAAGAAGAAGAAAAGAAGAAAGTAGTGGCAACAAGGACAATTATTTTAGGAAACTTGTGTCTGAAGAGGAGAGACAATAAATAGGAAAGAGGGACAAAACCCTGAGGGAGTTTTGTCTGGCCTTGTGATGTGTATGCATGTGTTTTGTGTGTGTGTGTGTGTGTGTAGAGTTTTTGAAGATGGAAAAGGCTTGCATGTATTTATATGCAGAAAGTAAAGAACCCAAGGATGGTGTAAAGGTCATGCTTAATTTTTCCACTCGTGGTAGATAGAATTTCACTTTCTCTTGTCTTGAAGCTAGAGCTATGTGACTTGGTACTGTTAATGACATGTAAGCAGATGTGATGTTGACACTTTGGATACTAGAGCCAGTGTGCACTTTTTCCTTTTCCTGACTCAGTGATCTGTATGGCATGTGCCAAGATAAATCTTCTGTGAGCCCAAGTCTCTGAAAGGGCACAGTGAGATGAATGCAGCCTTGCTGGTGACCTTCACTGAGTGCGCAGCATGAACCAACGGTCAGGAATTTTGTTAATATTGGTCCGTCTGCCTCTTGCACACAACACACATTTCAGTTCTGTGTCCACCAATTTTCAGGTTACTCTCCAGTGTTTTTATTCTGTGCATTGTGGAACAGGCCCTGTATGGCTACCATGTTTAAACATCTCAGGCCTTCAGACTCTAACCAGGACTTACATGGCCTTCCCAGACTTCTGGACTTGGACCTAAGTGCATCACTGGTTTTTATGGGTCTCTAGATCACAGATACAGATTACTGGGCTTCTCAGGCTGCATAGTTTTTGAGCCAATTCCTATAATTATTCTCCCTCCCCTCACCGCTCCTATTGGTTCCGTACCTCTGGAGAACCCTGACTGACACACTATTCATGTAATCTTCACAGACTCCTAATATTTAGATGACTGAAGTAATTCCATTTCAAAACTTCCTTCTACAGACAAGGACATTGAGACCCAGAGTGTAGTGAAATTAAAACCCAGGCTTCCTTTGTTCCATCTCAATCTTCTTTCTTAGGCCCTTGAACCTTTGATTCAGGACTCAGTCTTGACCTAGGGTGAAACGTCTAACCTTTCCTAAATTATTCTTTTCCTTTGAACCTGGTTATATGTAGGCTCTCCTGATGCAGATTTTTAGCTATTTTTTCCCTCTGCCGTGCCCTGAGTTTAGCCTGACAATATGGGTCCTGCTTATATCCATAAGCTGCTATCTTGTAACACACTCACCCTAAGGCATCAAAACAAAGGATTAGAAGGGCTACTGAGCAAGGTCAGAAGTGCCTTGCACCTATCTGGGATTGAGCAAGTGCAAAAAAAAAAAAAAAAAAAAAAAAAAGAAGGTGACCAGAGAGGCTGCAAGGCTCAAGGGTGCACCAGGCCCTAGGGCCTCCTGAGGAAAGTCATAACTTAAAAAGCATTAGAAGCCCTGAGGCCAACTGTCTGTTCTTGAAGTACTCCAGGGATGCTTTTCGTATTTTAGAAGAAAGAAGAGTTTTCTGGGAGGGAATGTTTGCTATTCACAGATTGAAGCAATCCCCTAAACCAAACCTTGAAAAATGTCTGATGCTCTGTTAGCCAAATAACAGCTTCTGTCTATCAACAGAATTCTGAAAAGCTGGATAAGGCTTTGATAGTTTAAGGAATATGTGCAATGCTAAGTTTGAATGAAACAAATTATATTATCATTATTATTCACTGAAGAGTATTTGAACAATTCTTATAAAAGTCATGTAAGACCACCTTTCACTGAAAAGGGACCTGGTATTTTGAATATCAAAACATGACCTTATCTTATCCCTGGGCTGCCTTTAGTATCCATTTTCCAAAAACGAAGAATGGTAACCTCCCTAAATGCATTCATCTCTGTCAGATTAGTTTATCAGATTAGCTAGCAGAGAGCTGGTTTGGCCTTCTTCCTGCTGCTCAGAGCTGCCTGGAGGCAAAATGGAAACTAGTAGAAGGCTGGATGGGCTTGATTAGAGTTTGTAGAAGTTCTTTTGTTGGGAGGGAGGAGAGGAAGCTTTCCTTTAAAAAAGAAGGCAGGGGTGGGCTGAAGGCCTGGCCTTACTTGAGCAGTTTGATCAAATCAATTATAAAATGTTATTAGTCAAACTGGCTGTAAACAACCAGGATATATATATATATATATATAGGCAAAATAGTTTAAAATTTTTCTTGTTGGAATTATCCAAAACAACTGATCTTGAAACCTGAGTCTATCAAAATCACAGAACATTAAGCCATGGAATTTTAAAAAGAATACATCAGTTCGTGTGCATCCATCCTTCTACCAGATATCATTTCTTGTTTATCATTGAGGTGATAGTGTTGCAGGGGAGAGAAGAATTAACTTGCAATTACAAAAAGCATATTAGAAATTTCAAAAAGCCATGCCTGTTAAATCCTCTCCTTCTCTCTCAATAGCTCCTTATCATCTTAATTTCATGGGTCAGATATTAGGATGAGCCAAAATTGCAAGTTCTTGTAAGAGGGAAATGGCTAAATGAATAATATTTTTTACTGCTTATTATTTATTGAATCCATCTATTTCCAATTATAATATTGTGTCTCATCTCCTACAAGATTGCTTTTGCACATGAAGTGAGATGACCTGAAACATGCTGCTGTTATTATCAGGGCCTTCTTGTAGTTATCAATGTTGATTTAAAATCTCAGCAAACTATAGCATGCAGAAATATGAAATAAAATGAGCATCTAGTGACAATATACCTTTCTACTCGATTAAAAATGTCATTATGAAATCCAGTGTAATTCTTTTCCACATATACCTTCATTTGCTGCTAAACGGGCTGACATAAAAATATATCACATTTTTAATGGTAGGAATTTGGACTCATATAGCTTGTACTTTTGTGTGTGTGTGCATGCATAATATACTGAAATCTACTACTCCGCACGTTATGTTAGTAAATTTTTACTGGTAAATTCAAAGAAGGAGCAAGAAGAGCATAGGGTAAGGACAAGTGAATACTCAGTGTTGGGTTACTGATTTGAAATCAGTGCTGTGCGCGGTTGAGACAGTGGCAGGATGAGAGCGTGAGACTGAAGGCTGGGCTTTTCTGGTTAGGAGTCTCACTCAGGACGCCCATTCCTCTTCAGGTCTCATCCCCAGTCTTTAACAACTTGGATAATGTCAGCCCTCTTAAGTTCTCTGATCAAGTCTTTGATAGAATTTCTTATTTGCTGACTACTTGAGAAAGCTACCTGCAAAGGGAAGGTGAACCACGAACAGTTAGAGATATGACTTTTCCAAACAGAAAAGATAGGAAGAGTAGGGGGAAAGTGACTAAATAATGTACAAGCACAAAGAATTTACTTGTAAAGATCTTTTAATAAAAAGTTGAGCTTCCTAAGCCAATAAAAACATATATCCAGTTCCTGTTGTCTTTCTTTAGAGTAAACTATCTGAATTCTGGTAGTCATAGTGATTAAAAATCAATTTCTAATTTTGAAAAAATATATTGGGGACAGCATGGTGGCGTAGTGGGTGAGGCCACTGCCTGTAGTTCCGGCATCCCATGTGGGCGCCAGTTCAAATCCCAGCTGCTCCACTTCTGATCCAGCTCTCTGCTGTAGCTTGGGAAAGCAGTGGAGGAGGGCCCAAGTCTTTGGGCCCCTGCACCTGCTTAGGAGACCAGGAGGAAGCTCCTGGCTTCGGATCGGTGCAGCTCCAGCCATTGTGGCCATCTGGGGAGTGAACCAGAGGATGGATAGATCTCTCTCTCTGCCTTTCCTTCTCTCTCTCTGTGTAACTCTGGCTTTCAAGTAAATAAATAAATATTTTAAAAAAGAAAAATATATTAAATGAATGTATTTTATACCATATAGCCATTCAATTATTGAGATAAAAAATGGAAAAAAACTTGGGTTATATCTTTTACGTGAAATTTTAAGGTTCTATTTCTTCTGTTATTCTGTGGCTAATTTCTTTGAGACTGAAACATTTTAAACACATACACACACACACATGCATGTACAAACACATGTGCATACATACACAAAGTTTCAATATCATTTGAAAGATATATTTCCTTTTATGTGACATGATTGAAATCCAGGAAGGCTAATTTAGTCATTTGTACTTTCTTAAATAAGTAAATTTTAATTAACTTCCTATATGGGAGGTCAGAGTGACTCAAGTTACCCTGAGAGATAGCAACATGCAAAACATTGCCCTATTTGTGTCTTGTGATTCCATGGTAAAAGATAGTATTGAACCAGTTTTATCATATTTGCCTATAGATGCATATTATATAAATCTGTCATCTAAAAGGTAATGGATCCTAAAATTAGATTTCTAGCCCCAACATTTTCCTAAATTCAGAAAGAATTCCAAATGCCAACTGTAGATTTTTGACTGTAAGAGGTAGAATTTTAGGATAGGCGCATGACTTTTCCCTTGGGAGTTATTCTCCTGATTATTTTATATTATGTGGCAAAGGTTTATGAGCAGTTGGCTTGAAGATGGCTAGATTATCTTGGTGGATTTAATCAAATTACATGATCCCTTTAAAAGCAGAGAGTTTTATCTAGCTAGTAGGAAAAGGAGGAGTTGAAGAGGTTTGAAACATGGAGAAGATTTGGTGTTCTTTTGCTTGAATGAAGTTGAAAGGAGCAAGAAGTGAGTACCCAAGAGGAGAGAGCCTGCCTGAACATGAAAGTGAATTCTTCCCCATAGCCTTCAGATACGAAAAAGCCCAGCCTTCCCGACGCCTTGCCTTTCTTCATGAGAGAACTCAGTTAAACATGTCTGGACTTCTGACCTATGGAATTGTTTCCCACTGTTCCATCAGGGCCTGGGTAGGAGTGTGCAGAGGACTAGATTCAGGCACAATCTTTGGTGGAGCAAGGTGGCAGCATCCATGCTCTTAGCTGGGAACTCCAGAGCACACTTAAGTGACTCAGCAGAGTCCTCTTACCTAATCCAAATCCAGGTACTTAAACAGTACCAGGTATTTAAAACAGTCTCCTGGTATGAAGGTTGCAATACCTTGGAGTTCTACTAGGTACTATTGGTTGTTGACAGTGGACCATAAAATTAAGCTGTTGACCATATTTATATTTTTTTGCTAAATAGACTTCCTTC
Source organism: Oryctolagus cuniculus (assembly GCF_051225735.1). Lineage (NCBI taxonomy): Eukaryota > Metazoa > Chordata > Mammalia > Lagomorpha > Leporidae > Oryctolagus > Oryctolagus cuniculus. Next base: position 174,039,768 of record NC_142868.1, on the reverse strand, counting down.
TACTTAACTGATCTTGCAACTAAAATTTCAATCAATACTATTATATATAGTATCAGTTACCAGGAAAAAAAATAGTCATCAGTAATGTAACTATAAAATCACCATTGTTTGCCTGTAATCCAGTTTTGGCATTTGGTTTTCATGACCTGTGAATTTGGGTAATCAACCACTATGCTGTGGATTGTACTGTGTTGTGGTTGAGTGGGTTTCAACTCTGTAGGTCTTACATTGCCTCTATCTTCAGGGCTCATCCTTGTACTTAATTATGTGGTCATGGAAACAGGCAGAGGGATTGTGAAGAAGTCACGGACAGGGCTTGTATTTATGTGGAGAAGAAAATCATGTGTAGCACCAAAGAATAGATAGTAATGAATATATGAGTCTGTAGTAGAGAGGGCTGGAAAAACAGCTGACCCTATGAGTCAGGTTCTTGAATTCAGCTTCTTTTTCTACAATGACATTCTATGTTAGCTTTTCTTGGAGCCAGTTTCTTGAACTCTCAGTTTCATTATCTGTAAGATGTTTGTTCTAAATAGAGCAAAAGGGTATCATCCATATACTCTTGCACTTATAAACGAAGCACCCTACATAGATGTGGAAGTTAGAGTTCTTAAATAGAGAAGAAAATATGGAAGACCTAGATGTCACTTAGGCACAGAGAACAGCCATTTTTAGAATGCCTTCATTTGGTATTAACTATTCTGCATTTATTTAATAATTACTTGTGCTCTCACACTTGATAGGAGATAAGTATTTCAAATTGGAGAAGTAGTACATTGGTATGTATGTTGCCAGTACAGTAAACTTGTATAAGCAGTTACTCTGAGCATTAGACTTTCTTTAAAAATAATCAGTGAACAAAGATATTAACCCTCTCTCCATTAGGTGATCATAATTTGACAATTATCTTAGACTGTTAATTAATAGTGTATAGTCTAGGATTTTAATGCAATTACCCTAATATCATTGTTTTACATAGATATTTCCTGTATGATTTATGGAAAATAGGAAACTAGCAAATTACTACATTTGACCAATTAATGAATTTGGAAGTAAAAATTTGTGGATAATCACTATGATATCACATTGATTATAGAGGTGTGCCAGTTAATAGGTGGTGGCTCCTTGAACCATTATGAATTAGCTGTTGCAATGAATAAATCTATATATATGAGAGGGGGATACATGTTCCCAATCACCATATAAAAACTTTATTTTTCTTTCTCTTCTATGTCTTTTCATTTAGCGTGACATTTTTCCTTTAATTCCTTCAGATCTGAATTTTGGACTCTGACCACAAAGAGGGTATGGGATCTTAAATAGAAAAATACCAGTGCATCAGGCTGTTTCTGATTGCATTCTGCTTTAAAACTGATTTGGAGGAAGTTGCTTTTTAAAACTCTTTTTTACTCTATTTGAAATGAATATACTGCAACACTGGTTAATATAACTGGACCTTCTAAGGTTCTAATTTGAATCACTAGGCTATTTAAAAAATGAAAGGAGGTAGGTTTCATTCCTTAGGTCATGTGCTAAGATTAAACACTTACTTTCTTGAGACTTAGCAGGCAGTCTAAGTGAGGACACTGCAGAGATGATGAACAGACCTGAAAAGCTGCAAACATCTATGACACCCCTGAAGGTGAAACTCATCAAGCTCCTGCTGTTACACTTTCTAAAAGTGAATACAGGATTTGGCATTGCTGAGACCTACCTCTACCCAAAGCACTCAAAGATTTGAGGGGAAGGAGAAAGCGAAGTTGGAACAGATGCCAAGGCAGCTGGAGATAGACCCACAATGCATAACTGTACCCAATTTAGTTACTTAATGTGGGGTGCTTACATGCACCATGCTTTAAAGAAGTAATAGACTTTTTATTGCTACTAAGGCTGAAATAAACAAGTGATTTGATCATTTGTCTGGATTAATTGGTAATGAATTAATTAGCAGCCATGAAATTCAAGCAATAACCTGGTTAGTTCCTGATTGGTTGATTAATCTACCACTGCACTAAAAAGGGTCATAGAACCATGGAAACTCAGTGTCCCAGAAAATATGTTTTCAAAAACACATTTGTCATGTAGCTGCACATATTTAGGCTCAAAAATGCAGGGGATATTTTTACATCTTGGTCATGGCTGGGGAAAATGCATCGCATAACTAAGGTTAGTTTTCACAGAAAGTACTGTTCTTGGGAAGAAAGAATTATACATATTTCTAATCTTAAGGAAATTTCAAATTCCTACAGTTTTTAAGACTGTAGTATACTGGGATAAGCACTCTTAAAATTCTTATAAACCATCATTTCTTTCAGAAAACAAGGTATCAAGCCTCAGCCTTTACTTTGGTACCTTTGAAGAATGGTCCATCCAGCAGCCAATGTCTGTACCTAATACAGTGCTGTAAAATGCCTTGAGGTCACTTCTGGAGATGTGACTGCATGTTTGAAATTTGGTAGGAAAATTCCTTTGCAGCTCAGAAGTAAGACATGAGGCCTAGAGCCTAGGCTCAGCAGCTTGCTCATCCTTTCTGCAACCTCCAGGCTATGGTTTTGAGTCGCCAGCACAATGAAGCTATCTTCTCCCCTTGTTAAATTTAGCAAATACTGAAGCAATCAGTAGGGAAGCACAAATAGGTTCTTTTGGTTATGTCAGTGGATGTATATTGACAGTGGAATATTAAAAGCTTCCAATTAAATTCAAGTCCATTTAAGGGAATGTCTGAAGTATTAGGATAGATTAGATTGTGCTGTAGTAACAAATGAATACTACCATCTCAGTGAGTCAAAATATACAACTTTATTTCTTGCTCAGTGATTCCTCCATAGACCTCCATCCCAACTGCTGACTCAGGGCTCCCAATTGTTTCTACCTTATTGGAGATTCACTGTTTAACACAGGGCTCCTTGGTTGCTATAGCCAGAGAAGAGTATTTAGAAGGTAGTTCATAGAGTTTTCATTGATTCATCTCTAAAGTGGTAGATGTCATATCCTAGAATGGTCTACTGACACACAGTGTTAACTTGACCCCACTTAACTGCAAGGTCCCTCTGAAGCAAGATCTGCTAGATCTCAGATACAGAGGCAAAAATAGTTGTTAGCACTGTTAGAATCTGTCCTGCAAAGTACCATCCACTTTACTTGATGAATGTGATAGTTTTTCCTTTTAAAAAACCTATGATCTTTTGACTCAATGCCCTGGGTATTGTGGTCATTTGGAGAGTGAACTAGTAGATGGAAGATTCTCTCTCTCTCTCTCTCTCTCTCTCTGCTTCCTCCCTCTTTTGCATGACACTCTCCATTTCAAGTAAATGAAAATAAACCTTAAAATAATCCAAAGTTTAATGCCAAGTTATACATTTTAGAGACTTTAAATCAATTGTACATTGGCTTTCTGAACTTTGATGGGATTGGAAAAGTGAAACAAAAACAAATAGAATGCCTATTTGTTGGTATTGAACTGCTTCTGATTCTAAGAAAATAACTCTCAGTATACCGAAAGAATGTGCAGGGTTTAAGAGAATAAACCTGAGAACTAGTGATGGGTAGATAGCCCCCCCCACCAAGAATAAGTGAAAGCTCCTTAAAATTAGAGGACATTCATCACCTAGGAAGAAGCTAGTCATCATCTTTTTTTTTTGCCATTTGAACAGGTCATAAAAAGGAAAGACCTTTTTCAGATTTTCCTCTCATGTTGTCTAGAATTCGAAGTCCTCCCAAAACTGCCTTATTACCTACCTTTTTTAGAATTATCTTTTCCTGAAATCGAGAGTAAAGCTTGCTCATTGAAAAAAAGTTTAGAAAGTACAGGGAAGGGTTTGAAGAGAGGAAAGAGTCACTTGTAATGCCCTCATTCAGAGACAATCTCTACTAACATTTTGGTATTTTTATTTGGGACCTTAAAAGTATATTTTATTTTATGTAAATGAAACCATGCCTTTTTAAAAAAAGTTTCTTGAGAACTTTATTTAGCAAAGGATCATTTGGAAGGCAGAATTACGAAGAGGCAGAGAGAGAGAGAGAGAGAGAGAGAGAGGTCTTCCATCTGCTGGTTCACTCTCCAGATGGCTGCAATGGCTGGAGTTGCACCGATCCAAAGCCAGGAGCCAGGAGCTTCCTCTGGGTCTCCCTCGCGGGTATAGGAACCAAAGGACAAGGTCCATCTTCTACTGCTTTCCAAGGCCATAACACAGAGCTGGATCAGAAGTGGAGCAGCCAGGACTCAAACTGGAACCCATATGGGATGTTGGCCCTGCAGACAATGGCTTTACCCGCTATGCCACAGCACTGGCCCTGAAACCATGCCTTATAAGCAATTGTGCGCCCTGCTTTCATTATATATAGATACCACTCCACATATACATTCATAAACATGCTTATTTTTTATAAACATGCTTTTTAAGGTGGGATAACAGTTTTATGAAAGTTTCAAATTTTACTTAGTCATTTCTTCATATTAGCCTCATAACTTGGCTCTAAATTTAAGACATTATAAATGACCCTGTAATGAATGCCAAGAGTTACTAAATGTGGCTTTGAAGGTGTGCAATTGCCTTTTGCCTTCTTCAAAAGACTAATATTCTTTTATTGATGTAACAGTTAAAATACAATTCCATATTATTTTAAGAGATAGTGAAGAGATGGGATAATGTAGTCATTTCCCAAATATTACAAACTTTCTTAAACAAGGTTTTGTGCTGATTTTGCAAAACAAATCATAGATAGGAGCACATTCCAGCTTTAAAAAAATGTGAAAGTAAGGACATCAGTTAATATTGGCCACATTATAGCTAAATGGCAACCAACTAAAAAATAAGCATTGATTTAGCTCATCCATCTGCAGAATGGAGGGATCCTCTGCTCTCTGAGGCTTTCATGGGAAGCTCTGCTCACAGCAGATCAGTGCTTTGGCAGAGGCAGCTCTGCTCAATGTGACGCTCAGCCTCATTGGGCCAACAAGATAAACAAGACATGATCCTCTGATGTCAATGGTGGAGCATCCCCAGACTCTCAAGCGCTTGTCCAGTCTTTGTAGCATCTTATCTGTTACCATTCCATTGGTCAAAGTAAATTACTTGCTAAGATTGAATTCAAGAGATGGAAAGGTAAACTTGGGCCGTAGAGAGGCTCTAGCAAGTGTAAGTATACCTACAGAAAACTCTCCCAAAGCCCAGAGATTAATCATAAAGAAAATATCTTGTGTTGCCCATGTTTATTAAAGAACTAGAAATAGATCGAGAACCTCTGGAACTCTAGGATGGTGACTTTTTTAATGTGTTAACTTCTTGTCCTAAAGGATACTCAGACAGTTGATAAAATCCTATTTCTGAGTTAATTTGTGATGGTCTCTTTGGAAGTGATTAACATTTGATTCAGCAGACTGAATAAAGATCTACCCTCACCAGTATAGGTGAGCATCTTCCAATTGTTGAGAAAACAAATAGAACAAAAAGGTAGTGGAAGGATCACTTTTTTCTCTCTCTCTGCTTCAACTGGGACATCCATCTTCTCCCAACTTTGGACATTAGAACCCCTGATTCTCAGAACTTAGGAACCTGGACTTATAACAGTGCTTCTTACCAGCCCCTGTGCTCCCTCCCCTTTCTCAGGTCTTTGGGGAGTGACACCATCAGCTATGCTGGTTCTCAGGCCTCTAGACTGTGAATTACACCACTGACTTTGCTTGTTCTTCAACTTGCCAACAGTGTATCATGAGCTTTCTGGTCTCCATAACTGCATGAGTTAATTCTCATATCTCTATGTATCCTATTGACTCTGTCTCTCTGGAGAACACTAAATCATTCTTAGAGGTCTCTTTATGGATTAGTCAGGGCTCTCCAGAACCAATGTTATATGTATATAAATGTAGGAAGGGATTTCTGAGAGCAATGGGTTCGTGTGGCTGATAAGCCAAGAGACCCTGGGATGGTTGTGTGTATGGCTCAGTCCAATCTAAAGGCTTCAGAATTAGGTAAGCCAAAGGTGTAACGTTCAGTCTGAGACAGAAAGCCTGAGAATCCGGCAGGTGGCTAATGTTGAGTTCTGGAGTCCACAGGTTGGAGAGCCTAGAGTTCTGACATCTAAAGCAGAAACAGAAGAGCACATTCCAGTTTTCAAGGACAGACCAGTTCTCCTTTTGTTTTGTTCTATCTGGGCCCCCAACTGATTAGATGATGCCCGCACACAATAAGGAAAGATTCTTTTCCATTTAGTCCAGTCAGACTCACATGCCAATCTTGTCCAGAAACATCTTCAACATAGGCATTTCTTAATTCATTAAGTTGACACCAAAAATTGATCATCTTTTTTCTCTACACATTCATGAAATTATGAACAGGAGGCCTCTGTGGCCAGCTTGGACATTCTTTGAACAGTCAAAGAATTCAGATCACTGACTCCCCTAAACTGATATTTTCATAGCCAGGTGCCCTCATTTCTTTAAGGAACTGTTCTTCTAAGACGAATCTGTTCCATTGAGGAGCTCTGTGTCAGGAAGCACTAAACTTATTTGCCCCCTAGAGCAATGATTCTCAATCTTGGCTGAGCATGAGAGTCAACCAAGGAGATTCTAAAGATTGTGTGGTGGTAGAGTCCCACACAAACCCGTGGAGGCTGTGGTCCTGCCATAGATATGTTTCAGGAGTTCTGGATACTACTCTGCATTCAGCGTTAAGAACCATTGCTCTGGCAAACCATTTTCCTCTCTCAATCTGTTTTTTTTCTGGACTCCGAATTTCATCCATAGTCATAAATAACTTTATTCTCACCTGTCATAGAACAGTGCAAACCAATGAAATCAGCTGACTTTTTATGAGAACTTCACAGAGTTTAGCTTTGAAAAGTGTGAATTCTTCTTCATTAAGAAATTGGTCAACTATGTTGGACCTCAGCCAGAATGGACTCAGTCTTGGTGGCACATGTGAAATTACTTGGAATAGTTAAAATCAAAAGCGAAATTCCTGCGCAGTACCAATCTCCCTAAGATTCTGGCTCAACTACTCAGGTATGGGGCCTCATTGTTCTTTTTAAAAAAGCTGCTTACATAGACGTAATATGCAGTCGGTTTTGAGAATCACTAAGTTCCAATAGGTCTAGAAAATCAGCAGCCATGGAAACACTTAACTGTAAGACACTAGTGAATGGTTGTATCTTCTTTAGTCCTAAGGACTTCTTGAACAATGATAAATATGAGGGGCCTTGAAAATTTCATGGAAATACACATTATTTTTTAAATTCAATTTCTCCAGGGAGTTTTTTGAACTTTGCTTGTGTTTCCTTGGATGTAGCAGAGTGGGAAACTGAGCACAAGAATTGAGAGTTATAACAGTTTGCTTGGCTATGTCACAGGATATGCATATGGGTGAGAGAAATGAGACTCATCAGGAAGATATGTGGACACAATGGGTCTGTTAGTAAAGTGGCAAATACAAGACCAGGGGCTGGAAATATGATTTACTACGTTGGAAGCTCTGCTAACTCCTAGAACAGTATAATTATCAAATATCAAATGATCCTTTTATTGGATTCTTCTTTTGAATCATCATATTTATTCGTATTTTGTGTCAGTGTGATTGTGCCATTCTAATGTTGCTTAAGTGTACGGATAGTATATTTGACATGTTGAACAACCATGTTCCTTGGAGTATAATCATAATCATTAAGCAACTGTGTTTTTATTTCTGTTGTTCATTTAACTATATTTATTGTAGCTGGTGCTTCTCTTACCTCACGGTGAGAAGCTAAGATATTAATGACTACTCAAACTTTGAGCTTACTCTCTGAACTTGGCAGGTGTTTAAGACTGACTTTTCTTTTCATGGGACATCCAAGTATTTGATGGAAGGAACCCATCTCTGTCCCAAATTTCTGGGAATCTCACACCTGTAGCTCTTTTTATAATAGCAAATATTCATTTATTGTTGGTAAACTTAAACGACTCACAGCCACTATAAATAAATTGTTTCCCTCAGTTTTTCTCGTCTCATGTCTGTTCTCCACTTGGATTGGCCATACCAGCATTTGGACTCTGGGCTCTTTCACTATCATCACTACTATTTCTGCTAAGCCTGGAAGCTGATACAATCCTGCAAGTCATTTTTTATATAACCATAGCTGTGCAACACGCCCCCACCTTTTATGTAACCACTATTGTCTGTAAGCATATGTAAGATGCTGAGGGCACAGCTAAGCACAGCTCCTCTGAGCATGCTTGCATGTTACCATGAGAAAAGATGTATGAATATGCACTTGGCTCATAGTTATTTTTTGGCCTGTTCACATGTATCCCTTATCTTCTTGGAGCTGAGCTGCTGCATTATAATTGGTATAGTCAGCAGGATTCATCTCAGGCCAATATGGGGATTGCTATGCCCATCAGGGGCAGGATTCAGGGTGGCCAGCTACCAGTATATAGTACTTGGTGGCTATGGCCTTATCTTCCTGGCTGTCCCTGCCCTCAGGAGTGGATTGAAGAGGATGGCTCATCCTTTAGTATAGAATAGGTATTGCATGTGCTCAGAAAGCCATTAGAGAAGAAGGGTGCCTGGGCAGCAACAGGGGCTGTGGAGTGAATCTTTCTCGCCACTTTGACAGTAGAAACCAACAATAGATTTTGCACAGAGGTCTGAGAACAGGACTTGCAGCATGTTCTAGACAAGAGAGAAAATCGGAAGGCCAGGGATGATATCATTCATGCTCTGGAAACCAAGATTACTACCCCTGAGCTATACACAATGCCAGAGATAACCCAGAAGTTGCGGCAGTTAAATCCTCTGACCATGAGGATGATATTGAGTCTCCAGTATTGTTCAAGTCCTGTAATTATCACCCAAGAGATTAAGACTCAGCAACAGAGAGTTCTTCCAGTTGGTAGAGCATTTAGTGTTCTACTGTATAGTCAGGCAGAATTGGTAGATCTGGGTTCTAAATTTAAGCAGAAGGCTTCTGAATCCATTACAGCTTGGCTCCTCTGATTATGGAGGTAGGAGTGTATGGGAACTTACTCCCTCGATTGGAAATGGAAAAATTGGCATCCCTGAATGTGCACCCAGTTTGTGGCAAAAACTTCAGACCACCTATCATATGGCAGGAAATTATTCCCTTGTGGACTGGATTATGGCAAGAACTCATGTGATATGGCCTAATGCTGGAGACTTCCTGGGGCCATCAGCAGGTGGCAGACCTATACTGAGCTACAGCAAGTGTTACAGGAGTTGGGCAGATGAAATGCTATATACAATGCTAGTCACAGACCAGATGAGGAAATTTTTACTGAAGGGACATGGATCTTGTGCTGAAGATTGTTGCCTCTACCCTCTTTGATCCCCTGGTAGTGATACTAGCCTCTACATGGGACAACCTGTCACTGTGATTATGCATACCATTGCCAATTTGGAGGAGGCTGACACAGTGGAAGGGGATAAGGTCCACAATCTTGGAGGAGAAAGAAGGCAAATAACCAATTAAGGTTGCTTAAACTCAGATGTGAGTTGGGCTCTGGCAGAGTGACAGAAAGAAAAAAAATTGATAGGCTAATAAGGTATTGCTAGAATTATGGCAACAATTAAAGCCAGAACAATAGTTGTACCATTAAAGGAGTCCAGTTTGAGTAAAGCACCCAAGTGGACATCAGGAGTACAAGTAGTATGACTACAGGTTTTTTTAAGTGACCCTGAGTCATCTGAAACAACCACTGACAATTGGACATTTAACTTTGATTAGGGAGGAGGCCAAGGTGCCTACTTCATTGGGATGGGTGGGGACCACATGCCTCACATAAAACTTGCTAGTATCCAGTGAGTGCTGACATTAGGTGACACAGGAGCCAAATGCATATTATATGGCAACCCTGAGAGGTTTCCTGGACCCCCAGTAGCTAGAGATGGTTATGGAGGATGCACTATCAGGGTAAAAGCAATAAACATTCCTATGAGATTAGGGCATCTACAAACCCAGGAATATAATGTGTATGTATCCCCCATACCTGAGTAAATACTGGGCATTGATTTCCTACAGGGCTTACGTCTAAAAACTACTGTGGGGGAGTTCCATCTGTGAGTACCCGTGGTTAAAGCTGTACTAAGGAGGCAAATTGCCTACCTACAAATATAGCTATCCATGGTTCAGCGGATGACAAACACCAACCAGTGTAAACCGCTGGGAGTTATGAATAAACTACTAGACCCATCCAGGAACTAGAGAATGTAGGCATCATTAGCTCCACACATAGCGCATTTATTTTACCAGTATGGCCTGTAGGAAATCCAGATAGGACATGATAGATGATAATAAATTAACAAGAGCTTACTAAAAATGTCTCTCCCTTGTATGTGATAGTTCCATCAGGGAGCAATATTATGGACTGCCTTAGCCATGAAATCAGGACTTATCATTATTTTAGATTTAGCCAATGCCTTCTTCTCTATTGATATATCTCCTGAGATTCAGGACCAGTTTTCCTACACTTGGGACAGCCAATAATGGATCTTCACCATTCTTCTGTAAGCTACCTACATAGCCCCACCTTGTGTCATGGTATGATGATGGCAGATTTGGCATGATGGGCAGTGCCTGAGGTAGTGCATATGTTCCACTACATTGGTGATGTCATGTTAACCTGTGATTCTCTCTTGAAGAATTGGAAGCAGCCATACCTACTTTACTGAACCATTTAAGCTCATGTGGCTGGGCTGGCAATGAATCCAAAATGCAGGCACCAGGACTTGGTTAAATTTTTGAGAGTTGTCTGGTTGAGTATGATGTCATTCCTGGGGCAGTTATAGAAAAACTCAGGCCTTCCCTAATCGAATGACCATTAAGCTGTTGCATTAATTTGTAGGATTGTTTGGATATTGGAGAGTGTTTATCCAATGTCTGGCATAATTTCTGAGGCCCTTATACCATTTGGTAAAGAGGATGTCATGCGCCAATGGGGTAGGCAAGAACAAAGAGACTTCATAGCAGCTAAGCAAAATGTACAGGCTGCCCAGGCCCTCAATATGGTTGAGCCAACTTGTCCTTGAGAGCTTGATGTACGTATCAATGTAGAAGGGTTTGGTTGGGCTTTTGGTAGTGACCTGAAAGGCTAAGACAATTGGTCCGAATTATGAAAAGGAGGAGAGATTTGATATTCTTTGATCTGCAGGGTTCACTGCAGTGTATGCTGCTTTTATGGTTACTGAAGGCATACCAGCCACCACCCCATTTATTGTGTGGATCTCTTACCCTATCATTGGCTGGATAAGAGACTGGGCAATGAAACCAAGTAGTGAAACAACATGAATTACCACACTGGTGAAGTGGGGAGCCTACCTGCAGCAATGGAGAGTTTTAAATGCAAGCCACTGAAGACTGATTACAAGGGATTTAGGGGCCTCTGGCTTTTTTAACTGATAGTATGCTCCCTGAGGTCCTTCATGCTGTGTACCCCGTACCTAGTTCATGCTAGCATGGGTCCCTTCTGGTCCCTGTGGAGGACTGGCACAAGAATAGATCTTGCAGAGTACATCCTGCACAGTGAAACACAGTAGCTTTCCAGTGGGAATTAGGTAATCACCAAAGTAGTCGGTGGGCTGAACTATGAACAGTATGATTCATCAATGTCATTTAACAAAAATCTCTTGTTATTTGCACAGAAGCTGGACCATCATCTGAGACCTAATAGGGTAGTGTTGTGGCATGAAGAAAATTGGATGGTCATGCACTGGCCTTTAGGGGGCCAAGCCTTGTGGCAAGATCTGTGGGAGATGGGCTGCCATAAGAAAATCACTGTATATCATGTGACAGGTCATATGCCCCTTGCATCCAGGGAATGATGAGACTGATACTGTAGATAAGGTATGTTTGTTGGAAATGACCCCAGAAAATGATGAAATGATGTTGCCTAGTGATTACACCAGTGGTTTGCTAAACAAGACAAAAGACAATGTAAGCTACACTAAAGGTCTGGAACCTGCCTGAAACCCACCAGGAGATTCTAGGTGCCTGCCAAAGCTTTATCATCTGTTGCCAGGAGCATCCTCGCTGAGTACCAGTGGCCACTGAAACAGTGAAATGGGGACAAATAGACTTTATTGGACCTTTGCCCCAATTTGATGGGTACAAGTATGCAGTTACCTGTGTAGACACTGCTACAGGACTGCTTTTTGCAGTTTCCTTTTGGTGGCCTGACCAGTGGGTGGTCCTGCATGCCCTAGAAAGTTTATGTTCTGTGTATGGCAGACCACAGGTTATGGACAGTGACTGTGGAACACATTTTTATGGACTTAGGAATGCAAAATTAGGCTGGACTTCTGGAATTCGATTGAAAACTGCATACCATCCCCAAGAAGCCAGAATGATTGAACTATGTAATAGCCAATTGAAACAAGGCCTAACAAGGAAGCAAACTCAGGCTATCTGGTGGGATGGACCAAGAGACTGTGGACTGTGTACGGTTACTGAGTGAATGACCCTGGCCTGGAGCACTAGCCCATGGAAGCTATGCTGCAGTATTCAGCAATACTCATTCAACTATAGTCGCAAACTACTTACTTCTGTTGAAACCTTGATTTGGAGGACACAACAATGTACTCTACCTGTTCCCATGGCCCTTGAGCTGGGAAAATAACCTTGCAGTATCCATGGGATTAAAAAAGTTTCAAGGCCTGGTTTGCCTTCTGTCAATGTGGGGCACAGGAATTGGATGTGACCTGGAAGTGACACTATGCCACTTGGCCTCCTGTGGTCAAAGTCCATAACCCACACAAGAAAGGGGCCACCACCTTGCTTAAGAGCACATTTGTCTTAGATTTACAGCCAAGGCTAGCATCTTCAGTATTTCTATGTATAGAAGAGTAGCTGGTAAAAGATATGCCCCAGTGAGTTTGGTATAAGAGGCCAGGACAACATCTTTTGCCACCTGTGGTGTTATCTGAAAATAAATCGCTTGCCTGTATCCTACACAATGACTGGGATTTACCATTGTTGATGCCATTTAATTTTGTCTTACTATCCTTAGCTTGGTGGCTGCCAAGTGAGCTGGGTATACACTTTTGCAACAGTAGCCAGCCATTCAGCTTGTTTGGTGTGCATTGAGCTGCCTATCAGCTTTGCAACTGGACTGCCTCGGAAAGCGACTTCTGCTACCAACATAAACTGGTCTTGGTTGGAAGAATGGAATCTTCTGACCTATTATACAACAACATTTGGACCTATGTGAAGACTCTGGTTTGTGAGCAGTGTATTAAGACCAGGCCATGGTTGGTTTATTCTGTGTGGAACGATCTGGTTTGACTTTCTACAGAAGCAGTAGAGTTACCTCCAGAATTTACACTCTACAAGCTACACTTCTTCCATGGGGATCCTCCTAGAATATAATGAATGTGTAGATTGTGAGGTGAAGAACCCTGAAGGAGTAGACTGTTGGGAAAATGGAGTCAGTCAGGTTCCTTCACTGTCATTACTACTGCCACACCTGGAAGCTGATGTAATCCTGCAGGTCACTTCTTATATAACAATAGCTGTGCACCATACCCCTGTGTGTTTTGTAACTTCTTGGTTACTTGCTACTATTGTCTTTAAGCCTACATAAGATGCTGGGACATAGCTGTGTGTGAATCCTATGTGCAGGCTCACCTGCTATTGCAAGAATGAAGAGATATGAATTTGCATTTGGCCCTGCAATTTTTCTTTGGTGTGTCCAAACCTAGCCCCGATCTTCTGTACCTGAGCTCCTATGATAAAGACGCTTTCTCTCAGGCCTGGCCTGCATCTGGTCCTTGGGAATTATTCATGTCTTTTTTGTGCCAACAAACTCAAGAAGTTCAAGCTGAATCCAACTCAGCCACCATAGCTTTGACTCATTGTTGGTGGCTGGTCAGTTTGTCTCAGGACAGTTAAATTTGTAGGAAGGAATCACATACCAGGTCCCAAGTCTTGGAACTATAGGGGAGATGCTTTCAGAGTTTTCTGTTGAAGCCCCTTTCACCTGTGTGAGGTGAGAGGCTGGCATTTCCCTATTCTGACTTGAGCTTGAGTGTGAGATTCATTGCACATTAATGAGTCTCTTCAAAAATACCTCCCCAGAGTTGCTGCAATGAAAAAAAAAGTGATAATCACCATTCACTAAATAAATACTGATGCTACTTAACCTGAACAGTTCTGCCTAGAGCTACCCAGATGAGAAGCAGCTAGATTGCAAACCACACCTGCCTTTGTGATGATCAATTTGGGACTCATATTTAAAACTCCTGATTGTTTTCTCTGTCCTTGACACATTAATACATCTTCATACTTAAGGCTCATTGCTCCCTTTGGCAGTCTTATGGGCCTCTTTATTCACCTCTGTTTCAGCTTCTTTGGTAAATGACTGCATGCCTGCCCCACAAAGGACCCCAAAGCACAATACAAGTATGCCACAGAGCGTATATTTAAAATCATGTTGCTCAAAACATAATCTTAAAGTTTGATAAAAATCTGCCAAGTTAATTTTGCTTGATGCAATAAGCAATGTATAAAAACATATGCAAACATTTCTCTTTAGCCATATTTCAATACAGTTAAATATAAATAAATATTAGGTAATAACTTCAACTGGCTAAGGAAAAGAGTGTTTTGATTATGTTGTTGGAATAGATGGGAATTTGAATGGCACTGTTTCTCAACCCTGCCAGAGGCTGAGGGACAGTAAATTTTCTCAAATACTATTTAAGTCTCTGTGCTTCTTGCTATTTGTCTTGCCAGGGATATCATATGTCTTGATGGATTTGTTATGTTCAGTCATGCTTGGCTGATGGTTCCACCTTTTTGATTGTCCCACTAGGAATTCCATTATGGAGCTGGCTGTCCTTTGGAAATCTGCTATTAGCTTCAGCTTGCTATGTTGCCTTGTGCCCTGCAGCTTTAGACTGATAAACAGATTTTCCTGTTTGCTCTGCTAAGAGCATACTCTACAGATGCAAGTTAGAATTAAAGATTCAGTTTTGACCTTGCTCGATTACTGAATATAAATGCATCATATTATATATTTTACTATGCTATAGACATTTCTGGATGCATTTAATACTTTCAGAAGGGAACTTTGAAAGTTGTAAATGCATCTTTATTTTGCTGTAGTAGCTATCAGATATCTGAAAACAAATGGTAAATGAGCTCTATCTGCATTTTTGCTGAAGAACTTAGCTCCTCCTAACTCAAATGAGTGTGAACTTTAATTTTTATATGTTTATTTTTATTTTAAAATACTTAATGAACCACTAGCAAATTGGAAAACTCATCAAGAAGTTGTAGATTTTGTTATGCATAAGCTGCAGTTTATAAACAAGTTGTGATTTATAAACTTGAGAAATCCTGTCTCATGCAGTTGCAGGCTGTATTAAATTTTGTGGGAAGGGGTTGTTGGGAAAAGAAGGAGGTTGCTTTGATATTTACCTTTTGCCAATTTTTTTTGGTTTCCCCCCCTTTGTCAGGACTGACTAGGATAACCTTTTGCTCTTATGGGCAAAATATTTAGTCTTCATGAAGAGTAAATCATCAGAAAATGGGGGATGACTTCCTCTTATTGAAGTCCGAGAATCTGAAAATTTTCTGCCAACAAATGACCTCAAGTTTATGTACATAGTGCTAAGAAGTAGTGCTTACTCAAAATCCTAAGATTAAATATTCTTAGAGGAAAAGGCATATAATGGTTGTGGGTTTATTATATCATAAAAAAGATATTTCTTTAATAATACTTTTTCAGGGCCAGCATTGTGGTGTAGCAGGTAAAGCTGCTGCCTGCGATGCTGTCATCCCATGTGGGCATGGGTTCGAGTGTTGACTGCTCTGCTTCCAATCCAGCTCCCTGCTATGCACCTGGGAGAGCAGCAGAGATGGCCCAAGTGCTTGGCCCCCAGGAGAGACCCAGGAGAAGTTCCTGGCTTTGGTGTGGCACAGCTCCAGCCATTGCGACCCTCTTTGGAATTAACCATTAGTGGATGGAAGATCTGTCTCTCTCTCTCTGTGTCTTTAACTCTGTCTCTGTAACTCTACTTTTCAAATAAACAACTAAATCTTTAAAAAAATCTTTTTTCAATGGCCCAGTTGTACTGGCATTCAAATCTATATTATATTAAACATCATATATAATTGATGTAAGCAATTTACCTGGGAAATGAAAGATTCTTTTTTCTCCCAATGTCTGAGTAAATCAATAGTTATTTTTAATCTGGGTAGGAATTACATGTGGTTTTATTTGTTTTTCCCTCCCATTTTACTTTTCCTGAGTGATTAGGGTCCTCAGAGCTTCCTTTGCATTCATTGCATGGCTGAGTGATGGAGTGTGAAGAAGTGTCTCTCTCCTCCACTACAGTAAGCTTCAAGCTGTCCTGGCCCATGTTATGACTTTATTTCTCCCATGTTAGCCCTCTTTAGAGCATCGCTGACTTTGTCTCATATATAACTGCTGTCTCTGGCTAAGATGGAATTCTATAATATATGACAATCTCCTCCCTAGACCTCATTTATTTATTTGAGGTCAAAGTACTTTAGTGAGGAGTTTGAGGGGGTGGGAGAAATTGAAGATTGCCTGAGACTGAATGAAATCCAACGTGATTGGCTGGGATCTTCCTACCATCAAGTCCTTGAAAGCCATTTATTTATTTTTAATACGATCTCCCTCCCCTCCCTTTTCTCTCTCTCAGAATACTTTGAGTTCGTAGGCTGTCCATTTGCTACATATTTTTTTTCAACATTTTTTTAAATTCTTTCCACTTTCTCCAGAAATACATTGTTTATTTCTTAAAGCTACTTATAATTCTTTCAGGTATGATGTTTAAATTACATCAAAGGTATGAATGGGCACTTTTCTGATTGAATTAAATATTGGAATGTCTAAATAGGTCTTTGCATGTATACATGTGTCCAAATGGTGGATAGCATTCAGAACGTTACCAACAGTTATGTTAATGAAGATTCCATGAATTATGTGTTGATTTTCTTATCCATTTGCCAAGCATCCTTCCCTGGATCTTCTCAGTTTTTTGTTAATCACATTAGCTTATGGAAACTGCTAGAAGAAGCAGAGATAATACCAATAAAACCAAGATCATTTCTCTTCCTAGATATTCTACTTCCTTCCTATATTTAACCCTTCCTATTTCTGGACTATGCAGCAGACCCTTTAATATTTCTCCATTTTAAAATTCAGTGGTCACATATTAATACTCATGAAGTAGTTGTACAAAAGAAAAATTTAACTTCCCAGAAGCAGAATGATAGACCAATGGAAAAGAATAGAAACACCAGAAATCAATCCAAACATCTGCAACCAACTTATAATTGATCAAGGAGCCAAAACCAATTCCTGGAGCAAGGACAGTCTATTCAACAAATGATGCTGAGGGGCCGGCGCTGTGGCGCAGTGGGTTAACGCTCTGGCCTAAAGCTCTGGCATCCCATATGGGTGCCGGTTCGAGACCTGGCTGCTCTACTTCCGATCCAGCTCTCTGCTATGGCCTGGGAAAGCAGTAGAAGATGGCCCAAGTCCTTGGGCTTCTGCACCCACGTGGGAGACCTGAAAGAAGATCCTGGCTCCTGGCTTTGGATTGGCACAGCTCCGGCCGTTTTGGCCAATTGGGAAGTGAACCAGCAGATGGAGGACCTCTCTCTCTCTCTCTCTCCACCTCTCCTCTCTTTGTGTAACTCTGACTTTGAAATAAATAAATAAAGCTTTAAAAAAAATGGTGCTGGGAAAACTGGATATCCACATGTAGAAGTATGAAGCAAGACCCCTACCTTACACCTTACAAAAAAATCCACTCTACTTGGATTAAAGATCTAAATATATGACCCAACACCATCAAATTATTAAATACCATTGGAGAAACCCTGCAAGATATAGGCACAAGCAGACTTCTTGGTAAAGACCCCAGAGGCATAGGCAGCCAAAGCCAAAATTAACAACTGGAATTGCATCAAATTGAGAAGTTTCTGTACTGCAAAAGAAACAGTCAGGAAAGTGAAGAGGCAACCGACAGAATTGGAAAAATATTTGCAAATTATGCAACAGATAAAGGATTAATAACCAGAATCTACAAAGTGATCAAGAAACTCTATAACAATGAAACAAACAACCCACTTAAGAGAAGGGCCAAGGACCTCAATAGACATTTTTCAAAAGAGGAAATCCAAAGGGCCAACAGGCACATGAAAAAATGTTCAAGGTCACTAGCAATCAGGGAAATGCAAACCAAAACCATAATGAGCTTCCACCTCACCCCAGTTAGAATGGCTCACATTCAGAAATCTACCAACAAAAGATGCTGGAGAGGATGTGGGGAAAAAGGGACACTAACCCACTTTTGGTGGGAATGCATACTGGTAAAGCCACTATGCAAGACAGTTTGAAGATACTTCAGAAATCTGAATATAGCCCTACCATATGACTCAGAAATTCCTCTCCTTGGAATTTACCCAAAGGAAATTAAATTGGCCAATGAAAGAGCTACCTGCACCTCAGTGTTTATTGCAGCTCAATTCACAATAGATAAGACATGGAATCAGCCTAGATGCCCATCAACAGAAGACTGGATAAAGAAGTTATGGGATATATACTCTCTGGACTACTACACAGTGGCAAAAAAAAAAAAAAAAAAAGAAATCTATTTATTTGCAATAAAATGGAGGAATCTGGAAAACAGCATCCTGAGTTAAATAAGCCAATCCCAAAGGTACAAATATTATATGTTCTCCCTGATCTGTGACAACTTACTGAGCAACTAAAAGGAAACCTATAGAAGTGAAACTGACACTATTAGAAGCGATGACTTGATCAGCACTGTACTGACTGTCGAGGAACAGCTTACTATTTTATTCTTTTTAGTATTTTCTTTTTCTACATAATACCATTGGTTGAACTCTTTATTTAACACAGAATTATTTCTAGGTGTTTAAATCCAATTGAAAATTGATCCCTGTTAAAAATAAGAGTGGGAGTAAGAGAGGGAGGAGACGTACAGTTCAGCAAACATTCCCTTGGACTTACCCCTAAGGGTAAAGCTAAAAACTTGTCATGGGACTCCAAATGCCATTAAGTTGTCAGGTACCAATTCCATCTTACTAGTTATAGTGATCAGTTTAAGTTCATAACTGATCATAAAGATAGGATTAAATGTTAAAGGGGTCACATAAATAAGAACAAGTATCTGATAATAATAATTGATTGAATTAACAAGGAGAGAATGATCCAACATGGGAAGCAGGACACACAGAAGACTCATACAATGACAAATTTCCTAAATAGCACTCTGGCCTCAGAATCAGCCCTTAAGGCATTCAGATATGTTAAAAAGCCCATGAGAGCATTTCAGGCATGGAAAGCCAAGACACTGTGACAAAAAAATGATCTACATGAAATATCTCTGTGAGTGAGATCCCGGTGGAAAGAAGGGGCCATCAAAGAAGGAGGCACCTTTCTCTGAAGGGAGGAGAGAACTTCCTCTTTCATTATGGCCTGGCTAAATAATGTTAGAATTTGTGGACTCAAGAGGCTTCCATAGCTTTGGCAGCTCATGACAAGAGCCTTGGGTGATCATTGACATCATAAATAAGAGTGTCAATTGTTAAATCAACAACAGGAGTCACTGTGCACTTGCTCCCCCTGTAGGACTTCTGTCCTTAAATGTGTTGAACTCTGAGAATTAATGGTAAACTAGTATTCAAACAGTACTTTATACTTTGTGTATCTGTGTGGGTGCAAACTATTGAAATCTTTACTTAGTATAGAATTGGTCTCCTGTACATAAAAATAATTAAAAATGAATCTTAATGAAGAATGGGATGGGAGAGGGAATAGGAGGTGGGATGGTTTTGGGGTGTGATGGTGGGTATGAGGGGGAAGAACTGCTATAATCCACAAGTTGTACTTATGAAAGTTATATTCATTAAGTAAAAGTTTTCTTTAAAAACATTAGAATTTCTATAAAAGGCTTCCACTTACAGAATTAAAGATTGCAACAATTAAAAAAAATTAACTGTACCATTTTGTATTTGGAAAATTGATTATATAAATGGATTGAGTCACTTTAGATGTGAAATTAGGATCTGAACTTATTATCATTAACTCCTGCTGTTCCTTTCTGTCTCCCTTAAAATGGCATCTCAGAGAACTATTACACAAATTTCTAGATATAAATAGGATGCTTAAATTAGAACTGTGACCTGCCTTTAATAATTAACCAGTAATAAGAAACTGACCAGAAATTCACTTAATTACCTAATATATGTGAGATTTCCAATATACTGCTTGGATTTGAAGGGACAGATTAAATTAGAATTAAACCATGTCTATTTAGCTGGAATTGTCCTAGTTGTAGATTATCGTAAGATAATATGTACATAAGAAACTGTATATCTTTTGGCACTGGTTAATATTTATAACTTCTAATTCAGACGTTTCTAAGATTTTTCAGAATGTAGTTTGTGTTATTACAATAGTCAAGGGTTTCCATTGTTAAGGTTAGTTTCCTTGTTTATGCATTCAACCAACACAAATCTAGGGCCTAATAAATGTTAGATACTCTTCTAGATGCTGCACAGATTACTCAATATGTGAAAGAGTTTTCAATTTAGTATTTCAACCATCATTAACAAATAAAGGCAAAGTAATGGGAGCATGAAGACATAGATGGAATATCTCTCTACTGCAAATTGCAATCCTTTTTTTCTATTGGTTGTTTAAATGTAGACTCTTGGAATATTTGAATGGCACAGAACACAGTCTAATGCTTCCCAGTAGAGTAGAGAAAACTGAGACTGGGGAGATTAAGTCATATGCTTAGAATCAAAAAGCATATCACTAGCAGCTGGGTCTAATGTAAGATTTCTGAGTGTTAGTCCACTTTTTATTAAAAGAGATTGTTAGTGTGAGTAAGGGCATCTTGGCAAGACCATGGAGACTCCTGAGGCTTTGTGGAGTATGTTGTAACTACGATTTCAAAGATATGCTTCTGCCCTGATGAAAAAAAGAAAAGAAAAAGGGGTTGATGCTGTGGTTTAGTGTGTAAAGTTACCACCTGCAGTGCCTGCATCCTATGTGGGTGCCAGTTTGAGACCTCCACTTCTGATCCAGCTCTCTGCTATGGCCTGGGAAAGCAGTAGAAGATGGCCCAAGTCCTTGGGCCCCTGCACCCATGTGGGAGACCCAGAAGAAGCTCCTGGCTCCTGGCTTCAGTGTAGGCCAGCTCTGGATGTTGCGGTCATTTGAAGAGTGAACCAGCAGATGATAGATCTCTCTCTGCCTCTACCTCTGCCTCTCCGTAACTCTGTCTTTCAAATAAATAAATAAATCTTTTTTAAAAAAAGAAAGAAAAAACACATAAGGTTGTTATCAAAATCCTAGGTTTCATGTCAAATAACAGATTAATCAATGCTTATTAACCTGTCAAATCTAATCAAATAAATAAATAATTAATTTTTGTTGACACAGAAATGAAAGAAGAAGGTGGCATCTCAGAGAATTGTTCCACCTAAGGTGAAACTGATTTTTCTCTGTTTTACCCCTGTGCTAATGTTACCTGAACAGAGGTGATATGGACATCATAGAGACCTAGAGTTGTATGAATTATTTCAGACTATAATTCAACTTTTTATTTTATAGTTGAGATAACAGGTCAAATAAAGAAAATTACTTGCTCAATGATGCAAAAATATGAGGGTTCTTCCAAAAGTTTATGGAAAATGTGTATTATGATAAAACTAGGCATGAGTTTCAAAAGGTTTTGTGCTAAATTGAACTTTCTTTTATATCCCATTTTTTCATGGGTACTTAAAAACATTTATTTGATGGACACAGAGAAAGAGAGCACACTCCCATCTACTGGTGTACTCCCTTCTGCAGACTTCCTCCCTACGTGTTCATGGTGGCAACTACTTGGCCAGGGCCAAAGTTGGGAGCTAGGAAAGCAGTTCAGGTCCCCAGCATGGGTGTCAGGACCCTGATAAGTTGAGAAGTGATAACCAATGCTTCTCAGGGTTTGCATTAGCAGGAAACTGGAATCAGGAGCTAGAGCCGGGAATTAAGCCCCAGTACATCAGTGTGGGAAGTGAGCATCTTAACTACTAGGCTAAAAGCTGCCCTTCCACGAACATTTTGAAGTACTGTGATAGCTAACAGGATAGCAAGGTGTCTAGATTTTTCATCCTATGTTCTCCTGCCTCCCTATCTTATGTTCTTCCGTAATTTTGTAGAACACTCCTGGGTTTCTAAGACTTTTTATCCCAGCATGCTGAGGCAGAATAGTTTATTGTTTCCCACATGTGACCAAACTTTAGTATTATATTGTATTGTATATTTGTATTTCATTATTGTGTTGTTTATTTGAAGTTTTCTAAGAGAATAGATTTCAAGTGTTCTCACATATACACAAAAAGTAACTATGTGGATGATGAATATGTTGACCAATTTCACATTTCACAATATTTATCAGTCATTACAATTTGTACCATAAATAATTTTATTAGTCAATTATATCTCAATTATGCTGGAAAAAGAATACTTAAAAATAAATGTATGATAAATTAAAAAATGAAAAGGTGATGACTGAGATAGGTAGGGGAAGAGAACTTTCTGTACTCCAAAAAGAAAAAGATTAATAGAAATCCTTACTCCATTGGTAGTTTTTTCTTTCTGGATCTGGCTCATTCTCTTGGGCATCATGTTTTGGAATGACATGAACGATGTACACATAAAAGGGTACTTCCATAATTTCATGGAGAAATGAATTAAAGAATAAGTTTATTTTGAAGTAAAAATGTTTGAATTCCATGCAAGTTTTTTCCATATTATGTATTGTCCATGAACTTTATTGAGTACACTCAAATATACTTGTAGACCAGTCTTCATCATGTTTTTTAATACTCTTTTATCTATTGTACAGAGATCTAATTCCTACTCATTGACTGCATCATTGGTCTTACCCAGAGAGCATTTATCTCTCTCTCTCTATGTTTGACATCTTGTGTTTCCATCATAACAAAAACCTTAGAGTAGCCAATGTTCCACATAGAAAACTTGTCTTTTTTGCTGATTTTTTTTTTAAAAGGGTTGTTCAGAGGAGCTGGAAGATTTCTGTGGTTCTACTACCCTCCCTATCTTAAAGTTGTATAGATTTCTAGATTTTCACCTTTCACTGGATCCTTATTAAACTCTGCAGACAGATTTTTGCTGAGACAGATTTTTCAATCATTTTTTTCAGGTAGCAAATTGAATCTTAAAAGATATGACAGTAAAAGTCACTGAGCCACTTTGTAATGAAAGTAAGACAGGATAACAGAACTAATTTTTGGAATAGAACTTTTCTCTAAAGCAGCCCAGATCTTCATATTTTCTAGTTTGTAAATCAGAGTTTGTTTCCACATAAGGAGCAACAGAATCCTGAGTCTATGAGCCGATGATATATCCGGTATATCTTATATGTGACTGTGCCAGTAAAGCTAATATTGTATGCCATTGATAAAACAGAAAACTGAATGAAGCCTAGAAAAACAACATAGGAATTTTCTGTTCATGATCTGAATTTGTGGACACACGACAGGGGAAGGCAAGGGACATTTACTAACGTCTTATTACACACAGAGGCCATGCAGGTGCTTTTCTTGTGAGCACAGCAATCCTGGGAGGGCGTGGGCATGTTTTTACACGTTTGAAATGAAGGATGTGAGGTTTTGAAAGGTTAAAGAACCAGGATCATACAGCTAGAAAGAAGGACATTTAGGTGAATGCATTGCAGTAGACCATGCAATTCTTCCCTTAGTAAAATTTGACTTCTCTGTGCGAGCAGATTATTCACTCTCTCACTGAAAAGACCTGGGTGTTTTTCTACACTGTAGCAATTGAAGGAGTGGGATAACACAGCATGGTACGGCGCAGATCAGGATTGGAATTTTAATTAGATGAACTCTACTATATTATTATCATTGTCAGATTCAGTAAATCTCCCACATTTCAGTTTTCTTTATCCTTTTTCTAGGTAAGAGAATATATTGCCTTCCATTGAAACGTGTTTTCTTTAAGTTACAAAATATTTGACCCTGTATTTATACAATGTCGTATACATATATTTGCATATTCTCATTCCCAAGGAGTCCTGGGAATTTCAAGTTTAATAAAAGATGAAGTTTGGAATCAGAACTATGTAATACTTATGCTTCTAGACTGTCTCTGCAGAGTTCCAAGTTAAAAAAAAACTTTTTCAAAGCATTTGACAAATTCTTTGGCTGACTGTCATAAACACAAATTGCTATTCACAAATTTCACTGAATTTTTTTTTTGGGGGAAGAGAGGCAATTGCATGAAAACAACAGTGGCAATTACTGAATCAATTGTGAGTTGATGCTAAAGACTATGCTTTAGCGAGATGATTTGATCATTTAATTTTTTTCAAATGGAAATGTGTGCATATGAAGTTTCCTCACATCTAACCTCTTTTCTTGGCAGTGACACATCTCCATGGATGCACTTGTTGACCTAAAAAATGGCAGAATTCTTTTTTCATCTAAGAGGTAACATTTGTGATTACTGATGTGATCTGGAAAGATCTAGTAGAAGGGTAGTTGGCCAAATGAGTTCCTAAGGGTAGAGGTTTTTTGGATGTGCTAGTGGAGCATTGTCATCAAATGGTTGTTAATTTAATCTTCCAATTAACATTTATTGGGTTCCTGGATGCAGCAATTTAAAGGCAGCGATTCAACCAAAGTAGTTCTATAATTATAAGTTATCTTTGGTGCAAGAGCTGATAATCCCCTTCCTGATTATTTTTTCTTGCAACTTAAGGCTCTCCGGGTGATTACTGACGCCATAAAAAAGAGTGTCAATTGTTAAATCAATAACAGGAGTCACTGTGCACTTACTCCACCGAAGGCAGGAGCCAGGTACTTATCCTGGTCTCCCATGGGGTGCAGGGCCCAAGCACTCGGGCCATCCTCCACTGCACTCCCTGGCCACAGCAGAGAGCTGGCCTGGAAGAGGGGCAACCGGGACAAAATCCGGCGCCCCGACCAGGACTAGAACCTGATGTGCCGGCGCCACAAGGCGGAGGATTAGCCTAGTGAGCCGCGGCGCCGGCCTTGGCACATTTTCTCAGCAAGGACTTTGGATTTGCATCAGCATATTCTGAAGCCTTATTGATAGACTTCCCCATTGACAGATTTCCTCTGATTCCATTCCACAGCAACAGCTGACAGCTAACAAAAATGAATCCCTAGAGCAGGGCTTCTCAGACTTTAATTTGCATAAAAAATGTCTAGAAATATCCTCTGGATCTTGGTAATATTCACCTTCTGATTCAAGAGGTTTGGGGTAGGGCCTGATGTTCTAGATTTGAGACAAGCACATAGGTACTATAGATGCTGATGGTCTGTAGGCAACACTTTGAACAGGACAGCTCTAGATCTGTGTTCAAAGGAATACAATGGAACTAACATTTTTTGAGCCATGACTTAAATGGAAAAGCTTCTGGCCATGTATGAGACAATTCACAGATACTGTTTCACCCCATTCTCTCAACAGTCTACAAAGAGTGTATTTTATCCATTTTACAGAAGAGAACACTAAGGCTTTGACATCTTAACTTAACCCAAATCACTCAGTTAATAATGGCAAAGTTAGCACTGGATCCCATTTTCCCAGATGCCAAAACTCATCAATCTGCTGCCAGATCATGGTGCTTCCCAGTGCTGATGTCCTTCAGAATATGCTCACTTCATCATAGTCTAGTTTGTCAAAGAGCATTACAGAGAATGATTAAACTGGCAGATTGAATCTCCTTTCCACAAAAATGTCAGCGACATGATAGCAAGGTGATAGCCATAAAATAAAAAGGAACAATGAGAATAGAATAGGGCCCTTTAGGAGACAAAAAGTGGACAGGCACATGGTATGTGCAGTAACAAACTGGAAAGAGCCTAAGCCTCTCAGGCAGTGAGGCAAACAGGAGGTCAGACCACTGCACAGTGATCCTTCAAGCCTCCGCCCAAAGGGCCATCTTGAGACTACACCCCACTCCCCAGAAGAAGGAAGTGCCTGAAGCTTTTAGGGTAGCTCAGGGCCTCGGTGAGTAGGGTAACAGCACTTTGTTCCCTACTAGGAAACAAAGATGATCAACATCATTAACAGTCAATGCTTATTGTAAATGTCTAAAAACAAAGGCACAAGAGACTCATTCCTTCGTGAGAAATTAACAAAAAGCATTATCCTAGAGCTTAAAAAAAGTGAGCTTTGGTCTATTCATAAGAAGGCCAAAGATGGGGTATTATTGAAGAGGTGGGGCTCTAAGTAGGCTGGGGAATATTCTCCCAAATATGGGAAAAAAAGTCTTTACATTCTGAGTGAATCTGGAGAAGGAAAGTATCTGCAGTATTTAATTCTTTTTAATAACAAGTCAAGATACAAACCGCATACCATAAAATGAAATTTAAAATGTGTTATTCAATAGCTTTTAGTATATTTACAGTTTTGCACAACTATTAACCCATAATTCTTGAATACTTTCTTTTTTCTTTTTATTTATTTTTTTAGAAAGCTTTTATTTAATGATTACAAATTTGATAGGTACAGCTTTAGGAATATAGTGGTTCTTCCCCCCATGCACTCTCTCCCAGTCCCATTCCCATCCTACCTCCTACTCTCTCTTCCATCTCATTCTTCATTAAGATTCATTTTTAATTAACTTTATATACAGAAGACCAATTCTACTAAGTAAAGATTTCCACAATTTGCACCCACACAGACATACAAAGTACAATAACTGTTTGAAAACAAGTTTTATATTTATTTTTCATAGTACAACTCATTAAGGACAGAGGTCCTACGTGAGCAGTAAGTGCACAGTGACTCCTGTTGCTGGTTTAACAATTTACACTCTTATTTATGCCGTCAGTGATCACCTGAGGCTCTTGTCATGAGTTACAAAAGCTATGGAAGCCTCTTGAGTCCACAAACTCTGTCAGTATTTAGACAGGGCCATAAGCAAAGTGGAAGTTCTCCCTTTAGATAAAAGTACATCCTTTGATGGCCCCTTCTTTCCACTGGGATCTCACAGAGATCCTTCGTGTAGATCATTTTTTGCCACAGCTCTCATGGGCTTTTCAGCCATATCAGAATGCCTTAAGTGCTGATTCTGAGGTCAGAGTGCTGTTTAGGGTATTTGTCAATCTATGAGTCTGCTGGGTGGACTGCTTCCCATCCATTTCTTCCTCAAATCTCATGCCCCTTAGTGCTTACTTCCTATTTCCCCCTCATCAGCCATAAGCCACCATTAAACATTTTTCCATATGAATGGCTAGTACAAAATTTTGAATTTTCTGTCTGGCTTCTTGATTTAACATAATGTGTTCAAAACTCACTTGTGTGGCAGTGTAAATCAGTACTTCATGTTTTTTTGACAAATAATCTATTGTTTATATATGCCACACTTTATCCATTAATCAGTGGAAAAATACTTTGATTGTTACCACTTTTTCATTATTATGAACATTTGTGTACAGGATTTTATGTGATTATGTTTTCAGTTCCTTTGAGTATTTACCTAAGTGTGGTCTTACAGTAACTGTTTAGGAACTGTCAAAACTGTGGAACTGTTTTCTGAAGGGGCTGCTCCATTTTTCATTTCTACCAATAATGTATGGGGATTTTATAATTTTTCACATCCTTTATAACATTTATTATTGTCTGTGTTTTTGGTTTTAATCATCCTAAATAATGTCAGGTAGTATTTCTTTTTAGGTTTGATTACATTTCTCTAATGACTAATTATGTTGAGCAGCTTTTTGTGTGCTCCTTGGTCATTTATAGATATCCTTTGGAAAATGTTTATTCAAATATTTTACTCACTTTTTAGGCTTTGAACTTTATTTGGAACCATAGCGTGTGGTTTATCTGAGTTTAGAGGCTAAATTCTTCACCTATTTGCCAGCAACCACCTTGAGAGCACATTGTGCCACAAATCACAGTGAGAAAACTCCTCTTTCTTAGCCCACCAGGGAGCAAAGGATATTACTGAGTCATTGGCAACATTGATCTCCATCTCCTTCTAAGAAATCCTTCTTGGAGGTTTGGTCAGAGAGATGCTTAGACCTGTAGTTACAAAGCACCTAAATAGCTGGTAATATTCTCTCTATAGGACAACAAAGAATCATGTTGGTTGATTGTTTTCAGGCCCCATGGGAAGCCATTCAAATGATTATTTTTGGGTGTGCATTTTCTAGGGTGTCTTTGTACAATGTTGTTACAAACTGCTAACAAGTAAACTAAGAAACAATAAAATTTGAAGAACTTACTTGAGCAAACACTGCTTCATGAATCAGGCAGGGCCAAAGAGAAGTGACTCAGGAGCTCCACCGAGTAAACACATAAGGAACGCTTTTGGACAGACCCAGAAGGAAAGCCAAGATAATACTTGTTGGATTCCTGTTACCAGTTCCATTATGTGGTTTATCACATTGAGAAATCTCATGGAATATAATTATAGGTTTGTTGGCTGCTTCTGATTGGCTTTAAGTTCTGTTTTTCTATAATACAGGCATTTATAAGAATAGCTCGTTAAAGATCTCTACGATGAAAATTACAAAACCTTAAAGAAAGAAATAGAAGAGGATACCAAGAAATGGAAAAATCTTCCAAGCTCATGGATTGGAAGAATCAATATCATCAAAATGTCCATTCTCCCAAAAGCAATTTATAGATTCAATGCAATCCCAATCAAAATACCGAAGACCTTCTCAGATCTGGAAAAAATGGTGCTGAAATTTATATGGAGGCACAAGAGACCTCGAATAGCTAAAGCAATCTCGTACAACAAAAACAAAGCTGGAAGCATCACAATACCAGATTTCAGGACATACTACAGGGCAGTTGTAATCAAAACAGTATGGTACTGGTACAGAAACAGATGGATAACCAATGGAACAGATTTGAAACACCAGAAATCAACCCAAACATCTACAGCCAACTTATATTTGATCAAGGATCTAAAACCAATTCCTGCAGCAAGGACAGTCTATTCAATAAATGGTGCTGGGAAAACTGGATTTCCATGTGCAGAAGCATGAAGCAAGACCCCTACCTTACACCTTACACAAAAATCCACTCAACATGGATTAAAGACCTAAATCTATGACCTGACACCATCAAGTTATTAGAGAACATTGGAGAAACCCTTCAAGATATTGGCACAGGCAAAGAATTTCTGGAAAAGACCAGGGAGGCACAGGCAGTCAAAGCCAAAATCAACTATTGGGATTGCATCAAATTGAGAAGTTTCTGTACTGCAGAAGAAACAGTCAGGAGAGTGAAGAGACAACCGACAGAATGGAAAAAAATATTTGCAAACTATGCAACTATAAAGGGTTAATAACCAGAATCTACAAAGAAATCAAGAAACTCCACAACATCAAAACCAACAACCCACTTAAGAGATGGGCCAAGGACCTCAATAGACATTTTTCAAAAGAGGAAATCCAAATGGCCAACAGGCACATGAAAAAATGTTCAAGGTCATTAGCAATCAGGGAAATGCAAATCAAAACCACAATGAGGCTTCACCTCACCCCAGTTAGAATGGCTCACATGCAGAAATCTACCAACAACAGATGCTGTGGAGGATGTGGGGAAAAAGGGACACTAACCCACTGTTGGTGGGAATGCAAACTGGTAAAGCCACTATGGAAGTCAGTCTGGAGATTCCTCAGAAACCTGAAGATAACCCTACCGTACGACCCAGCCATCCCACTCCTTGGGATTTACCCAAAGGAATTTAAATTGGCAAACAAAAAAGCGGTCTGCACCCTAATGTTTATTGCAGCACAATTCACAATAGCTAAGACCTGGAACCAACCTAAATGCCCATCAACGGTAGACTGGATAAAGAAATTATGGGACATGTACTCTCTAGAATACTATACTGCAGTAAGAAACAACGAAATCCAGTCATTTGCAACAAAATGGAGGAATCTGGAACACATCATGCTGAGTGAAATAAGCCAGTCCAAAGGGACAAATACCATATGTTCTCCCTCATTGGTGACAACTGACTGAACACCAAAAAGGAAACCTGTTGAAGTGAAATGGACACTATGAGAAACGGTGACTTGATCAGCATAGCCCTGACTGTTAATGAACAACTTAATACATTATCCCTCTTAGTAGTTTTTTTTTTGTCTGCTCTACTTAATATGACTGGTTTAATTCTGTAATTAATACACAGTTATTCTTAAGTGTTGAAATTTAACTGAAATGTGATCCCTGTTAAACATAAGAGTGGGAATAAGAGGGGGAAGAGATGTACAATTTGGGACATGCTCAAGCTGACTTGCCTCAAATGGTAGAGTTAGAAACATACCAGGGGACTCCAATTTAATCCCATCAAGGTGGCATGTACCAATGCCATCTCACTAGTCCAAGTGATCAATTTCAGTTCACAATTGATCATAATGAAAGGACTAAGAGTCAAAGGGAGCACATAAACAAGTCTAGTACCTGCTAACACTAACCGATGGAATAAATAAAGGGGAGAGTGATCCAACATGGGAAGTGAGATACTCAGCAGACTCATAGAATGGCAGATGTCCTAAATAGCACTCTGGCCTCAGAATCAGCCCTAAAGGCATTCGGATCTGGCTGAAAAGCCCATGAGAGTATTTCAGGCATGGAAAGCCAAGACACTCTTGCAAAAAAAAAAAAAAAAGAAAAAAAAAAAAAACAACAAACTAAATGTGAGGGAGATCCTAGTGAGATCCCAGTGGAAAGAACAGGTCTTCAAAGAAGGAGGTACCTTTCTCTGAAGGGAGGAGAGAACCTCCACTTTGACTATGACCTTGTCTAAACAAGATAAGAGTCGGAGAACTCAGAGGGCTTCCATAGCCTTGGAAACTCATGACTGGAGCATGGGGTGATTACTGAGGCCTTAAACAAGAGTGTCAATTTGTAAAGTCAACAACAGGAGTCACTGTGCACTTATTCCTCATGTTGGATCTCTGTCCTTAGCGTGCTGTACATTGAGACTTAATGCTATAACGAGTACTCAAACAGTATATTTTACTTTGTGTTTCTATGGGGGTGCAAACTGTTGAAAGCTTTACTTAATGTATACTAAACTGATCTTCTGTTAAAAAAAAAAAAAGATGAAGAAGAAATTATCAATTCCCAACTTGACTCTCACTGGGATTAAACATGACAATAGGTCTGATCTGATTTCTTCATCATTTTAAAAATCATCTATTATTTTTCACTTTATGTTTCTGTGTGTGAGCAAACTGTTGAAATCTTTACTTAATGTATGCTAAACTTATCTTCTGTAGATAAAGAGAATCGAAAATGAATCTTGATGTGAATGGAAGGGGAGAGGGAGTGGGAAAGGGGAGGGTTGCGGGTGGGAGGGACGTTATGGGGGGGAAGCCATTGTAATCCACAAGCCGTACTTTGGAAATTTATATTCATTAAATAAAAGTTAAAAAAAAAAGAATAGCTCATTAAGTATTACTTATGTTCTCACCTCAAGCAAGACTTTTATCAGTCCTGATTGGTTCTGTTTGTTCAGGGTATTCCAGGTTTGGTCTCTATTTAATAACAGTAATTCTTAACAATCAATTTTTTATTTGCTTAGAAGGTATATACTGGGTGGGCCATTCAAGACATTCAAGAGAAAAAAACACTATGCAGTAATATCTAATTGTTAGTATTTTATTATTGTTGGTCATAGTGGTACTTGATAGTATCACTTGTCAAGCTGATATTCCAAGATTTTTTGGTTATTTGTGGTATAGTAAAGTATATTCCTTCTCAGAGATGCACAGTGCATAGCATTCCATGAAAATTTAAATACAGTTTAATTTTATTTCGTCTAATGTTTCCATGTATTATTTGAACATTTGTTTCCATACAAAATCTTTTAAACCTTGGCAGAGCTAGTGTCCCTTGGAAAGTGCTTTGGGAAATCCTGGTTTTAGGTTCTAGTTAAGATACAATATGGGAGTTTGAAGCTGAGAACAATTTTTTACTTATTTTAACTTTATAGGTGGGAAAGAAATCATAGAAATCTTCATGCAATGGTTGACAAGTAGTAAAATATGAATATAATAAGTACTTTACTTAGAGTATAGGGCTGTCGTTATTATCATATGAGGTGATCTCATAAAATACTAGAAAAATTGTAGCAGTTTGGGTCCTCAAAAAATTGGCCATAATTTCAGCAGGCAGAGTGAGTTTTGGGAGAAGCAGATCTGTGGGTGTGTATACCTCTCAGTTTCAAATCTTATCTTTGTGACTTACTAGCTATATGCTCTTCCACGTGTTACTTCAGGTCTCAATGACTTCTATAACTCACCATCAGGAGGGTAATCTTATGGTTAAATGTGTTAACCTACGTAAAGCATTTCAAATAATGCCTTGGGAGAGGATTTTTCAACTTTGGCATGGTTGACATTTTTTGCAAGATAATTCTTTATTGCAGGGTGTCTGTCATCTACTTGCTAGATACCAGTAGCAGCAACTTAACTTTCATACTGTAACAATCAAAACTATGTCCTGACCATGTTAAATGTTCCATGGAAGGAGATGGGGCAAAATTACCTCTAGGTGAGAACTTCTGCCTTAAAAAATTACTAATAAGCAACAGAGCAAGTCTAGTTTCCTTGAGCTAAGTGTGGTTTGTACAGATTCTACTTTATCCTTCTGTTCTCTATCAGATGGTTTTTAATTCTGTGTTGAACATTTAATTGCTGCAAGGTGAGTAAAAGAATGATGACTAAGGGAAATCACTGCTGGTGGAGAGTGCAGGAAAAGACAGTTATAAATTTTCCATGGAAAATTAATACAGAAAAAATTCTGTATATGTATTTCAGTGGGAAGATAAAAGACAGAAAGTTGTTAATGATTCCAGAGATGAGAAGTGTATGGCTGTAAAAGGGAAAAGGAGGCTCCCCAAATGACAGTCAGGCTTCATGATTGAATTTAAGTTTTGATGGATGGATAGAATTTCAATACCTGTTATAGGACTCAACTAGGCAGCAATTAAAGATAGGAGCATATCAAAAACATTGACAGATTTCATTCCTGGAATTTGCCCATTAATTTTTATGTGATAAGTGGCTGCAGAATATTGATGATTAGCCCTTTGTCACTGTTGCAGACAAAAACACTTAGGTGAACCCTAGGATTTACTTCCAAGGAATGGATGGCATGTTTAGTAATAGTACTTTGTTTTTCACCATTTATTTTCATTTATTTTTGAAATTTCCCCAGAGACAATACCTTAGCTTGTTATGTTTTGGAGAGAGTAAGACTTTTATATTAAAAAAACAAAACAAAAAAAAAAAAAAAACAAGCAAAAGCTACCTTAACATACATTGGTTAAATAGTGTGGAAAAAAAAAAAAACTTACATCTTGGATTTTGGATCCACTAGAATTTCCTTTTTCTGATATCAGCTGTGAGATACAGGAAAAAATAGAGCCCTAAATTTCTAATGATGTGGATACTCACAACCTAGATTATCTTGGATATGTCATTATCCCTTTGAGCCTCAATATCTTGAAGTATAAAAGCAAAAGACTAAAAATATGATCCCATTATTTCAAACATGCTGTGATGCTGAAGATGACATTCTGTATTTTAGATCTGCGTTTATGTCAAGTGAAATGTTATTATGAATTTTTCATCATCGTAGCAAAGCTTGTGAAGTAGCAGATTGAGCAATACATTTGTAGTCATGATGCAGCTGGTCATCCCTTACTTATACAGATCTTATTGAAGAAATGACAGTCAAAAGCCTCTCCATATGTGTGTTTAGAAAATCTATAAAATTTACTTCTACTGGTTAGTAGCCTGTGTCTGAGGTTTTAATGCAGTAACATTTCTTTCACATGTTCAGAGTGGGTTTTTCCTAGTGAATCTAAAATATGGGACACATTGGATTTGGATGCATCTTCTAAACTGTGGCCTAAATTTATTAAAGATTTAAATTTATTAAAATGTAGCTCATGGTTTATATCATTTATTTCCTTAACCATAAATTTTATTTTCTCAGAAAACAGTATATATTTTATCATCATGGAAATGAATTTCAAGTAGGTATGAATAAGATTACAGATTTATCCCATATGAAATAAATTTGGTATATAAAAATCTGCATTTAAAATATATATCAATGTGAAATTATTCAGATTCCCAAATAATTCTTTATAAATTATATTTTCCTCAAATATGTTGAAGTAAAACATTTAACTCATTTATAATTAAAACAGCTTCAACTTAAACACAATTTTGGGGATTTTATTTCTTGTTTAATTAATTTATGTGGTTAAGCACACGTAAATATAAGCACAAGAAAAAATCCTTTGAAGGTAGTAATTACATTGGATTTGAAACTAACGCAAAACAAATGAAACTAAATAAGAGCTAGGAAGATTAGTATGGGGCAAAGAATGAGCTAATCTTTGCATCTAAAACTTGGAAGTTGAATGAGCTAAGAAAAAAGTAAACAGAAAAACAAAATAATTGTCTCATTTTGAAATTTTAGGCATTAAAATTGTTTTCAGTCCCTCAATCCCCTACCCAGTACCACCCCCACTGCCCCTGCACACACAAAATTAGGAGCACTAGGTTGACTAATGTGTTGTTTCCCATGAAATAGACAGATTTGGAAATTTAAAGTCCTTTGATGGCTTTGCTATGCTGAAGCATCTTGCTCAGTTGATGGTACTGAGTTCCCAGAATGACAGCCTTTATAATGGCCTACATTTCCATACAAATGAATTAAAATATTGAATATTCTTTGTGTTGGGGGCCGGATGCCCCAGGAGGGATCTAACAATGTAAAGAAAAAGAACTGATTTATTTGACACTTACTCTGAGCTAAACACTGTGTTACTCACTTTGTGCGTGAGGTTGATAATATTATCTGTATTTCACTGAATCAGAAATTAAGGCCTGAGGAGACCCTCTAGCAAATACAGCAGCTGGGCCTCATACTCAGTTGTCAGATTTAATACATCATCCCCCATATTACGCTAACTCTAAGATATAGTCCTAGTCTACAAGTACTTATCAGCTGGTGCTTTTCTCAAGAAAGTAGACAAAGGAATATAATATTGTTGAGCAGGGTAATTGACTTTTGGGAAATATGAAATGTTGGCAGTCTGAGTGAGGAATAAGTATATTAACTTAATGGAACAACAGGAAAGTCTTCATGGGAAACACAGCATTTGAGATTAGTTCTCAAGAAACAAGAGAATTTTGACAGGTGGAAATGGGGAAGGGATAGTTGAGACAAAAGGAAAAAAGTACAAAGGTATAGCTGAAAAGCAATTTTGTGGGGAGTTTAAATAAAAGCTGAGGAGTATTTATTTATTATTAAAATTTATTTACTTTTGTTTATTTGACAGGTAGGACAACAGAGAGAGAGGGAGTCTTTTATCCACTGATTCACTACCCAAATCATAGTAGCTAGGACTGGGCCAGGCCAAAGCCAGTAGCCAGAAACTCTAGTTGGCTTTCCCACATATGTGGCAGGGAGTGCTTGAGCCACTGCCTGATGCCTCCCAGGAAGCTTTTGATCCAGGAAGCTGATACTTCCAGGCACTGATATGGGCATCACAGTGGTGGTGATTTATGTTTCTGGGCCACAACACCTACCCATGGAAGAGGTTTTTAATGCCAACAGCGTATTGATTTAGAGGACAAGCTTAAAGGAAATATTAGATAAAAGTATTCCCTTTATGAGATTTTGAGGAGAATTGTGACCATTAAAGAAAGATTAACATTTCATTAGAAAGAGAATGGGTGTAAATCTCAATTAAGAAGCAATTCTAATAAATTCATGTGGTTGTTGGGGACTGATTATGTGATGTAGCGTTGCAGATGGGGAAGATGACAGTGATTTGGTTATTATTATATCAAAACTGTTGTAGTTATTATTGTTATCATCATCATCAATAGGAAAAAGAAGTAACAAGTAAAACTGTCCTACGTGGAAATCTGTATTTATGCTGCTTTTCTTCTTGAATGCTGTTCTCCTCTAGCACACATGTCCCAAAGAGAAAGTTGACAAGCATAGCAACTACTAGATGTCAATGCACTTCGTTATCAGATAGAATCAATCCCTAAACTGGAAACGTGTTCCCAGGTTCTAGCACACAATAGAGGATACCAACAGTACATAATATTCCAAGTTAGTTCAGAGATCTACTTTTCCTAAGAGGTCTCCTATGTCTTTATTGTGCTCATTTATGCACCTATTCAATTAGCCCAGTATTATTTTTTCTTGTAGTTTATATGTATTTTTTCCCAAACAACTATCAAACCTGAAGGACCTAAATACTTATTATATGGATCTAATTACTTAAAAAACAGAACTGTTAGTATTTTTTTTTTTTTGGCCACTGAGTGATGTGGAAAAATTATTGAGATAGCATTGGTATTATAAACTGACAAATTTTAGGCTATAAAAATGTACAATTCTTTCTGTAGCAATGTGTTAATATGTTTGTGCAATGAATCAGGTCAAGATTTTTTTTGGATCCCACTACTAGAAGACTTTTCTGTACCTCGTATTAGCTAACAACTCCACCTTCATATTTTAGACCTTGTCATTGAAAGTAACTGTACTATTCCAGTGCCCCATTTTCACCCATTCTAATTCTCAACATCTGTTACTTCATTCTTTATTACCCTCCTGTACTGACTTCCCCACTCACACAGCTTAGAATTCATGCTTCATCACAGTAACTATTTTCTTTTCTTTTTTTTTTAAAGATTTTATTTATTTATTTAGTTGAGAGGTAGAGTTACAGACAGTGAGAGAGAGAGACAGAGACAGAGAGAAAGGTCTTCCTTCTGTTGCTTCACTCCCCAAATGGCTGCAATGGCGGGAGCTGCACCTATCCGAGGCTAGGAGCCAGGAACTTCTTCCTGGTCTCCCATGTGGGTGCAGGGGCCTGAGGACTTGGACCATCTTCTACTGCTTTCCCAGGCCACAGCAGAGAGCTGGACTGGAAGAGGAGCAGCCGGGACTAGAACCAGTGCCCATATGGCATGCGGGTGCCGCAGGGGAAGGATTAACTTACTGTGCCACGGCGCCAGCCCCCAGTAACTATTTTCTTTTCTTTTTTTTATTTAATGAATATAAATTTCCAAAGTACAGCTTATGGATTACAATGGCTTCCCCCCTGTAACGTCCCTCCCACCCGCAACTCTCCCCTTTCCCACTCCCTCTCCCCTTCCATTCACATCAGGATTCATTTTCAATTCTCTTTATATACAGAAGATCGGTTTAGCATACATTAAGTAAAGATCCCAGTAACTATTTTCAAAATATTCTCAATTCCTTTCCCTTCTCTTTTTCTGTCTTACTCATTTTGACTTATCTATAAGCTCATTAAAATCACCTCTGTAGATACTTCATCTCTGCATCCAAGCATGAAGGTAAGGCTGGAGAATAAAGTACAATCATGCCGTCTAGTCAATTCTCAAATACATCATTGATACCTCATGTCGAGCCTCATAAATTCACATCATTTTTTGAGATGACCCCTTCATACCTCCATCCCTTCCAAGCTCTAATATCCATCCCAAATCCATTATTTCTTACTTCACCAAGAAAAAATAGAATCTATCAGAATAAGTCTATCGCATTTACCCACCTCAAGTCTCTTATTTTGTTTGTCATCTTTATCTTTGTAATTTTATTTCCTAATTGAACTAGCACCTTTGTAATCTATAGTTTCTATATCTGTATACTAAATGTCAATGTCTCTCATTGGTTCAGGGTCTTCTCTTTTGAATTTCACTGTTTCCCTTCTCTTGCAGATTATGTTCATAAATATTAATCATGTTACAAAACATTTTACTATACAATTTGAGAAAACACTCTCCTTTGTTCTAGCAACCACTCCATTTGAAATGTGTCTGCACTTGATATTTCTTCCTTGTTAGTCAACCTCTCTTTGATTTACTCCTAAATGCTTTTGTTTTCACCATTTTGTCAAAACAACTCTTAAAAAGGATACTTCTATTTTGTCAGGATTAGTGACCTGTTTAGGCATTGATGATCATTTCTTCTATTTAAAAATTCTTCCTCCCTGATCTCTGGGGTTCAGTTCTCATGTTTCTCTGTCTCTTTCACCACTACCAAAGCATCTCCCTAAGGACACTCCTGTTTTGTTCATCTGTTTTCCACACCTATAGTGGAATCTGGCACCTAGAACCATGGGTCCCAGAATAGAGATAACAGTTTCTGATGGAGAATTTAGACTTTGAGAAATGGGTAAAATTTCATCAAATCTTTTATCCACATCTCCTAAATCCAGAGTACAGTGTATAGTCAAGGCTTTGGGATAGTTTCCTTACACACGGATGATCTCACATGGATGATATTAGATCAGTAAATAGATTCTAGCAGTCAATGTATTGGTTCAATTATGATTTTGTAGGGTATATTTGAAAGATGCAGTTACTACTCATGCCAATCATCAATTTATTGCCTGTTAGCTCCAAATCTATTCTTTTTTGCCTTGCTTTGTGATGCTGGATCTGAACCTTCTAAATCTTTTTTTCCACCAGGCACAGTTCTAGGCCTTTTCCATAGAGGGCAGTAGAAGGACACTACAAAAGAAAGGCACATCTTTTCCAATTTAATGGCCTTTTCTCTAGCTTTTAGGACACAGTAGCCAACCACTGGCTTCTTAGGTGTTTTACTAGTATTCAGTGAGTGCTTTCCAAGTGCATCCTCAAGCACCCAGAGGGCAGCTTCCTAGCAAGTCCGATTTTGCTGGTTGTTTTTGTTTGTTTGCTTTTTGCTTCTCAGTTTCAGCATGCAAGAAACTCCAAAACTTGACCATTTAGTGGGCCATAGCCACCACTTCTAATGACGTCTGGATCATAGCCCTTGGAGCCCTCTTCTAAGTTTGTTTCATTCTCCCTGCTTCTTTTCAACTCTGTCAGTAGTGGGTACTTCTCATGTCTACTTTTCCTATATTCTGTTTTTTTATTATATTTCAACCAGTAAAATGTTAGTTTCCACTGTCCTAGTTAAGAATTGTTTTTTAAAGGATGTGTTTTATTTACCTGAAAAGCATAGTAACAGAAAGAAAGGGAGAGACAGAGAGAAAAAGATCTTCTTCTATCTGTTGGTTTACTCCCTAAGTGGCCGAAATAGCCAGGGCTGGGCCATGCTGAAGCCAAGAACCAGAAACTCCATCCCAGTCTTCCATATGGCTGTCAGGGTTCTAAATGCTTGGACTATCCTCCACTGCTCTCTCAGATTTATTAGCAGACAGCTGGTTTAGAAGTGGAGAAGCTGGAATTCAAACCATATGGGATGCTTGTATCACACTCAGCAGCCTAATCCATTGTGCCACAATGCTGGCCTCAATACTAAAATTTCTCTGGGCAAGTTATTGGTGTGGTTTCCGTCTCTGATGGGATTCTTATTGATATATTATTGTATTATTGTTCATCTACCACATAGACATAGCATTGGGTAAATTTAAAATGTTTCTTTTAAATGCTGACATACTTTCCATTCCAATTACTAGCAATTGATTATAATTCTACATCCAAATTTGGTCCAAGAAGCCAATTTTCCCAAGTACATGTTGAAATAAAAATTAAACAAAACATCATACAATTCCTCTAGTCTAATTTGAGAAGTATATGAAAATGATATTTTATTTTCTCTTTTGCTACAAACTTATCACTGAAACAAATATTTGAATGAAAACAAAATAGCCTACAATGAATTTAAGATTTAACTGTCATCAGTTGAAATTTTATTAATAGAATAGCCCCAGAAAACCTCATATATTTATTTCTTTAGGAAAATTTGCCAACTTTGTAGTACATAGGATAAGCTTGGCTTCTCTCATTGAGTCTTGAAAGAAGCTAAGCAAATAAGCATGGCTGTAGCTCTGATTTGGCCTACAGGCTTCAATTTGATGCCTACTATGCTATCTAATAACAAAGGGAAACAAAAAAACTTTCTGAAATTGCCCACATTTCAGTGTGTGTGTGTGTGTGTGTGCGTGCGTGTGTGTGTTTGTTTTGTCTAAATGATATTCATGTGACAACTGTGGACTGGGTATGATGGATGACTGAAGTCTCTGAGGGTACCTACACTGTGACCATAAACCCCTATGTCCATGTGGAAAACATTTCAGTCCTGGGGCAAAAGATAAACTTCATGCTTGATAAAAAACAACCAAATGTAAAATTTCCTTCTGATGTGCTGTTGTCTTCAGTCTTCTGTTTTTCATTCCCACTGGGGGCTCAAATCTGTCCTTAATCCATCATATGCCTCTTGAGTGTGTGCACTGGGTCCACTGTCCTGATGAAAAACTGCTTCATGAACCTAGTGGAGAAACTCAAGAATGAGTCTTAGCTGCTTACATAGCTTCTGAAGAAAATGTCACTAAATGTTGGGGAAGCAATTCAAGGCAGGTTAAGTATTTGGTTTTGAAATGAAACTACTGATTGTAGTCTATCTATCTATATCTATACCTATACCTATTTCTATATCTATCTATCTATCAACTATCTATCTTTTAGATACATTTTTATGTTCTACAAAGACAAATAAGTAAATTTTATTAGCGAACTTCAGATGGCCTGATTTGGTGACACTGCCTTTGTTATGTCACTCAGTTCTGCCCTTACACCCCTGGCTTACTACCATTAGCATAATTCAGACATTTTCATGTGATGGTTACCTCCAGCTCTTCATATCTGTAGTTTACTTGACACTTTTCCATACATAGTTATCTTGAAGCACAAATCTAATCATGGCAATATTTTTCTCAGTAACCCCAAATGATTTCCCTCTGCCTGGAGAATAAAGTCTAGTCTTAACCGGTTGACTTGGCCCAGGCTCCATTTACCTCTGGCACTGCCTACTTCTCCTGATTAGTCTGCCGAGCTTCTTTCATGGAGGACTGCTAGA
The DNA here is from genome assembly GCF_051225735.1 of Oryctolagus cuniculus. NCBI lineage: Eukaryota > Metazoa > Chordata > Mammalia > Lagomorpha > Leporidae > Oryctolagus > Oryctolagus cuniculus. The sequence goes on along the minus strand of NC_142868.1, from coordinate 173,998,829 downwards.
TAAAATGTAGACCCCTAGTTACTTTGTGAACTTCAGATCATGAATGAGGAAAGTTTTAGTATATCTCAAAGTTTGTATGATAAATACTCATTCTAAAAAATATTCATTGTTTATCAGAAATTTAAATTTAAATAATTATATTTAAATTTAAATAATTTATATTTGCTAAATATGGCAACGCTACTCCATGTCTGCTGTGTTTACCAGAGTTAAATATTCTTTGCTCCTATATGTACCTCATGCTTTTCTGATTTTCTGATTTTTGTCACAATTACCTTCTAACAACCTAGATATGACAAATGAGAATGTGGAATACGGCATACAAACACTTCCTTTTTTGAATAGACATTATGTAGAAAAAAGGATGTGCATGACATGGTATGAGATATGCTTTGATTATCATTATGGCTCCCACTTGGCCAACTATATGAACTTTGGATAAATGTCTCAGTTTCATAGGTTTCAGTTTTCTTCTCTACACATTAAGGATAGTAACAGCAACTTAACATGATTATTTTTAGAGTTAAGTATGAAACTTGATAAAGCTCTGTACAAATATGTAGTTCAGATAGAGTTCAATAAATTTCAATACCTTGCCAATTTATCCTTATATAAGTGCTTCTCAAACTTCTAGAACCTTGGTTGCCTCGTAAGTGAATCTGTGGATTCCAATGTGAGAGATATTGTAGGTGGTCATTTCATACCTCATAACCATAAAAACTAGACAGACTTCAGCAGTGATTCTGAGGCTAAACATATTCATTAGACATGAGGAGCCCTCAAAGTTTGTGGAAAAATAGAATTATAGGCCGGCGCCGTGGCTCACTAGGCTAATCCTCCGCCTTGCAGCACTGGCACACCAGGTTCTAGTCCCAGTCGGGGCGCTGGATTTTTGTCCCGGTTGCCCCTCTTCCAGCCCAGCTCTCTGCTGTGCCCCGGGAGTGCAGTGGAGGATGGCCCAAGTACTTGGCCCTGCACCCCAGGGGAGACCAGGATAAGTACCTGGCTCCTGCCATCGGATCAGCGCAGTGAGCCGGCCGCAGCGCGCCAGCTACGGTGGCCTTTGAGGGTGAACCAACGGCAAAGGAAGACTTTTCTCTGTCTCCCTCTCTCACTGTCCACTCTGCCTGTCAACAAAAAATCCACATAAAATAGAATTATAAGACAAGTTTATTTTGATGCATTTTTGAAAGTTTGTTTTGGTAATTTTTGAAAATTATGCAGTATTTTTAATAATATGGATTTTTTAATGAACTTTTTAAAGTGATCCCTGTTAAATATAAGAGTGGGAATAAGAGAAGGAAGTGATGTACAATTTGGGACATGCTCAAGCTGACTTGCCCCAAACGGTAGAGTTAGAAACATACCAGGGGATTCCAATTCAATCCCATCAAGGTGGCATGTACCAATGCCATCTCACTAGTCCCAGTGATCAATTTCTGTTCACAATTGATCATAATGATAGGACTAAGAGTTAAAGGGATCACATAAACAAGACTAGTGGGCCGGCGCCGCAGCTCACTAGGCTAATCCTCCACCTTGCGGCACTGGCACACCGGGTTCCAGTCCCGATCGGGGCACCAGATTCTTTCCTGGTTTACCCTCTTCCAGGCCAGCTCTCTGCTGTGGCCCGGGAGTGCAGTGGAGGACGGTCCAAGTCCTTGGGCCCTGCACCCCATGGGAGACCAGGAGAAGTACCTGGCTCCTGGCTCCTGCCATCGGATCAGCACGGTGCGCCGGCTGCAGCGTGCCAGCCGTGGCAGCCATTGGAGAGTGAACCAACGGCAAAGGAAGACCTTTCTCTCTGTCTCTCTCTCTCTCACTGTCCACTCTGCCTGTCAAAAAAACAAACAAACAAACAAAAACAAGACTAGTGTCTGCAAATACTAACCAATAGAATCAAAAAGGGAGAAAATGACCCAACATGGGAAGAATACACATCAGACTCATAGAATGGCGGATGTCCTAAACAACACTCTGGCCTCTGTTTTTTTTTTTTTCCTTTTTCCATTTTATTTTATTTTATTTTATTTTTTTTTAACTTTTATTTAATGAATATAAATTTCCAAAGTACAGCTTATGGATTACAATGGCTTCCCCCCATATCGTCTCTCCCACCCACTACCCTCCCCTTTCCCACTCCCTCTCCCCTTCCATTCACATGAGGATTCATTTTCGATTCTCTTTATATACAGAAGATCAGTTTGGCATACATTAAGTAAAGATTTCAACAGTTTGCTCCCACACAAACATAAAGTGAAAAATAATAGATGATTTTTTAAATGATGATGAAATCAGATCAGACCTATTGTCATGTTTAATCCCAGTGAGAGTCAAGCTGGGAATTGATAATTTCTTCTTCTTTTTTTTTTTTTTTTTTTTTTTTTTTTACAGAAGATCAGTTTAGTATACATTAAGTAAAGATTTCAACAGTTTGCACCCCCATAGAAACACAAAGCGAAATATACTGTTTGAGTACTCGTTATAGCATTGTCTCAATGTACAGCACATTAAGGACAGAGATCCTACATGAGGAGTAAGTGCACAGTGACTCCTGTTGTTGACTTTACCAATTGACACTCCTGTTTATGGCATCAGTAATCTCCCTATGCACCAGTCATGAGTTTCCAAGGCTATGGAAGCCTTTTGAGTTCTCTGACTCTTATCTTGTTTAGACAAGGTCATAGTCAAAGTGGAGGTTCTCTCCTCCCTTCAGAGAAAGGTACCTCCTTCTTTGAAGACCTGTTCTTTCCACTGGGATCTCACTCACAGAGATCTTTCATTTAGGTTTTTTTTTTTTTTTTTTTTTTTTTTTGCCAGAGTGTCTTGGCTTTCCATGCCTGAAATACTCTCATGGGCTTTTCAGCCAGATCGGAATGCCTTTAGGGCTGATTCTGAGGCCAGAGTGCTGTTTAGGACATCCACCATGCTATGAGTCTGCTGAGTATCTCGCTTCCGATGTTGGATCACTCTCCCCTTTATTTATTCTATCAGTTAGTATTATCAGGTACTAGACTTGTTTATGTGCTCCCTTTGACTCTTAGTCCTTTCATTATGATCAATTGTGAACTGAAATTGATCACTTGGAATAGTGAGATGGCATTGGTACATGCCACCTTGATGGGATTAAATTGGAGTCCCCTGGTATGTTTCTAACTCTACCATTTGGGGCAAGTCAGCTTGAGCATGTCCCAAATTATACATCTCTTCCCTCTCTTATTCCCACTCTTATGTTTAACAGGGATCACATTTCAGTTAATTTTCAACACTTAACAATAACTGTCTATTAATTACAGAATTAAACCAGTCATATTAAGTAGAACAGACAAAAAAACTATTAAGAGGGATAATGTATTAAGTTGTTCACTAACAGTCAGGGCAATGCTGATCAAGTCACTGTTTCCCATAGTGTCCATTTCACTTCAACAGGTTTCCTTTTTGGTGTTCAGTCAGTTGTCACCAATGAGGGAGAACATATGGTATTTGTCCCTTTGGGACTGGCTTATTTCACTCAGCATGATGTGTTCCAGATTCCTCCATGTTGTTGCAAATGACTGGATTTCGTTGTTTCTTACTGCAGTATAGTATTCTAAAGAGTACATGTCCCATAATTTCTTTATCCAGTCTACCGTTGATGGGCATTTAGGTTGGTTCCAGGTCTTAGCTATTGTGAATTGAGCTGCAATAAACATTAGGGTGCAGACCGCTTTTTTGTTTGCCAATTTAAATTCCTTTGGGTAAATCCCAAGGAGTGGGATGGCTGGGTCGAACGGTAGGGTTATCTTCAGGTTTCTGAGGAATCTCCAGACTGACTTCCATAGTGGCTTGACCAGTTTGCATTCCCACCAACAGTGGGTTAGTGTCCCTTTTTCCCCACATCCTTGCCAGCATCTGTTGTTGGTAGATTTCTGCATGTGAGCCATTCTAACCGGGGTGAGGTGAAACCTCATTGTGGTTTTGATTTGCATTTCCCAGATTGCTAATGACCGTGAACATTTTTTCATGTGCCTGTTGGCCATTTGGATTTCCTCTTTTGAAAACTGTCTATTGAGGTCCTTGGCCCATCTCTTAAGTGGGTTGTTTGTTTTGTTTTTGTGGAGTTTCTTGATCTCTTTGTAGATTCTGGTTATTAACCCTTTATCTGTTGCATAGTTTGCAAATATTTTTTCCCATTCTGTCGGTTGTCTCTTCACTCTCCTGACTGTTTCTTTTGCAGTACAGAAACTTCTCAATTTGATGCAATCCCAATAGTTGATTTTGGCTTTGACTGCCTGTGCCTCCCGGGTCTTTTCCAGAAATTCTTTGCCTGTGCCAATATCTTGAAGGGTTTCCCCAATGTTATCTAGTAACTTGATGGTGTCAGGTCGTAGATTTAGGTCTTTAATCCATGTTGAGTGGATTTTTGTGTAAGGTGTAAGGTAGGGGTCTTGCTTCATGATTCTGCACGTGGAAATCCAATTTGCCCAGCACCATTTATTGAATAGACTGTCCTTGCTCCAGGAATTAGTTTTAGATCCTTGATCGAATATAAGTTGGCTGTAGATGTTTGGGTTGATTTCTGGTGTTTCAATTCTGTTCCATTGGTCTATCCATCTGTTTCTGTACCAGTACCATGCTGTTTTGATTACAACTGCCCTGTAGTATGTCCTGAAATCTGGTATTGTGATGCTTCCGGCTTTGTTTTTGTTGTACAAGATTGCTTTAGACAACACTCACCTCTGAATCAGCCCTTAAGGAATGCAGATCTGTCTGAAAAGCCTATGAGAGTATTTCAGGCATGGAAAGCCAAGACACTCTGTCAAGAAAAAAAAAAAAATGACCTAAATGAAAGATCTCCGTGAGTGAGATCCCAGTGGAAAGAACAGGTCGTCAAAAAAGGAGGTAACTTTCTCTTATGGGAGGAGAGAATTTCCACTTTGACCATGGCCTTGTCTAAATATGATCAGAGTCGGTGAACTCAGGGGGCTTCCATAGCCTTGGAAACTCATGACAAGAGCCTAGGGTGATTACTGACACCATAAACAAGAGTGTCAATTTGTTAAGTCAACAACAGGAGTCACTGTGCACTTAATCCTCATGTAGGATCTCTGTCCTTAATGTGCTGTACATTGTGATTTAATGCTATAACTAGTGCTCAAACAGTATTTTTCACTTTGTGTTTATATGTGGGTGCAAACTGTTGAAATCCACTTAATATATGCTAAGTTGATCTTCTGTATATAAAGAGAATTGAAAAGGAATCTTGATGTGAATGGAATAGGTGAGGGAGCGGGAAAGGGGAGGGTTGTGGGTGGGAGGGAAGTTATGGGGGGTGAAGCCATTGTAGTCCATAAGCTGTACTTTGGAAAATTTATGTTCATTAAATAAAAGTTAAAAAAAAAGATTCCACATATATATCTAGGTAATCTAGAATAATATTAGATTTTTAGACTCACAAGAAAATACAGAGAATATTTCAAAGCTATCATAAATAACTTTGGGATTAACAGGAACATACTGACAGATTCTTATTACAGAAACATTGTTTACTATCATACTTGTATGTATGTCTTACTCTTTTCTGTATAGATTGTCTTTGTTATTTCTTCAAGATGGAGGATTCTTGCAGAATGGGAAGTCATGTTGTTGACTGAAAAGCTGATTTGTTGACTAAATAGTAAATATTACTATCCTCTTGAATTTGGAAATATATATTCTTTAAGTGATGATTTATGTGTGTATTTAGCAATTTTGCCACTGACATGCAAGGCACCTTCTTATAGTGAATTCAAGCTGCCTCTACTGAGTTGAGAATGTGCTACGGACCTTGGCCATGGGTTAGTGAACATCGAATTTGGCTGCCACTTGCTGAGTAAACCAGAGTGTTGGTAATCTCTGGTGGGTGCTTAAAATGAAATTTGCTGTCTTGTTCCCATGGAGCATTTTCTACTGGGAATGGCAGACAAAAATGTTCTGCAGAGGGTGATGGTAGTGGGGTAGCCACTGAATCTGAATGTTGAGAAATTGCATAGTAATATTTTGACCTGGCTTTCTATTTCCTGATTGAGTCTCTTATGGGAACAAAGTGGTGATTGCTCGTATTTCTTTATTAAGAAATTTAGTGCTGTTTTTTCTCAGAACCTCAAATCCCTATTTAAGGTACCTGGGTCAACATGGGAAATGGACTGCATCTAAGAGTGTTGTCTGCTGACGTGAGGATCACTTGTGGGCAGCAGTTTAAATTTTAAAGCAAGAAAAAAAATTTAAGCAGGCTGGCAACGTAAGCCAAAGAAGAGTGAATAGAAATTAGAAATGTGAGGCCGGCGCCGCGGCTCACTAGGCTAATCCTCCGCCTAGCGGCGCCGGCACACCGGGTTCTAGTCCCGGTCGGGGCGCCGGATTCTGTCCCGGTTGCCCCTCTTCCAGGCCAGCCCTCTGCTGTGGCCAGGGAGTGCGGTGGAGGATGGCCCAGGTGCTTGGGCCCTGCACCCCATGGGAGACCAGGAAAAGCACCTGGCTCCTGGCTCCTGCCATCGGATCAGCGCGGTGCGCCGGCCGCAGCGCGCCGGCCGCGGCGGCCATTAGAGGGTGAACCAACGGCAAAGGAAGACCTTTCTCTCTGTCTCTCTCTCTCACTGTCCACTCTGCCTGTCAAAAAAAAAAAAAAAAAAAAAAAAAAAGAAATTAGAAATGTGAGAGAAAATACTGCTGATTGGATAAGTGTCATCAAAACACTTGGAGCATTTGTCTAATGCCATTTATATAAGTCATGGCATATGATCTGTGTTTTCTCTTTCATTTTCTATGAAATGCTTGGAATACTTATAATAATAACTCTGAATATATGTCTTATTTATGTAATGAAAGAATAGGAAAACTAATTTAGATGGTAGTAATTGTGCCTGGTTTGAGTAAATGTAGCAAGGGGGCCCAGACTTGGGACCCAGATATTTTAGCCTGCTTTTTTTTTTTCATTTTCCACCGAAGAAAAAAATTTCACTGATAATTGTTTTTTATAAACAGGTATAAAAGAAAGAGACTTAGACAAGAAATAGAAATATGTAGGATAGCATGCTATCTCTCTCACCTCTGTTGTTTCTTGGGTGATATTACTAGTATATAAATCTAGAAAAATATTAGTTTTTTTTTAAAGTGCAAATGTTATCAAAATAATCAAAACAATTTGTAAACTATAAAAGGCTGTAAAGTTAAAAGTGCCATCATTTAGGTTTACAATTTAGATGGTGAAGACTTTTGTTTCTGTTTTCATAGTGTCTAGTACAGCAACAGTAACATAAGAGATACTGATAAATTGTTAAACAAATCAATCTAGGCTCCAGGGTCATGTATAATATATATATATATATATAACGTATACACATAAATGAACCAGTTTTAATGCACTCATTGACAAAGAGGATGCAAACTATTCTATTTTACTCTGGAACAAAGAGTAGGAAATAGTAACAGAAATAGTTTTGGTTAGAGTCACATCTGAGAATTTGAATGGCACCCCACGGAGAGACTGGTAGCAGAGGAAGTTGAATATCCCTTCCCTAGAGAGTTTAAAGTGATTGGATTCTGTTCTCCTTGGAGCCATTTAAGTCTAATCTGGATGAACTTGGAGATCTCTCAGCATCTTTTCTATCCCTTTAATCTTGGGATTAAAATGAACGGAAATCTCCTTCACTGCTGGGGCATCAACGGATGCGTTCTGGTTCTGTATGATTGTAGAGAGCACGGATTCGGTGGGAACCGTCCAGCAAATGCACTGCAGCATACGGGTAGCTGGATTTGTTTCTCAATTGGCTACTTCAGGTATATTTATTGTAAGCATTTCTGATGTAGAATTCTAAGAGGCTTAAAACAATTTGTGAGGCTTTTTACATATAATGAGTTGCCCTGAGGGCATATAGCAAGTTCCTCTGAGTCTTTTCATATGAGCAATACAGTGAGAGTGTGGCCTGCTACTCTTGTGACTAATTTCATGTAGGTTGCTTTTATCTATGCAACAGCAGGAATGAATCACTGTATGTGTTTCAGTGATTTTTCATAAATATATAAACGTTACATCCCAGTGTCTGACCTCGACAACTTTTACAATTATGGAAACATTTAGACAACTATATATGACATCTATGCAAATTTTCTTCCTGGGATGGATGGAAGCCTTCCCAACTGAAGATTCTTGCCCTTAGAACTGCCTTTAGGGTAGACCACAGCAGGCTAAGGGCATTTTACAGGGCCCTTTTATCACACAAACAGGAAGAGAATACATTTAAGAACATTTTAACACATGAGATATGATCTCATATACATCATAATGGCTATTATAAAAAAGATGAGAGGTAAGAAGTGTTAGCAAGGAAATGGAGAAAAGGGGAACCCTGGTGTATTCTTTTAAGAAGTGTTAAGTTAATTCAGGCAATATAGAAAACTGTAAACCCCATGTCAGCAGGAAGTAGCTCTAAAGACAGATCATTGTCCCTCTACCCCTCTTGGACTTTTGGGACTAATGTAATCCCATACAAACCCTGCTTTATAAAAAACAAAAGGGGGGAATGTTAGGAAACTGGCGCAGTTGTAGCCAGGTGGCCGAATGGCCCAGCTAGCTGAGCCAGGCTCCACCCCTATCCTAATGGGATTCGCTGCTCCTGCTTCCCTGCCCACCCTCAGGCAAAGTTTTAAAAGGGCCTGTTCCTGAACACGTGCTCTCTCTTGGCCCTTCTCTCCTGCTCTCTCTCGGTTCCTCTCTCTAGCCTCCTCCTCTGGGCTCTTGGCTCTGCTCTCCTCTCTCCTCTTCTCTGCTCTATCTTCTCTCCTTGCTAGCTCCTCTCCTCTCTGTTTCTCTCTTATACTCTCTTTCTCTCTTTTTCCTTCACTGCCCCTTCACTCCGGTCTGTAGGGTGTTCCCCAATAAACCCTTTCCCTTAAAAAAAAAAAAAAGAAAGAAAACTGTATTAAATTCCTTTTAAAACAACAATGGAACTACTAAATATTCATTGCTGGGTATATATCCATAGGGAATGAAATTAGTATGTTGAAAGGACATCTTCACTCTCATTTTCATCACAGCATTGTTCACAAGAGCCAACATAGGAAAATCTATCAGCAGAAAAATAGATAAGGAAAATGTGTTCTACATATACAATGTAACACTACCTTAAAATGGAAGGAAATCCTGTCGTCACAGCAGTGTGAGCACACCTGGAAGACACAGTAAGTGAAATAAGTCAGGCACAGAAAGACAAATACCACATGATCTCACCTATATGTTGGAGTTTTAAAAATTGATATCATAGAAATAGAGAGCAGAATAGTAGTTAGTAGGGCTTAGGGGGAAAGGGTTGGGGAGATGTTGGTTAAAGGATACAAAATTTCAGTTAGATGGGAGGTAAGGACTTAAGAATGGAATGGTGAGGGCGGAAACCTAAGTCAGCTGGGATGCTGTCCATGCTGTGAAGATGTTTGGTAGTTCAATCCCAGGAAATGTGACCTTTCAACAAATTTCTCATGACCAAGGAAACAGCTACTATACCCTAAGAAGGAGTGCCCTTAAAGTCTTAGGAACATTGTCAAAACAGTGGCTAATGATCCCATTGATTGCTACTCTCTCCATATAGATAAAATAAAATTAAAAAAAATTATTTATTTGGGACATGCTCAAGCTGACTTGCCCCAAATGGTAGAGTTAGAAATGTGCCAGAGGATTCCAATTCAATCCCTTCAAGGTGGCATGTACCAATGCCATCGCACTAGTCAAAGTGATCAATTTCAGTTCACAATTGATCATGATAGGTCTAAGAGTCAAAGATATCACATAAACAAGACTAGCATCTGCTAATACTATCTGATAGAATTACAAAGGGAGAGAACGATCCATCATGGGAAGCAGAATACACAGCAGACTCATAGAATGGCAGATGTCCTAAACAGCACTCTGGCCTCAGAATCAGCCCGTAAGCATTCGGATCTGGCTGAAGAGCCCATGAGAGTATTTTAGGCCTGGAAAGCCAAGACACTCTGGCAAAAAAAAAAATCTCACTCTCTGCGAGTGAGATCCCAGTGGAAAGAACGGGGCCATCAAAGAAGGAGGTACCTTTCTCTGAAGGGAGAGAACTTCCACTTTGACTATGACCTTGTCGGAATAAGATCGAAGTCAGTGAACTCAAAAGGCTTCCATAGCCTTGGCAACTCATGACTAGAGCCTAGGGAGAATACTGATGCCATAAACAAGAGTGTCAATTTGTTAAGTCAACAATGCACTTACTCCTCATGTAGGATCTCTGTCCTTAATATGTTGTCCCATGTGAAGTAATGCTGTAACTAGTACTCAAACAGTATTTTACACTTTATGTTCTGTGTGGGTGCAAACTGTTGAAATCCTTACTTAATATATACTAAGTTGATCTTCTGTATATAAAGATAATTGAAAACGAATCTTAATGCAAATGGAATAGGAGAGGGAGCGGGAGATGGGAGGGTGGTGGGTGGGAGGGAAGCTATGAGGGGGGAAGCCATTGTAATCCATAAGCTGTACTTTGGAAATTTTTATTTACTAAATAAGAGTTAAAAAAAAAAAAGAAACAGCAAAAAAATTTATTTGACAATACCTCTTTAATCAATAATCCTGTCTGTTACCTATTACCAGGAATTCAACTTTCAATGAGATGTTCTTTGATTATTCAGTGTGATTGGTAACCAATTATATGTCTGTCTGGTTTAAACTTGACTCGAGGCATATTCCTTTGCTGTAATTAAATTATAAAACCTCTAACCAAACTCATGCTGTGGAATAGCCAACTGAAGCAACTGACTGGTTGTTTCCAGTGGTAAATCCACAGTTTGACAGAATGGACATATTTTTTAAAGAGATTTATTTATTTATTTGAACATCAGAGTTACACAGAGAGAGAAGAGTCATAGAGAGAAAGAGAGGTCTTACAACCTCTGGTTTACTCCCCAGTTGACTGCAATGGCCAGAGCTGCGACAATTCAAAGCCGGGAGCCAGGGGCTCAAGGACTTGGACCATCTTCTACTGCTTTCCCAGGCCATAGCACAGAGCTGGATCAGAAGTGGAGCAGCCAGGACTTGAATTGGTGCCCATATGGGATGTGGGCCTGCAGGTGGTGGCTTTAGCTGCTATGCCACAGTGCTGGCCCCTAGATGAATGTATTTTAACTTTGACTTTCCAACCAGATTCTGATTATTTCAGCCGACAGAGGAACACATTCAAGAGATCTGTTGTATATCATAGTGATTATGGTTAGTAACTATGTTTAATATTCTTGAAAACTGCTGAGAGTAGATTTTAAGTATTCTCCCTATAAAAATGCTAAGTTTGTGTGGTAATATGAGTATTTATTAGTTTGATTTACTCACCTGTATGTGTATATATATTTTCAAACAACATTTTGAACACAATAAATATATTTAACTTTTATTTGTCAATTAATAAAAAAGAACATATGGTTATTCCTGACATGTGGAACCCATGAATTGGCACTGATTCAGTGCAATCTGAAACCATGAAAATCCATTCTCAGTCTTCACACCATTGAGGCTCCAGGGAAAATACTTCTGTACATCTTGTTCTACATTTACAAAACAAAAGGCAGTCAGACCCAAATGCCATAAAAGTCTTTGAGTTGTGCTGCTTCCAATAGCACAGATGGACAGTGCTTTGAAAGCAGAGAGGATTTGAGTGGCAAAAGCACATAGACAAATGAAAAGGCAAATAATTTGTATCAATGTAGGTTTGGGCAGGAAAGCAGAACCACTGTAGGTATTATGGGCAAAAGATGTTTATTAAGGGAATTGGGTTTTATGTGATTTTGGAACGACCTGAGAGAATGAACATTGTGAAGTCTTTAGTTGGAGGGGCAGAGAAATAGACACTAATGGTCACTGTGAAACACTAAAGTAGATGATTTTTGAAAGGTTGCCAGAAAATTGCTGCAATATCAGTATCTCTGGAAAAGCCCCTACCAACTGTCAGGCTACCACAGAAATGTAGGTGTATCTGGTCACAGTGTATACTCATCTGCGCACAAATCTGGTCACTGTGGACTGTCCGGAACTGTGATTATTCTTCCATTCTGCTTGTAGATAATTGCAAGTTTCTCGATTTGGAAAACTCACTTTTGAAACCAAATAAATAGGGGATACTGAAAAATGTAGTTTCGGGCTACTCTGTCCCATTGCAACAGACAATTCAGCATGACCAACAACTGACTATAGACAATTCAAGACCAACTCAGCATCAATATTCAACAGTTCCTTCTATACTTAATTTATGGATAAAGTCAAATGAACATCTTGCATCCAACTTCCATGACATAATTAACTTTAATTCAAGTGCACATACATTCTTTTTCCCAGAGGGAGATGCAAAGGTTCATATGTCACTTAATTCATTGACCACTTTGAGGACATTTCATATAGTATGTGATGGAATAAGAAGAAGTTAATTTACACAAATTTATACATAACAAAGAACAAAGAAAATATACTTTTACTGGTCTTTTTTTTTTGGTGAAACTTGTAATACAATCATAGTTGGTATTTATAACATTCCCTCTACTATAAAATAATTCCTTTGCTCTAAGAAGTATATCAGGTACTAACTTTGCCTAGTGTGGACTCATAATTCTTGTCTATGTTACCAAGTTTCTCCTTTAACGGTGGGTGTTTCCACATCAGCCCTGGTAAATGAACCCATGTTGTTGAGCCTGTACATAATTGCCACAGACTGAACCATGGTTGATATTCACAGAATAGAATATTTTGTCTGTCTTATTGTTGAGAGCCTGTTCTGCTATGTATACCCTGCTACAGTTACGTGGGACACAAATATCCTCCACATTTTGTGCTCATTCTGAAAGATCCATCCATACCCCTCCTCTCTTGACCAATTTTGCCAGATTTTAAATTTTTCTCTTTTCAGTTCCCTGGGACTTTAGCTATGTTGCTAGCAACTGCCCACAAATAAGTGTAGATTTATTTATTGTCTTTCAGGCAATCTCCTCTCTCAGGCAAAGCTGATGATTTCTCACTGATATCCCTTAAATAATTCACCTTGAGGACCACTGCTACTGTCCATCTCTGGGTGATTTCATATGACCTTCCAGAACTATTTGTAAAGCATGCCACACTGATGTCTCTTTGAGGATATATTGTGAGGTGAGGAAGAAAGAGGTGCTGCAGCAGGAGTAGGCACTGTAGGTATCTAAACCATTTGCTTATGCAACTGAGGTAACATCAGGACCTTCTGGAATCCAGTTTTGGTTATATCACTTCCTCCTGTTGATAGATTGGATGGATTGATGCCACTCTTGTAAATCTTTAGGGCTTGGTGGTTCAGTTAGTGCTGAAGTTAGTAGAGTTCAGCTTGCTTAGTCACTCTGTGGCTTTGGTCAGGCATTCAGGACTCAGTGTTCAATAGAAGCTGCGATTTAAATGAATGGTTTTCTGTAGGAAAGGATATGATTCACTCTAGAATTCCATGGGTCTGCACGGTGATTCATCTAGAGGGTCCTGTCAAGGATTTCACATACCATGCCTAGCACAGATAGATAATTTATGTACTAGAGCTGCTGTGTCATATGGATAAAGTGGCAGAACATCTTGCCTAGTAGTGTGGATCTGTCACCGAGACTTGTTCTCTAATAAAAGGCAAAAGATTTATACGACCTGAAGAGAAACCAGAGTATCTTGTACTCTAATAAAAGTAGAGATCTTACAAATTATGTGGTAGTGTCAAAGCTGCCTTCCTCCCCTGATCTGGCACAGGTTGCTTTCAGAAATCAAAGGGGTCCAATGGGCATTGTGTTTCTTTCTTGGTGGTACAGATGCTGTATATACCAGCTTGTCCTTCACCCCAGTGCTGGTACATTAGCATGCACAGATCACTGCAACTGTGGAAACTTTACCAAAGTTACATGCTCTTGGATTATTGAAGGGTATATTTCTCATTCTTTGTCACATACGTGTCTCATATCAAGGTGTATATGGAAGGGATTAAATACAATTTTCTTTAAAAGTTCAGAAAATAAGTACTTTAGACTTTGTATATCCCATATGGGCTCTATCTCCCTCTCTTTTTCCTTCTCTTACTCTTCAATAATTTTTTAAAAAAATGTAAAAATAATTCTAAGCTCATGGGCCATGCGAAAAACAGGCTACTTTGTGGATCCCTACGTTTGGGCAGTGTTTCTCAAACTATCTATGATATACAGTTTCTTTATTTTAAATGTCCTATCTATTTCAGACACTCACTTTTGTAAAATACCTTCAAATGAATAAACAAAAAATAAAATTTGTAAAGACATACAAAATGCAAGTTTAGGGAACATTTAGCCTAACCGTTTGGATGCCTGTGCCCCATACAGGGGTACCTGAGTTTGATTCACCAGCTCTGGCTCCTGATTTCAAATTTCTTCCAGTGCAGACCCTGGGAGGCAGCAAGGACAGCTCAAGTAATTGGGTTCTGGCAAGTCAATTGGGAGATCTGAATTCTGCATTTGGTTCCTGGCTTTAACCCTGACCCAGCCCCACTGGCCATTTTAGACATCATTTACCTCTCTCTGTCTCTATGTCTTCCTCTCAATTAAATAAAAATGATTTTTAAAAATAAAAATTGTATAAATCAGGGGCTGGCGTTGTAGTACAGCAGGTTAAGCTGCCACTTGTAATGCTGGCATCCCATAATCACGCTTGTTTGAGTCCTGGCTGCTCCATTTTTGATCCAGCTCCATGATAATGCATCTGGGAAAGCAGTATTTGGGACCCTGTACCCGCATGAGAGGCTGGATGAAGTTCCTGGCTCCTTGACTTGTCCTGGGCCAGCCCTGGCTATTGTGGCCATTTGGGGAATGAACCAGCAGATGGAAGAATTCTTTCTGTGTGTCTTTCATTCTCTCCATTAATTACCTTTCAAAAAATAATATCTTTAAATATATTTATATAATTTTAAAATTTTATTATTAGGTTCAACAGACAAAATTATTTTGTCAAATTGCCTTAAAATTTCTAAACATATAATCTCAGTTTCTGTATTTTATTCATTGCAAATTCACAAGCAATTTTCAAATCTCCATGGGTATATAGACTACACTTTGAATGATAATGATCTAAGGTATTTGTTACTTCCTGCTAAGTAGGTCAATTAGCATTTGATGTGGTGAACAATAGTTGTAGTGAACAGTATTACTTGATATTGTAATGATCCCTGGAATGGCCAGGTTTTTAACATAGCCTACATTAAAATAGTGTTCTTGAAAGTTAATATTTTCCTGCCTTTCCCTTTTGTAAAAGGAAGCATATAGAGGCAGACAGAGAGAGAGGGAGAAGGAGAAGAAGGAGGAAATGGGAGAGAGACAGTAGAGAGACATAGATCACAGAGCAGCAATTGCATATCAGTTAGTAAGTGTTGTTTAATTTGCTGAAACAGCAACTGCCATTGGACTCATCAATTGACTGATACCTAATGTAATTCTCAGAGATTCACCTGGCTTCTGCGTAGTATAAACCTTAGGTTCATTTGCTATGTACTCATTATGCTTAAATTTCCTCTTCTCTCTAATACCAGTCAACTTTTGTGCTTGTCAGTGATTGTTAGGGCTCTATTTTATCCCTGACACTGACACTGAAGCTAATATTGTTATTAAATTTGCATTACCTCAATAGATTTTCATGCAATTTCTTTATTATACCGTATTTGTATTAATATTATAATATGTAGTAAAACTGGAAGAGATTTTAGAGTTTATTTAGCCCAGTGGTTAAAATAGTAATTAATGCTGTATAATAATAAATGTTACATGGAGTTTTGGGAGAATGAGAATTGAGCAGTAGCAAGACAAAATATGAGGGGTGGGAGTTGTGGTGCAGTGGGTTAACTCATCCATCCATGCTCTTGATTCCTCTACTCCTATTTTTTTCCCCATTGAGGCCCTACCCTATCAGTCTTTTCCTCCATTTTACATTTTGCATTCCTTCTCCTCTCATTCTCTCCCCTTCCTTACCTTCTCCGGTCTCCATGATTCCTTTCTCTTTATGAATAAAGTAACTCCATCCTAACACAATTTTCCCTTAAGCTTTTTATCTCTCAAGTTACTTTCTTAATATACTAAGCATACTCAAGAGAATGATCTTTAACTGTTGATATTTTTCTTAATGCCCTATTTTGTATTTTAATTTTGCCTTAACATTTCTTTTCTCTAAGTAATAATGGATCCCAACTGTGGAAAGGCTTGTTAGTGGCTGAGATGGAGGAAAGGGACAGTTTATTATCTAGAAGCCTATTTATAAAAATGGAAATTTGAGAAGATCCAAGTGGTAACGAAGAAAGAAATGAAATTGGTTGAGAAAACAGTCACTCTAACAAATTAAAATAGTTTTAATGAAATTCTTTACCATTCACGAAAACCTTCTTTGTTCTAGGCACTCTGTTAAGTGTTTAAATTTATAGCACGTTAATCCTTAAAACAACCAAATGTAACTTTATCACTGGTTCTTAGGTGAAATAAATAATGTTTAGTAAGGTTAAAATGAACATCTGCTAATGCTCACACAACTACTGAGAAGTGGAGCAACATGAGTGAAAAGATTTTCTCTGAAACCTATGGTTTGGAGCCATGAGTAGCTATCACTTAAACAATTTAAATAAACAGGTGTCTACCCAACTGCTTCAGTTAGCTTTTAACCCTATCTTCTGTCATTAGTGTGATTAATATTTACTCTAGTTATTAACTGTGTGAAACATGTATACTCAATAATTAATGACATGATTGCATGATTACTTACGGAAAGGCAGTTTGGATCAATGAAGAATACTATTTCCATACTCATTTTCCAGATGTTTAATTTCCTGATTCTAAAATAATAATTTGGCATACTACAAACACTTTTGAGCTTCGTTTAATTAACCAAACTTCTGATATAGCCAAAAATTTAATATACACCATGCATTAATGTAATGAAACATATGTTAGAAGATGTGGACTTACAGTGGCCATACAGTGGATCTTGTACATTTCAAATATTTTTATCTTCAAATTTAGTTGAATTGATTTCACAATAACTTCCCCTTCAATTCAACAAATAGTTACTCAATATTTACTGTGTATGCTTCTGTCTAGAGTTGGTAAAACAATAGCAGATTCCTGGGTAAAGGGAAGTAAGTAGAGAAAAGAAATTCACTTGTGGAGAAGATGTTGTGATTCTGGACCAGGATGATGAGAGAGAAGCTGGGATGGGAGGAACCCAAGTGGGAGGCACCATTGAAAATTGGGGAGTGACTGCATGCACCAGTGAGGAGAGAGAGAAGTTGTTTTAGCACAAAGGACAACTTGAAAAAAGGAGAAGAGGAGAAGTGAAACTGCATCAGCAACATCAAGAAAAGCTTTTTCAATTAATTATTGCCAAAATCCAAATTTCTATTTCCTCAAGCATTTCAGTTTTAGAAAATTTTTTGAAAAATAAAACTTAGAATTGGATTTGTCCTCTCAAATTCTCCTCCCGTTCCTGCCATCTGCATTTGTGTGGAACAGCTGATTTACTCAGCCTACCAATTCTTAAGGTAATCTCTGAAAACACCCTTATGGAAACATTCAGAATTAATATTTTTCAGCTTATTTACCATCCCTTTTCCCACTCAGGCTGATACATAAATGTACACATCCCAAATACCAAAGGATGACAAATTAAACATACAGCTCTGAGCAAAAAGATCATTAGGAATTTATTCAAGCAGTTTATTATATCAAACCATCAGAAGATGGAGAAAAACTAATCAACAGTAAGAACATGGGAAGTGGATCAGTGCATGACTGTCAGTGCTCCCAGGTGTGGATTATGACATAAAGGGCTTGCAATGAAGCTGCCCGCACTTGAAGAAAGTCTGGCAGGAAATCTAGAATAGTGCTCTGTTTCTGGGGATCATCTGCTTCTGGAGGATTTTAGCCTTCATGGAAATCCTTGAATGAATATAGGTGTGTTGGGAGTAGTTTTTCTCTGTGCTAACACTTAGCTCCTTGAAGTTCAAGAGCAATAGTAATTAAAAAATACTAAAATAATCCCTAACAGCAGATTTGAATGAAGATATATTATGACATGTTTTCTAGTAGGCTCTATCACCAAAAATCACAGAGAAAATTATCAGGATGTTCATCTAGAAAGGAAGTTTATATTCACAATGATGAGAACTGGGCATATTGTGTTAACTTATCTTTATACTAATCTATAACTGTGACATTCCTCTCCCTCCAGGAAAATGAATGTAAGTGAAGACATGACATATGGCAGAGAATTAATTTTTGGTGTCATTCTTATGATATTATATTCTAGTTTTAGTGGGTATTAACAAAGTTTGAGGAAGCAGTTTTGTGATGTGTATTTTAATTTTAATTATTTCTGTTTAGAATATGTATCATTTATGGAACTAGTTTATAAGCTATAGAAAACTTGTCTAAGTAAAGGATGTTAGGAGAAAGGACATATAAATATATGGAAATTATAACAAATTATACAACTATAATCTATTTTTGTCCAATTTATTACTTATTTTTAAAATAAATTCTCTTTGAAGTGAACTGAATTTTTCAATTTCATTTATAGAAAACAAAAATCTACCCAATAATTTAACAAGATTAGAGTTATGAAAAAAGAAAGCAAGCTCTTTCTTTTGTTAATAGTCTAATGGAGATAGATAAAGGCTTCAGATATATGAATTCAGAGTGCTGGTAGAAACCTCTGCTCTAATTTTCTGTGGGGGTTACTTGGGATAAACTGGGGGTACTTTGTGTAGAAACAGTGGAACTTACATCCAACAGGAATGTCAAGATTTACCATAAACGTTTATATTAAACTCATCTTGGGTAGCAAAATAACCTTTGAAAACAACTGTTTGCAGCTGTGTACTCTTAAGGAACCTGTCACAGGGTCCCAAGTAGGATATGTGGATAGACTTACAAATGCTTTTTGAATTTTCATATGCGTTCTTGTTTCCAACTTGTTTTGTTAAGCTTCTTGTTCAGTCTTAAAATTTAGAGTTTGGGAAGACCATTTCTTAAAATGGAATATGTTGTTTTAGGGTATTGATAATCTTGATTCAATTGTTTAATTTGTAATGTTGTGTTTTCCCCTTTTCTTTTATTCTTTTTCTTTTAGAGTCTTGGTAGTACTTAGATATTTGTGGTAATTTGGCTCTATGAGCCACTTGCCAATCATAAATTCTCATGGTCATTTTATTCTTTCTGTTATTAATTTATTCAGTTGCCAGGTATTGTTTAATGGTATTGATAGACTTCATGTGTATTAGACAAATGTTGAAGAATCTTCTACCTAGGTTTTATATAATTGTTCAGTACATTTTAATAAGTAAGTTTGCAGGAATAGCCTACAATAATTTTCTCTTGAAGCTGTTTATTCATTGAACCCAAGTCGTCTGGTGTAATTGCATATTAAGTCTCCAGGTCTTTGGCTAGCTTTTTTTTTTCCCTTCTGGTGTGGTAATCAAGAATCAGTTAATTTTATGGAAAAATTAGAATTCAGGTATGAAAATATAAGAGTACTCTAAATTTATCTTTACATGCTTTGCCTAACTTTTGTAAATTTGTGAAATTATTTAACTATATTGTAAAAGTTTACATGGGACTAAGGTTTAAAGACTTGGGAAGATAAGCAACTTTCTACTGAATATTGACAAGAAAATTTTTACTTGCTAAGCACATGCTCAACTCCTTGTAAGTATCGATAATTTTGTGAAAGTGGAGAAGAAGGAGTAAGTGAGTATTTCCTGGAACACCCATATTTTAGAAATCTGTAAGTCTTGGGACTGGTGCTGTGGTGCAGCAAGTTAACGCCCTGACCTGAAGCGCTGGCTTCCCATATGGATGCCGGTTCAAGACCCAGCTGCTCCACTTCGGATCCAGCTCTCTGCTATGGTCTGGGAAAGCAGTACAAGATGGCCCAAAGTCCTTGGGCCCCTGCACCCACGTGGGAGACCTGGAAGAAGCTCCTGGCTCCTGGCTTTGGGTCGGTGCAGCTCCGGCCATTGCAGCCATCTGGGGAGTGAACCATGGGATGGAAGACCTCTCTCTCTCTCTCTGCCTCTTCTCTCTCTGTGTAAATCTGACCTTCAAATAAATAAATAAAAAGAAATCTTAAAAAAAAGAAATCTGTAAGGCTTTTTTTACTTACTGAGAAAACTGTTTTACTCAATGAAGAAGTTTGCTGGAATGAAGGCAAAATATTTTTGTCTCTCTTTTTAAAAATTCCACTTCTATTGTTTCATTATTTTCCCTCCCTGGAGACTGAGAAGAGCAAATGTAGAGGAGAACATAATTGCCTGGGTAACAATTTTGTCCTAAGTAAGATGTTTTTATGAAGAAACCTAGCTGCATAGCCAAATATTATAAATTATGTATTTGTTCTAAGTTTCATATTTATAATGTACTAGAATGTGGAGTTTAGAATATATACTGGACTAGAATTTAGAACATTTAGGATCTTGTCTCACATCTTCATTTTCAAACTGTAAACTTGAATAAAACTCTGTAAATATATTGTTTTATCCCACTCCCAGAATGTTTGTGGCATCCAAGTACCTGAAACCTAAGAATTATAGAATTTAAGTTGTTATCCAATTAAGAATAATGGACAAGGCCGAGATAACACATTTCCCATTTGAATTAAAATATACAGTGAGCCAGTTTACAAAATAAAGTTTTAATTCTATCTATTATTATTACCAGATATTTGATCCTATTTATATGATCACTTTAACACTTAATCCTATCTATATGTTCATTTTAACACTTAATATGTTCACTTTAACAGTTAAGATGGAATTTTTACCACCCAGCTTAATGGGATTTGGTGTCCCATGGAAAGTTTTTAAACTGTACCCTTAGAAGTAAGTCTGTATGAATATATGCAGAACCATACAGCTTTACATTCATAAACTTCCTCTTTCCTCTCATATTCCCACCCATATTCTTACTGAGATCTATTTTCAATTGGCTTTATACATATATGATTATCTCTATGTTAAGTAAAGAGTTCATCAAATAGTATGAAGAAAAAAACTGTTCCTCGACAGTCAAGACAAGGGCTGTTGAAGTCAGCTTCTTGAAGTGTCAATTTCACTTCTACAGATTTCCTTTTAGGAAATATAACCAATAGAGCTATTGGTTATCACAGATCTGGGAGAACATTTGGTATTTGTCTCTTTGGGTCAGGCTTATTTCACTAAGTATGATGTCCTCCAGATTCACGCATTTTGTTGCAAATGATCAGATTTCCTTTGTTTTTAACCACTGTGTAGTATTCCATAGTGTATATATCCCATGATTCCTATATCCAGTCTTCAGTTGATGGGCATTTAGGTTGATTCCATGTCTTAGCTATTGTGAATTGAGCTGCAATAAACATGGGGATGCAGATAACTCTTTATTTACTGATTTACTTTTCCTTGATGGTGACAAATTCTTTCAATTTCTGTTTGTTGTGGAAGGTCTGTATTTCACCTTCATTCATAAATAAGTTTTGCAGGATATAGTATTCCTGGTTGACATTTTTTTTTCTCTTAAGACTTGGATTATCTCATCACTCTTTTCTAGATTGCAGGGCTTCTTATGAGAAGTCTGTTGTGAGTCTAATTGGACATCCTCTGAAAGAAATCTGCTGTTTCTCTCATGCATCATTTTAGGATATTTTCTTTATGTGTTACTTTGGTGAGTTTGATTACAATGTTTTGTGAAGATCTTTTCTGGTCATGTCTATTAGTAGTTCTGTGAGCTTCATGTTCTTGGATGTCCCTTTCTCCAAATTAGGGGATTTTTCTGTTATTATTAAACTAAAAAGTCTTTCTAATCCTTTTTCTCTTTCTATGCCTTCAGGAGCTTTTAGAACCCATATATTGGATCATTTGTATCCTGTAGGTTTACAGTAGTGTTTTTTTTTTTTCTAATTTCTTCTTGTTTTTGGTCTGACTATATAATTTCCTTTGCTTTGTCTTCTTAAGTTGGTTATTTTTCCCTCTGCTCCACTGAGTCTGTTGTTAAGGCTTTCCAATACATTTTTATTTTTTCTATTGAGTTCTTCCTTTCCAAAAATTCATTTTGATTTTTCTTTAATATATCAATTTCATGGGAGAAATTTTCTTTCATTTCATGTATAGATTTCATTAGTCCATGCATTTGCTTCTGATTACTTATGTGTAATCTTATGATCATTTTTTTGAATTCCATTTCTGTCATTTCTTCAATCTCATCATCTTCACAATCTAATATTGTTGTGTTGTGTACTTTTGGGGGCATCAAGTTGTCTTCCTTATTCTTGTTTCTTGAATTTGTGCATTTGTTATTCAGCATTTGTGGAGAAACTTGTTGGTTTCTTCTTTGTTTTTATTTTTTTTCACTATGGTGACTTTTATCTTTTGACTATTCCTCTGTAGATTAGTGGAGTGTCTGTTTTCAGTGAATACCTAGAGTCATGTGGTGGGGGTGTGGCCAGGGAGCTCTGTTTGGTTCCCCAGGGTGAAGGGCATGCCTAAGGTTACACAGCCAGGTTTGGCATGGTAAATCTCCTCTATTTTGTTATCAGAAGGGAGATTTATTCTGCTCCGCTGTGCTCCTCTCCTCAAAGGAGACCAGTGCTTGAGCACTAGCCCCAGTGGGTATATTTGTCTATATTGCCACAAGGACCATACGAAAGGTCTGTGCAGTTCTCCGTGTAAGCTCAGATTTCCCAGCAATGTCCCTCACTAGGTAACCTGGGAGCCCTGAGCATGATGATCCTCCCACAGTGACTGCCCGATGTGCCCATCATGAGCCCTCCAACACAGCCGGCGTTTTCTTCACAGTCCCAGCACAGAAGCCTCCCACAGTCACAAGTACCTAGTCCCCAGTCAGTTCTTCCCACCAGACTCAGGAGTCTCCAGCTGGCTGGTTGCTGGGCATGGACATGAGTTGGTGCAGCTGTTATGTATATCCAAAATGGTGCCTGCTCTCTATCGGCTTGTTACAATATGCTGTTGCAGGGTGATCAGGGAGAGAAATGTGCCCCTCCATTTTTTTTTCTCTAGTTTGGCAGGTACACTATCCCTCAATGGGCTCCAAGCTAGATTCCTTCTAAGCTCTTTCTGCAGCTTTATTGCCAGTGGCTTGGGCTTCTGCAGTCTGGTCTTACCTCATTCTCCAATGCTGTGTGGAGGTTCTCAGCTGCTAGGGTACTGAGTTGTGGGCATCCACACCTACCACATAGGTCTGTGTCCTTCTAATTTGCATAGTGTTTCCTCTACAGTTTTTTCCCTAACTCTTCCCTGAGATTGTACTCTCTCCAAGTTTTTAAACTATCTTCCCCTAGTCTAGAACAGTAAAACTCTCTCCTTCTCCACCACCTTAATCCCCCTCTTCCTCTATTATATTTTTATAATTTGAAGGAGAAAAAAAATCTGAACTAAAAAAAGAGTCCAGGGGCCGGCACTGTGGCATAGAGGGTTAAGCCACTGCCTGCAGTGCCAGCATTCCATATGGGTGCAGGTTCAAGTCCTGGTTGCTCCACTTCTGATCCAACTCTCTGCTATGGCCTGGGAAAGCAGCAGAAGATGGTCCAAGTGCTTGGGCCCCTGCACCCACCTGGGAGCCCTGGAAGAAGCTCTTGGCTCCTGGCTTCAGACTGTGCAACTCTGGCCATTGCAGCCATTTGGGGAATGAACCAGCAGATGGAAGTCCTCTCTCTCTCTCTCTGCCTCTCCTTCTCTCTCTGTGTAACTATGACTTTCAAATAAATAAATAAATAAATATTTTTTAAAAAAGAGATTCCACTTGCTATTGATCTTTTTTGGCAAGAATGTGGCCTCTGAAGCCTGGGGAATGTGCCACAAGGCACAGAGCTGAGGGAGAGGGTAGGTAACCCTGGGGCCTCTGTCCCCAATGGATCCTGCTGTTTTCCTGGGCCCTGGGCAGATGGCAGAGGGAGGGCTGAAGTTGTATGTCCCGGGTAATGGGGGATACCCCTCTGTTCTTGTTATAAGCTTCTTTGTCATTAATTCCTACTCCTTGTGATTTTTATCTCTTTGATCTTAGTTATTCTCTTAATTTACCTTATTCATATTTCTTTTTTGTTCTCTCATTGTCTGTATAGGTAATGACTCCAATTTTGATCTTTCAATTTCTTTGGTTCTCTTCAGTGATCTTTTCTGCCACAATAATTCAGTACCACATAATCATGGTCAGGTCCTACATTTTTTTAATTGGGGTTACCTGTTTTTTGGAACCCAAAAGACTTTCCCAAGGATCTCCTAGATAATTTAAGAAAACATTTATTTCAGATTCTCCACATTCATAGGTTTTCTTCCAAGAAATCGGTTAGTTTGGGGGTTATCTTGTGGTTAGAATCTTATCGGTTATTATTTTCTATCTTTGCTTCCATAATTGTACTTCTATTACTTTACTATCTCATTAATTTCTTATTGCTACTGTAGCAAAACACCACAAATATAATGGATTAAAGCAGCATAGATTAATGTTTGTGTATGTGTTTATGTTTGAAAGTATTTTATTTATAGTTCTATTTTTATACATTTTATTGTAAATGTAAAAATGTAACTTAATTTTTGGAGACTTACATTAATTTTTAAATGTGTCATATATGGTTGTTTTTATACTACAACACAATAATTGAAAAGGTATGATGAGGATGTATGTCCTTTTACAGGAAATACTAGTTCACCTCTGACTTTTTCTCAGAGTCAATTTTCAGGTCAAACATTTTAGAATTCTTGATTTCTTTCTCTCTATCATACTCAGTATACAATATATCAGCATGTGTACTGACTCTACCTTCAAAATGTGTCAAGAACCCATCAATTTCTCACTATCCTTACATCTGACCCTTCTGGTCTGGGCCATGATTTACTCCCACCTGGATGATTGCTATAAATTTCCTTATTTGTCATATCAGTTTGTTTGCTTTCTCTACTGCATCTCAGCCCTCTTTACTAACCACATAGAGGAACTGATTTGTTTTAAATGTAAATCTAATCATATTATACTTCCACTCATAGCCCTGCTGTGTTATTCCATTTCACTCAGAGTAAAAACCAAAGTCCTCACAATGACCAAAAGACATAATCAGCCCTTCTACTTAGTATCTCAACATCCCCTATTTGACATCTGTTTTTTCCTACACAGACTCATTTCCTGTTACTCCAATCTAACTCTACTTCAGCTCCATTAGCCTCTTAGTATTTCCTTGAACAGATGAGGCACCACCCCAGTCAGGGCTTTAGTGCTGTGCTTCAGATTTCTAACCAAATTTCACCTGATTAGTGATGTCCTCTTAGAGCACTCTCAAAAACATAATGTCATTCCTCAAATCCCCACTGTCTTCACCCTTCTTTTTTTTATTTTTTTTTAACTTTTATTTAATGAATATAAATTTCCGAAGTACGATTTATGGATTACAATGGCTTCCCCCCCATACCGTCCCTCCCACCCACAACCCTCCCCTTTCCCACTCCCTCTCCCCTTCCATTCACATCAAGATTCTTTTTCGATTATCTTAATATACAGAAGATCAGCTTAGTATACATTAAGTAAGGATTTCAACAGTTTGCTCCCACACAGAAACATAAAGTGAAAATAATAGATGATTTTTTTTAATGATGATGAAATCAGATCAGACCTATTGTCATGTTTAATCCCAGTGAGAGTCAAGTTGGGAGTTGATAATTTCTTTCTTTCTTTCTTTTTTTTTTTTTTTTTTTTTTTTTTTTACAGAGGATCAGTTTAGTATACATTAAGTAAAGATTTCAACAGTTTGCACCCCCATAGAAACACAAAGTGAAATATATTGTTTGAGTACTCGTTATAGCATTAAATCTCAATGCACAGCACATTAAGGACAGAGATCCTACATGAGGAGTAAGTGCACAGTGACTCCTGTTGTTGACTTTACCAATTGACACTCCTGTCTATGGCATCAGTAATCTCCCTATGCTCCAGTCATGAGTTTCCAAGGCTATGGAAGCCCTCTGAGTTCTCCGATTCTTATCTTGTTTAGACAAGGTCATAGTCAAAGTGGAGGTTCTCTCCTCCCTTCAGAGAAAGGTACCTCCGTCTTTGAAGACCTGTTCTTTCCACTGGGATCTCACTCACAGAGATCTTTTGCCAGAGTGTCTTGGCTTTCCATGCCTGAAATACTCTCATGGGCTTTTCAGCCAGATCCGAATGCCTTTAGGGCTGATTCTGAGGCCAGAGTGCTATTTAAGACATCTGCCATTCTATGAGTCTGCTGAGTATCTCACTTCCCATGTTGGATCACTCTCCCCTTTATTTATTCTATCGGTTAGTGTTAGCAGTTACTAGACTTGTTTATGTGCTCCCTTTGACTCTTAGTCCTTTCATTATGATCAATTGTGAACTGAAATTGATCACTTGGACTGGTGAGATGGCATTGGTACATGCCACCTTGATGGGATTGAATTGGAGTCCCCTGGTATGTTTCTAACTCTACCATTTGGGGCAAGTCAGCCTGAGCATGTCCCAAATTGTACATCTCTTCCCTCTCTTATTCCCACTCTTATGTTTAACAGGGATCACATTTCAGTTAAATATCAACACTTAACAATAACTGTCTATTAATTACAGAATTAAACCAGTCATATTAAGTAGAACAGACAAAAAAAACTACTAAGAGGGATAATGTATTAAGTTGTTCATTAACAGTCAGGGCTATGCTGATCAAGTCACCGTTTCCCATAGTGTCCATTTCACTTCAGGAGGTTTCCTTTTTGGTGTTCAGTCAGTTGTCACCGATCAGGGAGAACATAGGGTATTTGTCCCTTTGGGATTGGCTTATTTCACTCAGCATGATGTGTTCCAGATTCCTCCATTTTGTAGCAAATGACTGGATTTCTTTGTTTCTTACTGCGGTATAGTATTCTAAAGAGTACATATCCCATAATTTCTTTATCCAGTCTACCGTTGATGGGCATGTAGGTTGGTTCCAGGTCTTGGCTATTGTGAATTGAGCTGCAATAAACATTAGGGTGCAGACCGCTTTTTTGTTTGCCAATTTAAATTCCTTTGGGTAAATTCCAAGGAGTGGGATGGCTGGGTCGAACGGTAGGGTTATCTTCAGGTTTCTGAGGAATCTCCAGACTGACTTCCATAGTGGCTTGACCAGTTTGCATTCCCACCAACAGTGGGTTAGTGTCCCTTTTTCCCCACATCCTCACCAGCATCTGTTGTTGGTAGATTTCTGCATGTGAGCCATTCTAACCGGGGTGAGGTGAAACCTCATTGTGGTTTTGATTTGCATTTCCCTGATTGCTAATGACCTTGAACATTTTTTCATGTGCCTGTTGGCCATTTGGATTTCCTCTTTTGAAAACTGTCTATTGAGGTCCTTGGCCCATCTCTTAATTGGGTTGTTTGTTTTGTTTTTGTGGAGTTTCTTGATCTCTTTGTAGATTCTGGTTATTAACCTTTTATCTGTTGCATAGTTTGCAAATATTTTTTCCCATTCTGTCGGTTGTCTCTTCACTCTCCTGACTGTTTCTTTTGCAGTACAGAAACTTCTCAATTTGATGCAATCCCAATAGTTGATTTTGGCTTTGACTGCCTGTGCCTCCCGGGTCTTTTCCAGAAATTCTTTGCCTGTGCCAATATCTTGAAGGGTTTCTCCAATGTTCTCTAGTAACTTGATGGTGTCAGGTCATAGATTTAGGTCTTTAATCCATGTTGAGTGGATTTTTGTGTAAGGTGTAAGGTAGGGGTCTTGCTTCATGATTCTGCACATGGAAATCCAATTTTCCCAGCACCATTTATTGAATAGACTGTCCTTGCCCCAGGAATTAGTTTTAGATCCTTGATCAAATATAAGTTGGCTGTAGATGTTTGGGTTGATTTCTGGTGTTTCAATTCTGTTCCGTTGGTCTATCCATCTGTACCAGTACCATGCTGTTTTGATTACAACTGCCCTGTAGTATGTCCTGAAATCTGGTATTGTGATGCCTCCGGCTTTGTTTTTGTTGTACAAGATTGCTTTAGCTATTCGAGGTCTCTTGTGCCTCCATATAAATTTCAGCAGCATTTTTTCCAGATCTGAGAAGAAGGTCTTCGGTATCTTGATTGGTATTGCATTGAATTTATAAATTGCTTTTGGGAGAATGGACATTTTGATGATATTGATTCTTCCAATCCATGAGCATGGAAGATTTTTCCATTTCTTGGTATCCTCTTCTATTTCTTTCTTTAAGGTTTTGTAATTTTCATCGTAGAGATCTTTAACGTCCTTGGTTAAGTTTATTCCAAGGTATTTGATTGTTTTTGTAGCTATTGTGAATGGGATTGATCTTAGAAGTTCTTCCTCAGCCATGGCATTGTCTGTGTATACAAAGGCTGTTGATTTTTGTGCATTGATTTTATACCCTGCTACTTTGCCAAAATCTTCTATGAGTTCCAATAGTCTCTTAGTAGAGTTCTTTGGGTCCCCTAAATAAAGAATCATGTCATCTGCAAAGAGGGATAGTTTGAGTTCTTCCTTCCCAATTTGTATCCCTTTAATTTCTTTTTCTTGCCTAATAGCTCTGGCTAGAACCTCCAGAACTATATTGAATAGCAGTGGTGAGAGTGGACATCCCTGTCTGGTCCCAGATCTCAGTGGAAATGCTTCCAACTTTTCCCCATTCAATAGGATGTTGGCCGTGGGTTTTTCATAGATTGCTTTGATTGTATTGAGGAATGTTCCTTCCATACCCAGTTTGCTTAGAGTTTTCATCATGAAAGGGTGTTGTATTTTATCAAATGCTTTCTCGGCATCTATTGAGATAATCATATGGTTTTTCTTCTGTAGTCTGTTAATGTGGCGTCTTCACCCTTACATTGCTACATATTCGTTTTAATAGTTACCACTGTCTGACAATAAATATTTGTTGATTCTTGTGTGAAAAATATAAAATCATGTTCATAAAAAATATCTAATGTCAGAAAAAATTCCCTGGCTGGAGCCGCGGCTCACTAGGCTAATCCTCCACCTAGCGGCGCCGGCACACTGGGTTCTAGTCCTGGTCAGGGCGTCGGATTCTGTCCCGGTTGTCCCTCTTCCAGGCCAGCCCTCTGCTGTGGCCCGGGAAGGCAGTGGAGGATGGCCCAGGTGCTTGGGCCCTGCGCCCCATGGGAGACCAGGAGAAGCACCTGGCTCCTGCCTTCGGATCAGCGCGGTGCACCGGCAGCAGCGCGCCGGCTGTGGCGGCCATTGGAGGGTGAACCAATGGCAAAGGAAGACCTTTCTCTGTTTCTCTCTCTCACTGTCCACTTTGCCTGTCAAAAAAAAAAAAAAAATTCCCAAGATATATTAAGTTATATATTACCTTGTAATGTCTCAATTTAAATATTACTTTGTGGGAAAGTATTTATATATAGTTACCAAGATTTTATTTCTGTGAGGAAGAGTAAGTGTGCTTTTATTTTTTTTCTTCTACTTTCCACAATCAGTTATCATTATTGTATCAATAGACAAAAATATTACTAAAATACAAATGATTTAGCTGAAAAGGGTGATTAATCATGATAACTGTTCATTTCAGTCCTTGTTTGATACATTTGAAACATGGGAATGTTACAACCCTGAGTTCAGTGACTTCAAACAGCAGACATGTGTTCAGAGAAGTGTTGAACTACTGAGTATGTATTATTGCAAAGGACTGGAATGCAGCTTGAGACCATAGTCATGTGCAATTGTCGTCCCCTTTTTTAAATCCATTGCTAGGTATTCAGTTGTTCAAACTGTCTTTTATAGATACGTAACTTTAATAATTCAGAGCCAGTGAAACCTAGCAAATTACTTACTCTGCAGTAGCTTTACAAAGACTTTTGGTAAGACTATCAATTTAACTGTTTAAATATATAACTGGTCCTTTTGTATGTGTGAACTTGGATTTATTATTTATGTGTTAAATATGCTTCTTCCTATTGTCTGTAGAAATGTTCAGAATTGGAACAATGTAGACATACTGAATGGAGTGACAATTTTTTAAACAAAGTAAGTTTACTTCAAAGAAATATACCTTTAATAAAAATAAATGGATTTGTAGAAAGTTAAAATTCCCTATCCACTAAGATGTTCACTGAATTTTACTGTTTTCAGTTAGAAATTTCATTTTTGAGTTATTTAGAGCACTCATTCATTTTTTTCTGTAAAGTCTAGTATGAAAATATATCTTTTGTTTTAGTACAGAAGGATATTGGTTTACTAGAGTACCAGCCACAGAATTTAACCTCATTCCAGTGTTCTAAAAAATAAAAGTTCCATAATTTTTCTTAGAAAACTGTTCCTTTGTCTAATTTTTCCAGGCATATACTTTTCAAGTTTTCTGAGAATTTTTCTCTAACAGTTGACATCTGTATAATCTCTCTACTACACTGTCGCCTCATAGAATCTAATATCTGTTACTTTTGTTGTTGAGTTGTCTACAAATTTAGATATTTTCTCTACAAAACTCTAAAGTCCCTCTGTGAAAATTCTCACATACTCTGTTTATTTTAATTAATTAATTTATTTGATGTGTCTGTAGTTGAGGGGAACTCCTGACTAGACAAATAAAATTAATCAATTGTTAGAAGTCATGAAAATAAGTAGAATGGATTCCTTGTTCAATGTTGACTAGGAACCTAATGAAGCTTTTAAAAACTTTCAGGATATA
The DNA here is from genome assembly GCF_051225735.1 of Oryctolagus cuniculus. Classification (NCBI taxonomy): domain Eukaryota; kingdom Metazoa; phylum Chordata; class Mammalia; order Lagomorpha; family Leporidae; genus Oryctolagus; species Oryctolagus cuniculus. The sequence goes on along the minus strand of NC_142868.1, from coordinate 173,968,134 downwards.
AGGGATAAGCTCTTGGCCTACAGATCTTGGAAGGGAAAAGTCACTTCCATTGGCAGTTGGGACAGATGGCATCTTAAGCATGATAGATTTCTCACCATTACAAGTAGAATCGATATTCAGTAGCATGAAGTAAATTAGTCGGCAGTTGGGTGAGAGTCTGCCTATCAGTTTGATTTTGGTATGGGTTGATTTGCATAGTTTAGCCATAATGCTTTGTTTCAGTTCATTAGTTATGACTGGGTTCAATAGCAACCTTCTCATTGTGTGGTGACTAGCTCGCTGACATAAATTGGAAGCTGGAAAGATTTAAAAAAGAAGAAAGTAAAATGAAATGGTCAAGTTTTACCTCCATGTTGGTTTTCTTTCTCTGTTGATATTTAGATAATACAACTTTTCTAAGTGGAGTATATGGAGAAAAGACCACTATTTATCATCAGCTTACATTATGTATAGTGTTTGCCAATGGGAATTTTTTTAATTCTTAATACAGATCACATGGTTAGTACATAGCAAAGTCTGGTCTTGTCTTCCTGTTTGACTCTGAAAACCATGTGTGTGTGTGTTTCAACCTTCCAACTACATTTTGTTGATATTCCATCTTCCATTAGCAGTTAGCTCTCTTCCTACAATAGACATTGGACTGAACCTAGAAATTATGAATGACTAATTGAGAAAAAAGCTGTATATGAGTAAATGATCATTTTTCCATTCAATTATTGTTTATAGCTATTTTCTATATTCCCACTAAAGTAGAATGTTTTTACTTTTTACTTGTTAAACTTCCTATTTGATAAAGTATTAAGGCTTTTTGCTGCAATGTATATTTAAAATATGTTATCATAAAAATTAAAAAAAAACAGAAGAAAGGTAGAAGGAAGGAAGTTGGGAGGGAGGAAGTTATATCATTATGTTCTTAGGCCTGTGTGTATAAATCATACTGAATCTGTTAAAGCTAACAATTAAAATGAAAAAAGTATGATAAAAATTGTTTCTCCCCTAAAAAAGATCATGTTGTTTTTATCCTTTCCAATATTTTTCTCTATGAATGATTTTTATTTATTTGTTGGAAAGGTAGAGTGACAGATATATATATATATATATAGAGAGAGAGAGAGAGAGAGAGAGAGAGAGAGAAAGAGAGAGAGGTGTTTTTTTCTATTTACTTGTTCACTTTCCAGATGAATGCAATAGCTGGAGCTGAACCAAGTTGGAGCCAGAAATTTCAACTGTGTCTCCCATGTGGTTGGCAGGAACTCAAGTATTTTTCCCATCTGCTGCTGCCTCCCAAGTCTATTTGCAGGAAGCTGGATCAGAAGCATAGAGTTTCTGGCACTCACACCACTCAAAGTCACTCCAATAGAGGATGTCCTAGGTGGTAGCTTCACCTGCTGTCACAATGCCTGCTCCAGAAAAACTTAATGTAGGATGCTGAAAGATTATACTCACTGAATGTAAGATTTAATGGGATTTTATTTAATTTTTTGACCTAGAAACCTTTTATTTAATTTATACAAACTTCATGCTTTTCATTTATACAAATTTAGGAACATAATTAATGGATTTCAAACAGAAACTAAATGGCTTACTATAAGGAAATGAATTCCCAATAGTGAATTTTCAAACATTAATCCATTTATATACTCATACAGCAACTAGCTATTCACCAATCATCTGTTATGTGCCAACCATCCCGTGCTAAGTATTGGAGAAACAATGACAAATAAGTGACATAGTTCTTTCCTTGTAATAGAGCTTTCTGGGGATACAGACAATAACCAAATAATGACATATTTATGTAAAGTTCTCCTTGTTAAGTGTGATATGTAAAAGAATTAAAGGATGATTATGCTATTGAAGTCCAAGTCACAGTTTGGATTCTCCAAGAAACAGACTTTTAATACAGAATGGTATGTAAGATATTTGTAAGGAGTGTTGTTGAAATTAACACTAGGAGAAGAAAAAGTAAGGAAACAGGATTCAAGCAGAGGGTAAATTTGGTGGAGTTTGATGCAGGTTCCAAGGTTTCATCTGACATTCTGGGAAACCTGAGGGTGGGATGATTTTAAGCATTGCCTCAAGCTGCAGCAAGAGGCAACATTTTCATCTTTCACATCAACCATTCATAAGATTCTGTGCTGATTCAGAAGGAAAAGGTTTTGACAGAGTAGAATGTGTAAAAGCGTATGCAATGTTTTCCTAACAATTTGAATTTACTAGAAAGGAATAAGGTGGAACCATAGCTAGAGAGCAGTAAGGATCTCACTGAGCATTTATATTCAATAGAAGTTGAAACATGGTCTGTTGAGTAGCATAGGCTTTGTGGAATACTGCTGTTGGAGATGTTTCCAAGTGAAGTTTTCTTAGAGCTATAAACATCTCATTGTCTTTTGTAAGTCCTACTATGTTCTTTGATTTAGGTATTAATAAATGTGTCACATAGATGAAAGTGACATATTTTAAACTCTTTACTTAATGATTAAAGTTACTACCATTTTCAAGATATTTACTACGAGACCAATCTCAGCAACGTGGGATGATGAAGGTAAACTTGTAAGTCTGGATCATTACCTAGGCACGAGATAAAAGAGGGAAATGAGTTTGGCATAAGCTATGGGGAACAGCTGTCTTCATATTTGGAATGATCCCTCACAATAATATCAATGAACATGACTATTGGTTTATTCAGAAATAGAATTTTGGGCTTTTGTTCCAGGTTTTGGAAACTTATCAGATATAACGTGAACCAATTGATTTGACTGTTCCTAAGAAGTGTGACAGCAATAGGGAAGTATATCAGTTATAAAAACTTGGGGCCCATTTTATCAATGATCTATATATACCTGGAATTGAATGGTGGGAAATATAAATTAATTTTTACAATAATATTATAGATTTCCATTTCATCACAAGAAATTTTATTATATCTACTTTCTATTTGGGTAGTAGTTATTTTCATTGCTTTCATTAAAATACATTCTTAAGGTAGACCAGTAATTACTCATTCAAAAAATACTTTTCCAATATCTATTGTAGAATAGACAGTGTAATAATAGCAGAGTACAAAGAGGAAAGAAAAATGGTATCAAGCAGTCTTTTTAAAATTTTATTTACAGAATAGAAACTTCATGCATTTCATATATATAAATTTGGGAACATGGTGATTCTTTCCATCCTACCTCCCTTCCACCCATACTTCCACCCTTCTCCTCCTTCCTGTCCCATATCCATTCTTATTTTTCACAAAGATCTATTTTCTGTTAACTTTATACTCATAAGATTATCCCTACACTAACTAGAGAGTTCAACAAATAGTATGAAAAAAAAAAAAAAAGCAAACAAGCCTAAAAAAATTATTCCTCAACAGTCAAGGTAAGGGCTGTTCAAAATCACTGTAACCACAAAATGGCTGTTCACTCCTATAAATTACCTTTCAGGTACTCTATTATTTACCACAGATCAGAGAGAACATATGGTATTTGTCTTTTTGTGACTGGCTTATTTCACTAAGTATAATGATTTACAGTTGCATCCATTTTGTTGCAAATGATGGCATTTCATTTTTGTTTTTAATGCTGGGTAGTATTCCATAGTGTATATATACCATAATTTCTTTATCTAGACTTCAGTTGATGGACATCTAGGTTGATTCCATATCTTAGCTATTGTAAGTTGAGTTGCAATGAACATGGGGGTACAGATTATACTTTGGTATGCTGATTTCATTCCTGTTGAGTAAATTCCCAGGAGTGGGATGGCTGCGTCATATGGCAGGTCTATATTCAGCTTTCTCAGGTAACTCCATACTGTCATCCACAGTGGCTGCATCCGTTTCCATTTTTACCAGCAGTGGATTAAGGAACCCTTTAACCCACATCTTTGCCAGTATTTATTGTGTGTTGATTTCTGTAGGAGAGCCATTCTAATGGGGATGAGGTGAAACCTCATTATGGCTTTGATTTGCATTTGCCTATGCCTAGTTATCCTGAACATGTCCTTTGTCCATTTCTTAAATGGATCGTTTATTTTGTTGTTGTTGAGTTTCTTGATCTCTTGATATGTTCTGTAATTAATCCTTAATCTGTTGCATAGTTTGCAAATATCTTTTCCCATTCTGTCAGTTGCCTCTTCACTATTTGAGTGTTTATTTCCCAGTACAGAAGCTTCTCAGTTTTATGTAATCCCATTTGTGAATTTTGCCTTTGATTAGTTGTGCTTCTGGGGTCTTTTCCAGGAAAAGACCATTTCCCTGTGCCAATGTCTTGTAGGGTTTCCCCAATATTCTCTAGTAATTTGATGGTTTCAGGTCATAGAGTTAAGTCTTTGATCCATTTTGAGTTGATTTCTGTGTAAGGAGTAAAGTTTCATACTTCTGTATCTGGAGATTCAATTTTCCCAGCACCATTTTTTGAAGAAACTGTCTGCACCAAGGATTGCTTTTTGTTCCTTGGTCAAAGATAAGTTGGTTGTAGATACATGGATTGATTTCTGTTCCATTGTTATTCTGTTTTATTGGTCTACATGTTTATTTCTGTGCCAGTACCAGATTGTTTTGATTATAACTGCCCTGGAGTATGTTTTGAGATTTAGTATTGTTATTTCTCCAGCTTTGTTTTTGTTGTTTAAGATTGCATTAGCTATTCAGTGTGTTTTGTGCTTCCATATGAATTTTGGCATCATTATTTTTCTAGATCTAAGAAAAATGTTGTTGGTATTTTGATTGGGATCACATTGAATCTATAAATTGCTTTCAGTTGTATGGACATTTTGATGATATTGATTCTTCCAATTCATGAACATGAAAGATTTTTTCCACTTTTTTATGTCTTCTTCTATTTTGTTTTTTAGTGTTTTATAATTTTCATCATAGAGATCTTTGAAATCCTTGGTTAAATTTATTTCAAGGTTTTTTAATTTTTTTGCATGTATTGTCAATGGGATTGGTCTTAGAAGATCTTTATCAGCTATGTTATTGTCTGTGTATTCAAAAGCTATTTATTTTTGGCCAGTGCCGCGGCTCAATAGGCTATTCCTCCACCTATGACACCGGCACACCAGGTTCTAGTCCTGGTCCAGGTGCTGGATTCCGTCCCAGTTGCCCCTCTTCCAGGCCAGCTCTCTACTATGGCCCGGGAGTGCAGTGGAGGATGGCCCAAGTTCTTCGGCCCTGCACCCACATGGGAGACCAGGAGAAGCACTTGGCTCCTGGCTTCAGATCAGTGCAATGTGTCGGCTGCAATGCGCCAGCCGCAGCAGTCATTGGAGGGTGAACCAATGGCAAAAGGAAGACCTTTCTCTCTGTCTCTCTCTCTCTCTCACTGTCCACTGTTCCTGTCAAAAAAAAATAAATTTAAAAAAAGCTATTGATTTTTGTGTGTTGATTTTATATTCTGCTGCTTAAACAAACTCTTTTATGAGTGCCAATAGTCTCTTGGTGGAGTCTTTTGGTTCCCCCTATATATATATATATATAGAATCATGTTGTCTGCAAGTAGGGATAGTTTATCTTCCTTCTTCCCAATTTGTATGCCTTTGATTTCTTTTTTTTTTATTTTTTTTTATTTTTTATTTTTTGACAGGCAGAGTGGACAGTGAGAGAGAGAGAGACAGAGAGAAAGGTCTTCCTTTGCCGTTGGTTCACCCTCCAATGGGGTGCAGGGCCCAAGGACTTGGGCCATCCTCCACTGCACTCCCTGGCCACAGCAGAGAGCTGGCCTGGAAGAGGGGCAACCGGGACAGAATCCGGCGCCCCGACCGGGACTAGAACCCGGTGTGCCGGCGCCGCTAGGTGGAGGATTAGCCTAGTGAGCCGCGGCGCCGGCCCTGATTTCTTTTTCTTGCCTAATTGCTTTAGTTAAGTCTTCCAAGAATATATTGAATAGCAGTTGTGAACATGGGTATCCTTTTCTGGTTCTGGATCTTAGTGGAAGGCCTCCAATTTTTTCCCACTCAGTAATATGATGGCTGTGGGTTTGTCATAAGTTGCCTTGATTGTTTTGAGGAATGTTCCTTGTATACTCAGTTTGCTTAAAGTTTTTATCATGAAATGATACTGTACTTTATCAAATGCTTTCTCTGAATCTGTTGAGATAATCACATCTCTTTCGTTCTTTTATATGTTAATGTGATGTATCACATTGATTGATTTGTGAATGTTGAACCATTCCTGCATACTTAGAATAAATCCCTCTTGGTCCAGGTGAATCATCTTTCTGATGTGTTGTTGGATTCAATTGGCTAGTATTTTGTTGAAGATTGTTGCATTTATGTTCATCAGGGATATTGGTCTATAATTCTCTTTTTCTGTTATTTCTTTTTCTGGTTTAGGTAATACTGGCTTCATATAAAGAGCTTGGGAGAATACCCTCCCTTTTAATTGCTTAGAATAGCTTGAGAAAAATTGAAATTCATTCTTCTTTAAATTTCTGGTAGAATTCAGCAGTGAAACCATCAGGACCTGGGCTTTTCTTTGTTGGGGGGGTGTTTATTACTGATTCAATCTCTGTATTGGTTATTGGTCTGTTTAGGTGTTCTATGTCTTCATGGCTCAATTTTGGTAGTTTGTATGTGTCTTGGAATCTATCCATTTCTTCTGGTTTCCAAATTTGTTGGTATATTAATTTCTGATGATTCTCTTTATTTCTGTGGTGTCTGTTGTTACATTTCATTTTTCATCTCTGATTTTATTGATTTTAGTCTTATGTTGTTTTTTTTTTTTTTTTTGGTTAGTTGGGCCAATGGTATGTCAGTTTTGTTTATTTTCTCTGTAATTTTAATTATTTCTTTCCTCTACTAATTTGAGGTTTAGTTTATTGTTGTTTTGCTAGGTCCTTGGGATACATTGATAGCTCTTTGTTTGGTGACTTTCCAGTTTCTTGATGTGGGCACCAATTGCTTTAAAATTCCCCTTTAACACTGCTTTTACTGAATCCCTTAAGTTTTGATATGATGTATTGTCATCTTCATTTACTTCCAGAATTTTTTTATTTCTCTTTTTCTTTTCTTCTATGACACACTGTTAATTCAGGAGCATGTTGTTCAGTCTCTGTGTGTTTGAATATGTTCTAGAGACTCTTGAGTTGTTGATTTTCAGCTTCAATCCATTGTGATCACAGAAGATGCATAGTATGATTTTGACTCTTTTGAATTTGCTGAGACTTACTTTATGGCCTAGTATATGGTCTATCCTAGAGAAAGTTGCATGCATTGATGAAAGGAATGTGCATTCTGCAACTATGGGGTGAGTTCTGTAGATATCTTTTAGGTCCATTTGGCCTATAGTTTCCATTATCTCTTTTGTCTCTATGTTGCTTTTCTGTCTGATTGATCTACTCATTGATAGATCAAAGTAAGGTGTTGAAGTCTCATGTTACTATTGTATTGAAGTCTATGTCTCCCTTTCAATCCATTAACATTTCTTTTAAATAGCCAGGCACCCTGTAATTGGGTGCATATACATTTATTATAGTCATATCTTCCTATTGAATTGATCCCTTAATCATTACATAGTGCCCTTCTCTCTTTTAACAGATTTTGTGTTAAAGTCTCTTTGTTGGATATTAGAATGCCTACACCTCCCTTTTTTGCTTTCTATTAGCATGGAACATCTTTTTCTATCCTTTCAGTTTCAGCTTGCATGCATCTTTGTTGTTGAGATGTATTTCTTGAAGGCAACAAATATTTGGGTCTTCTTTCTTTTATCCATTCAGCCTACTATGTCTTTTAACTGGAGAGTTGAGGTCATTTTCATTCAAGGTAACTATTGATAAATAACAACTTGGCCCTGCCATTTTTCTATAAATATTTCTATTGTTTACTTTGGATTTATTTTGTAGTTTTAATGGGGGATTTTCTGTCTTCTCATTCTTTCAAGATGATTGCTCTCTTTCTGTGTTTCTGTGTGTAGCACATTCTTTAGCATCTTTTTTCAGGCTGGACAAGTGGTGACAACTTCTCTCAATTTCTGTTTGTTATGGAAGGTCTTTATTTTACATTCATTCATAAATGAGAGCTTTGCAAGGTGTAGTATTCTGGGTTGACAGTTTTTTCCTCTTAAAACTTTGTATTTCACCATTCTTTTCGAGCCTGTAGGGTTTCTTATGAGAAGTCAGCTGTGAGTCTAATTGGAGATCCTCTGAAAATAATCTGGCATTTCTCTCTTGCTCATTTTCGATTCCTTTCTTTATGCTTTACTGTTGAAAGTTTGACTAAAATGTGTTGTGGTAAAGATGTATTCTGGTCATGTCTGTTAGGAGTTCTGTGTACTTCCTATACTTGGATGTCCCTTTCTTTCTCCAAATTAGGGAAGTTTTCTGTAATTTTTTCACTAAGTAGGCCTTCTAGTCTATTCTCTCTTTCTACTCATTCCAGAACTCCTAAGACCGATATATTGTGTTGTTTGATAGTATCCCATTAATCTCCAACACTGTTTTTGAGTTTTCTATTCTCTTCTTCTTCTTTTTTTTTTAATCTGGCTCAATGATTTCCAGAGATTTGTCTTCCAGCTTGGATATTCTTTCTTTTGCCACACCAAGTCCAAGTCTGTTGTTAAGGCTTTCCACTTTATTTTTAATTTGATCTATTGAATTGTTAATTTCTGATATTTCACTTTGATTTCTCTTTAAATTCTCAATTTAATGGGAAATTTTTTTTTTCATATCATGTATGGTTTTCTTGAGTTCATGGATTTGCGTCTGATTGCTTTTGAGTAATCCTATGATTAATTTTTTGATTCTATTCCTCGTGGAATTTCATTAATTCTTCCTCTTCACATTCTAGTATTGAAATTTCTTGTGTTCCTTCAGGGGAGGGGTCATGGTGTCTTCCTTATTCTTGTTTCTTGAATTTCTGCATTTATTTTATCCTTTTGTGGAATTATTTGTTGTTCTTTTCCTCTGATGGCTTGTATCTTTTAGCTATTCCTCTGTGGCTTAGTAGAATGTCTGAACTTTCAGTGAATATCAAGAAGTGTGTGTTAGCTGCGGCCAGGGAGCTCTAGTCAGTGCTCCAGGGTTTAGCAAATATCCAGGATAACAACCAGATTGGCCATGGTAGCTCTCCTCTGGTTAATAGAAAGTAGGGGAATGGTCAGCCCTGTTGTATTCACCACCTGACTTCCTCTCCTCCAGTCTGAGCAATGCTAGGTGTTAGCCCCAGTGTGTTCAACACTCATCTGCATCACCATATGATTTGCACAAGCAATCTGTGTAGTCCTCCATGTGAACATGATTCCCACTGCAATGAGCTGCTCTAGGCAACTCAGGAGCTCTAAGAGTATGGACAGCACCCAGTTATTGCCCAGAAACCCATCTACACCCTTCCGCCTCTTAGGCAGTCACAGTATTTTCATATTTTCATACCCAGAACTCCCATGGTCAAGGAGTGTAAGAGGGTCCACTCCACCCTGCTAGCCTGTCCCATCTGCAGACTGAAGGGTTCCCAGAGCCCTGCTGGTGTGTATTCTGCCACGGCAGATCGAGCCTGATCCCTCAGCCAGACTCAAAGTTGGTGGGGAATGCGGGTTATTCCCTCTGTTAAAATCCCTGAATCACACATGTGCACAATACACGCCAGCCACAAACCCACTTGTTTCACAGTTGTGCCGGGTATGTACAAGAGTCCCTGCAGGCACTACTTGCCTTCCACTGGGATGGCTCCCCTTCCCCACCCCTTGCCAGGTGGGTGCAGCTGGCAAAGTGGATATCTTGCACCAGCTATTGCACTCGAAGTACCATGGTTGCCTCTGCCAACTGGTTGGTGATTGTCCCCACTAGGTGCTGGATGTGCACACAAGCGCTGGAGCAGCTGCTACCTGCTTATGTCCAAAAATAATGCCAGCCTTCCCACAGCTGGCAGCAGGTTACTAATTACTATTGTGGGGGTAAACGAGCACTGGGGATTAGGAGAGAGATGTGCCTCTTTTTTCTTTCTTTCCTCTGGGTGAGCAGTTGTCATGTTCCCCTCAGGGTTCTGGACTGGGCTCAAAAAACAGTGTAGTGTACTAGGTTTGCCCTCCAACCGTATCAACAGTGGGGCAGTCCTGTGCAATCTGGCCTCATCTTGCTCACCAAAGTGGGTGCTTTTTTTTGGATCCAAGCTGCTGGATCCTTTGTTGTTTCTGTGCTCATTGTTTTGTGTCTGCATCTTCTACACAGGTCCAGGCCATTTCTGCTGCTTTCACAGGACCTCCCAATGCAGTTTCCCCTGCAGCTTGACCCTAAGAGTGTACTTTCTCCACTTTTTTTTTTTCTACTAATTTTGCCTAGCTAGATCAGACCACTCTGCCACCTTAGAACCGCCTCAAGGAAACTTGTGTAGAAAGAAAAAGATACATAAAATGATAATTAAATTATGACTGATCATTATACGTGTTGAAACAGAATGAAGAGCCATGGAAAAGAATAGTAGAACAGGAATGAGACCCTAAATGAAGTAAACCACTATCAGAGTGATCAGAAAAGTCCTTTCTGAGTAGTGAGCACTTATGGTAATCCAAGAACAGGGTTGAAAGAGCATTCTAGGGTGAATATTGTGCATGAAGATCTAAAGACAGGGAAGGAACTAGAAGGTTCAAGAAAATAAAACATTTCCAGGAGCAGAGGGTTCAGATGAATGGAAGAGTAATATCATAAGAATACACTGGGCCGGCGCCGTGGCTCAACAGCCTAATTCTCCGCCTGCAGTGCCGGCACACCGGGTTCTAGTCCCGGTCGGGGTGCCGGATTCTGTCCCGGTTGCCTCTCTTCCAGGCCAGCTCTCTGCTATGGCCCGGGAGTACAGTGGAGGATGGCCCAAGTGCTTGGGCCCTGCACCCCATGGGAGACCAGGAGAAGCACCTGGCTCCTGGCTTCGGATCAGCGCGGTGTGCCTGCCGCAGTGCTCTAGCCACGGTGGCCATTGGAGGGTGAACCAACGACAAAGGAAGACCTTTCTCTCTGTCTCTCTCTCACTGTCCACTCTGCCTGTCAAAAAAAAGAAAAAAAAAAAAAGAAAGAAAGAAAGAAAGAAAGAAAGAAAGAAAGAAAGAATACATTGATGGCTACATAGCAGAGGTATGAATTTTAATTTCAGCGAAATGGGAAGCCATTCTAGGATTTAATATCTGGAACCTTATGACCTGATCTGCACTTTAAAATGTTCTTTCTGTCTGACTTTTGGAAATGAACTATGATGATGGGCAAAATGAAAAAAAATGATAATAGTGGGATAAGAAATGAATAATGATGGGATGAGAAATGAATGGATGGAATTATAGTTTAGAGGAAAATGATGGTAAAGATTAATGAATTGTATATGAGATATTAATGGAGGAAAAAAGTCCTGATGATTCTAAGTTTTCTGGAGTGGACTGTGGCACCATTAACCAAGAAGAGAAGGACCTAGGAGAATCATTGGAGAAGAGCTGGGCTCAGGATTCAATAGTAGGCATGCTACATTTGTGACACCTATGAGCCATCAAAGTGAATATATCAGGTAAGTAATGGGATATGCGTGTATTTAAAGATGAGATCAATGATCGGTGTATGAATAATAAATTTTGAAGTTGATGATACATAAATGATATATAGTCATAGCAAAGGATGAGATCATTCAGGTAAGAAAATGATGAGGGAATAGCAAAGCAAACACATTAAATATCCCTGAAAAACTCGAAAATGTGGATTTCAGATGGATGAGATAGAGAGCTTGGTGCTGAAGCGAGAATTACCCTGGTATAATGACATAATATCTGCTTGCATTTACATGCTGTGAGGAATGCAAAATAAGCACAGTTCTTATTTATAAAACACTTACTGTGCAGCCAGTCTTCCTAGTGTTTTGCCTATAGCAATATATTTAATTCTCAGAATTTCATGGAGCAGGTACTACTGTTATCAGCTCGGGAACCCAAGGCCAAGATAGAATAAGTACTGTGTACTGAAGGTTTGTGTCTGTCCTCCACCCTGTTCATATGTTGAAATTCTTATCTTCAGGCCGGCGCCGCGGCTCACTAGGCTAATCCTCTGCCTGCGGCGCCGGTACCCCAGGTTGTAGTCCTGGTTGGGGTGCCGGATTCTGTCCTGGTTGCTCCTCTTCCAATCCAGCTCTCTGCTGTGGCCCAAGTGCTTGGGCCCTGCACCCACATGGGAGACCAGGAGGAAGCACCTGACTCCTGGCTTTGAATCAGCACAGTGAGCAGGCTGTAGCAACCACTTGGGGGGTGAACTAACGGAAAAAGGAAGACCTTTCTCTCTGTCTCTCTTACTATCTAACTCTGCCTGTCAAAAAAAGAAAAAAAGAAAGAAAGAAAGAAAAAAAAAAAATCTTATCCTCAAAGTGATGTTTTTAGAAAGTGGGTCTCTGAGAGGTGATGAGGTCATGGAAATGGAGCTCACACAAATGAGATTGGTATACTTGGAAAAGATACCCAAGACAGACTTCTATACTTTCCACTTTGTGAGGACAGAGAAAAAGGTACCATATATGAGCCACGAAGTGAGCTCTTAACAAACTAAAGATTCCTCTGCCTTGAACTTGGACTTCCTAGTCTCCAGAACTGTGAGAAATAAACTTCTGTTGTTTATATACTACCCAGACTATAGTATTGGTTGGAGTAGTCTAAGTGAAATAAGACAATAACTTTCTTGCCCAAGATCATTATATGGAGCACAAACAGATTCTGGGGCCTGCTCACAATTGTGAATCTTTTTGCCTCTTAAAATGCTCTTTGCATGTCATATAAAGTACTATTCTAAGTGGCATAGGTTGTGAATTCAAGATGAGTCCACAGGTCCTCATGGCCTACAAATAAATTCATCTTTGTACTACCTGCACTAAAGAATGAGATATAATTCACTGAAAGAGGAGAGAGTCAGAATGCTTTTTTAATTTTCTAATTTCTTCTTTTTTTGTCTAACTGTAAAATTTCTAGAAATCTGTCTTCTAGTTCTGATATGCTTTCATTCTCTCCCCTACTCTGTTGTTTAGACTTTCCATTGCATATTTTATTTGATCAATTTACTTCTTTATTTCTAGTATTTCCTTATATTTTCTTTTCAATATTTCAGTTTCTTGGAAAAATTTCATTTAGTTTGTGAATTTGCTTCTGATTGCTTCTAGAGTAATCTCATGATTAATTTTCTGAATTCCATCTGTTATATACTCAATCTCTTCATCTTTACCTTCTACGACTGAATTGTTGTAGTGTTCCTTTGGGGGGCTCATAATGTCTTCCTTATTCTTACTAAGTTTTTTTCTTTGTTTTCTGGCATTTGTGTAGTTTTTTGTTTGTTTGTTTCCTCAGGTTGCCTTTTTTTTAACATTTATTTAATGAATATAAATTTCCAAAGTACAGCTTATGGATTACAATGGCTCCCCCCCACCATAACTTCCCTCCCACCCGCAACCCTCCCCTTTCCCTCTACCTCCCCCCTTCCATTCACATCAAGATTCATTTTCAATTCTCTTTATATACAGAAGATAAATTTAGCATATATTAAGTAAAGATTTCAACAGTTTTCACCCACATAGAAACACAAAGTTAACAATACTGTTTGAGTACTAGTTATAGCATTAAATCTCAATGTACAGCACACTAAGGACAAAGATCCTACATGAGGAGTAAGTGCACAGTGACTCCTGTTGTTGACTTAACAAATTGACACTCTTGTTTATGGCATCAGTAATCACCCTAGGCTCTTGTCATGAGTTGCCAAGGCTATGGAAGCCCCCAGAGTTCACCAACTCTGATCATATGTAGACAAGGTCGTAGTCAAAGTGGAAGTTCTCTCCTCCCTTCAGAGAAAGGTACCTCCTTCTTTGATGACCCGTTCTTTTCACTGGGATCTCACTCGCAGAGATCTTTCATGTAGGTGTTTTTTTTTTTTTTTGCCAGAGTGTCTTGGCTTTCCATGCCTAAAATACTCTCATGGGCTTTTCATCCGGATCCGAATGCTTAAGGGCTGATTCTGAGGCCAGCGTGCTGTTTAGGACATCTGCCATTCTATGGGTCTGCTGTGTATCTTGCTTCCCATGTTGGATCATTCTCTCCCTTTTTTATTCTATCAGTTAGTATTTGCAGACACTAGTCTTGTTTATGTGCTCCTTTTGGCTCTTAGTCCTACATTATGATCAATTGTGAACAGAAATTGATCACTGGGACTAGTGAGATGGCATTGGTACATGCCACCTTGATGGGATTGAATTGGAATCCCCTGGTATGTTTCTAACTCTACCGTTTTTGAGGTAAGTCAGCTTGAGCATGTCCCGAATTGCACATCTCTTCCCTCTCTTATTCCCACTCTTATATTTAACAATAATCACTTTTCAGTTAAGTTTCAACACTTGAGAATAACTGTGTATTGATTACAGTATTCAACCAAAAGTATTGAGTAGAACAAACAAACAAAAAATACTAAGGTGGATTACGTATTAAGTTGTTCAACAACATTCAGGGCAAGGGCTGATCAAGTCACCATTTCTCATAGTGTTCATTTCACTTTAACAGGTTTCCTTTTTGGTGTTCAGTTAGTTGTCACTGATCAGGGAGAACATATGGTATTTGTCCCTTTGGGACTGGCTTATTTCACTCAGCATAATGCTTTCCAGATTCCTAACAGGGGTCACTTTTTGACTTGTATCTTTGTGGTTTCATAGGAATTCTATACTTTCAGTGAGTACCAAGAGGTGTGTGCTGGGTGTCTCCTGATTGTTCAGTATTCCAGGATGGAGCAAATATCCAAGATAAGGCCCTCCATTAGGGCTTTGTAGCTCTCCTCTGGTAATCTGGATGGAGGGGGGTGTTCACCTCTGTTGCTGTGACCCGCCCTTCTCCCAACAGCTGCGGGAAGCCAGGGTGTTAGCCACTGATGTGTTCAGCACTAGTTGGCACTGCATCTTTGATCTGTGGAGTCTTTCCTGTGAACATTGTTCCATCTGTTATTTTCTGCTATAGGTCTGTGGTTCACAGGCTTGTGTGTGGAGAGCCCACCTACTGGAGTCCAGCTCACTTTTCAGTGGTGGATTCCACATTGGAGTCAACATAAAAACCAACAGCAGAGAAAACCAACAAGTGTTGTCAAAAATGCCTCAAAATAAATCAGAAATACAAGAAACAGGAACAAGGAAGACAATATGACTCCCCAAAAGGAACACAACAACATTGCAATATTACATTATGAAGATGGAAAGGTTGATGGAATGACTGAAAATGAATTAAAAAGAATGATCATAAAATTACTCAGAAACACAGAGAAATAGCTTTATAGGATAAAGAAATCCATACATGATATGGGATGAAAAATTTTGTTGAGAGATTGACATATTGAAGAAAAATGAAACTGAAATATTAGAACTGAGGAATTCTATATGTCAAATAGAAAATGCAATGGAAAGCCTCAACAGTAGCCTTGGTCAACATGTCTTTATATTGAATTTTTTATATTTAAATAAGGGATGCCTGTATCCTAATGGATATGCATGCGCGTTTATGAGTTAAACCTTGGTATGAGAAGGACACTGTTAGTGGATGGAATTTCTCTGTTACCAGTGCTCTCTCTGACAGTTTTAATGTACCACAGCTGCTATCTTACTTCTAATCCTCTTCCTTTGTGAAGGATTCAGTACCTCTGATGAGCTCTGAATGGTTCCTGTGGTTAGGTCAAGCCTATGTAGGATTATCTCCCTTTTGATTAATTTAGTGGAGATATCTTTATGACTATTTATCTGCAAACCTCATTCACCCTTTCAGATAATGTAACCACATCAAGAGAATGAAAGGCTTTCTATTTACAGAATCACCAGTATTTAATGGGAGGAGTTTATGCGAGGCAGGTAGACCAGAGGTTGTGAATCTTCAGGACTAGTTTTTACTAAACTGGAATGACTTCAGCTTCCTCAGCACTGAACGTGCTTAAGGTCCTCTGGGCATGGTTCATTTCTGTGTCTCTTGTTTGACTATGTAGATTGGGAACCACTTGAATCCAAATGACCTCTTTTCCCCCTTCTCCAGAGTAAACCATAGCTGCTCTGGAACTGAACTTTAAGACCACACACTGTGCAGTTGCTTTGGCAACGGACAGGAATTCTGTCCCACTTGAACACTATTTAAAATGGTTTTTGCAGTGGCATTGCTAAGCAGAGTTGAAAGTAAAATGTTACAACATGTAAAATTCCAGACATGCCAGAAGCTTAGAGTGAGTGAGTGCCTGAAGAACCAGCAAATGCTTTCTTACCACACAGTTGTTCACAATATAGATTCATTAGGATTTGTTCTCTGAAGAGATGCAAAATTTCTACTGTCATGATTGGTTTACTATCTAGTACCTTATATCTAGCAGGTATGTAGAGGATGCTTATTAAATTAAAATAAATTACCTTCAGAATGGTTATGTACTTTGCATCCATGACACTGAATTCTCTATCCTGTTTTTAAACAGTCTATTAAAAGTATAAAGCATCAAATTTCCTTTTTGCCTACATATTTATGTTTGGATGAAAGTGATGCCCATGTATTTAGAAATTATATTCATTTCATCAAGCAGTAGGTATAGTCACTATGCATTCCATTGTCCGTAGGAATTAACGTCTTATTTTTAGTCAGCCAGATTCAAAAAATAAAATGCACAGTAGCTCTGCAGAGAATTTTTGAATGTGTTTCATTCCCATGGTGCCTGAGTGTAATCCTGTATACAATGAAATATAGGAAAAGTATTCTTCTCTTGGAGATGACAATGATTACCCACTGGTCTTGTCATTCCTGTTCCCAGTGCCCATATTTTCCACACTGTGTTCCACAGAATATTAGATCCTTGGGGTGTTAATAGGTGTTCCAAGAGGATGATTTCCTTTTACTAGAATATTTGAAACATCAAAGAAGCATAACTTATATTAGTAGTTGAAAAACTAGATATTCATGTAGACAGATGTATATAACCCAGCATTTCCCAAACTAATTTGACCACGGACACTACATTCCCCCCTTCTGTGGATCATCTAATAGTGTTCCAAGAAAATAATGTTCTGAAATACACTTTGAGGAATGCTATATAGTCTAGCAAGGGATTTGAAAACTTGTACTCATTTGCTCTTGGCACAGTTCTTCTAACTGGCTTGAGTAAAATGGGGAATAAACATTTATTGAACATGTTTTATATATAGTATATTGCACAATATCTCTTTTTAAAGTTTTCCCTTCTCCATAAGAAAGGTAAACTGACTCTTTTACAGATAAATATACTGTAATAGAAGGAAGTTAGATAATGTCCATAGGTAGCCAACCAACTTATCAAACACAAGGCCTGGCTTCTTTGCATTGTTAGTATTCATTTTCACGTATAGGACCCTAGAAAACAAAATCACTAACGTAACATATTTTTAATCTAAAAAGGGACAGTTTTCATGGAAAGGGTCTGAAGAAGTCCTTGGAGGAAAATTAAGAGCCTGTTCATATCTCCAAGTGAAGGTTTAAATATACTTTTTGAACACATACACATGATACTATTAAGCAAGGGACATTGAACTTGGGAATGAAGACCCAGATGTAAGATGGCAGCACCCTCATCCTTCTGCAATTAAATAACCACCTCTAGCTCCTGAAAATAAATGACTCCAAGACTGCCTATATGACATGGATCTTGGTTGAATGTGTACTGCCTTGTGAGACTTTGAAATTATGCCACCTTGAATGTTCTCTTTAAAGAAATAGTAAGTACTCAGCCAATCCTTGAGATATTCATCAGCAATATTTAGTAAACAATTTACAGATTTTATTTTCATGAGATTTACTCTAAGTAGAACACTTACAGAAGTAATCTTTAAGAAAAAAAACTTTTAGCTAATTTACTGAGGAGTCCAATGTATAATGATATTCTATATTTTGAAGACTGTCTTTTTAGTACTATAGTTTAGACCCTTTAGGAAAAATTGTTCTTGTGATATAACCTGCTGGAGTGATTTTGAATAATATTGTTAATAAAAAGTAGCTTGTTGAGATTCAGGGTTTTATTTGTTTTGGTTAGTAGAGAGAGCAATATTAATATGTATTAATATTACATAGTAAGAAAAACAGGATATGTTTATTTTTCCATGAGTGTACTCTATGAAGTGATTCTAAATCTCAAGTGTTGCTCAGTTTTAACTATCATGCAAGACATTTAATCAAGATGCTCTCTAAAATAGCACACTGTAATATTATCAAATACTATTAACCATGGAGGGTGATAAAGACTGTCCTTAGTGGAATTATCTGTAAACCAAAATGTCCCAGGTAGGGATTTTTTGCACACCTTCTCTGGTTGAATGCCTGGGTTACCTTGTCATTGGATGACTCTGTACCTTATCTTAACCACCTCCTAATCCATCCTGTTCAAGCCCACTCTTAAACAGCCAAGCATGGAAGGAAACCCCACAGGAAATAATTCACTACAGTCTGGCCAGTCTTCCTATGGAGAAGGAAGGATTGCCATATTTATGTTTGCGTGTGGACTGTACTCATATACATGTAAGCTTTACTAATTTCTCTTAAGATATATGGCTTATGAAATCAATTGATCACTAGCTGACAAACTAAATGATTTTCTGCCAAGATATGATGAGTCATGAGTATGACAATAAGGTTGTTCTCATTTGTGGCCTTTCATTAAAATTCCTTGGAATTCATATATACATATATATATATCCATATATATATATACACACACACCTGTGTATTAGCAGAAAAATTAAATCAGAATGTCGGGCAGTGATGTGAGGAATAGAGCACTTGGAATAGAACATTATATGGGTTTGGACAAATGTATAATGACATGCATCAACCATGTCATAGCATCACACAAAAATGGTTTTATTGCATGAAAGTCTTCTGTCTATTGCCTACTCATCCTTTCTTCCCTTCCAACCCCTGGTAATTTCTTATTTCACTCTTCAACATGTAAAAGTGGAAAATAATATAATGAATCCATGGGACAATGTAGCCATTACTCAGCATAAATAAAATCATTGCTAGACTTGCTTCATTTGCGACCTAATCTCACTTTTACCCCCTCCCTCCTTAATAATCAGGCAAATCCTACATATCATTTCATCCAAAATTATTTCAGTGTGGATGTATGTGTGCCTTAAATAAGATCATCCACAAAAAAACATGTTGTAGTGCCATTAGAACACTAACGTTTTAACTTAGTTCTTTTATGTATTCAAGTATCCTATGCATCTTCACATTTCCCCAATTGTCACATGTTTTTTAGTTTATTAGCTCAAATTAAAATTCAAATAAGATGCATACAAGAGATCAGTTAATGCATTACTTGTGTCTTTCCTTATATAGATTACTTCTTCATATCCTTTTCTTTTTCAATTTGAAAAAATTGGCTGGTTGTTTGAATTATGGATTTTTCAGAATGATTAGGAATGAATGAATTTTTATGACATCACTTAATAGATTCCCTTATCATTTGTATTCACATCAACTGATTGGTAGAGCTGAAGGTTTCAGAAACTTTTTTACTGGATTACTTTGAAAGACTATTTCATAGGTGTTGAGCACCTCCAATATTAGGCAAAATATTTCAACTTGTTTTTCTTTTTGAGTATCTTTATTTACCAGTTTTCAGACAATTAACTCCTTCCAATGAAGTATGTTTTTATGGTACTATTATGAATGTATAAATTTTAAGATATTTCTTGTATTTTAACACTGGAAAATATTTGCCTTATTTTTGCTTAAATCCCAATAATGGTCAGAATAAACCCTTAATTTTTGAGTTACCATTGAGTGCAACCTCAGTAGTCATTGATAACATTTTTGCTGTCTGATATGAAAGTTCACCTTGAGCATTCTTGGAAAGAGCAATTTCTTCAAAGAGCCCTAGGTCCTTTTATGGGGAAATGTATTTTGAGACACAAATCTGATTGCTAGATATGCTCATTTTTTACTGGAACCCATTTGCTAGCCATTTCCAAGAGAGTTGGGAAATACGAATGTGTGTGTGTATTACATTTTAGTAGGTTTTATTTTTAGAGCAGTTTTACATTCATGGTAATATTGTGCATAAGGTATAGAAATTTACCATCTACCAAATGCACATGCACTTACATATGCATAGCCTCTTCCTTTATCAACATCCTCCCCAAGAATGTTACAGTTTTCATAATCTGTGATCCTACACTGATATCATTATTATCCAAAGTACAGAGTTTACATCTGAGTTAAACACTTGGAATAGAACATTATATGGGTTTGGACAAATGTATAATAACATGCATCAACCATGTCATAGCATCACACAAAATGGTTTTACTGCCATAAAAGTCTTCTGTCCATTGCCTACTCATCCTTTCTTCCCTTCCAACCCCTGGTAACCACTGATCTTTTTACCGGCTCCATGGTTTGCCTTTTTCAGAATGTTGCGTGGCTGGCATCCTATAGCATGTGGCCTTTTCATGTTGACTTCCTTCACATACTAATATACATTTAGGTTCTTGCATCTTTTTATCATGGCTTCAAGCTCGTTTCATCTTAGCACTGAATGATATTCAATTGTCTGGATAGATCACAATGTGTTATCCATGTACCGAGGGCATCTTGGTTGCTTCTAAGTTCTGACAATCATGAATAAGTTTCTATAAAAATCCATGTGCAGGTTATTGAGTAGATGTAAATTTTCAACTCTACTTGTTAAGTACCAAAGAGCTTCAATTATGTATCATATGGTAAGAGAATGTTTAGCCTGGTAAGTAACTGCCAAACTGTCTTCTAACTGGCTGTGCCATTTTGCATTCCCAAGAGAAATAAATGGGCATTTTTGTTGTTCCGCATCCTTGCTAGCATTTAATGTTAACTTCTCAATTTTGGCTGTTTTGTATGTAGTGGTACCTCACTGTTGTTTTAATTTGATTTCCCTGAAGAAACATGAGATAACATGGAACATCTTTTTATATACTTATTTGTCACTTCCATATCTTCTTTGATGAAGTGCATATTAAAGTATTTGGCCCATCTTTTATTATCAGGTTGTTTTCTTATTGTTGAGTTTTAAGAGCTCTTTGCATATTTTATATAGCAGTCCTTTATTAGATAATGTCTTTTGCAAATATTTCCCTTACTGGGCTGGCTGTTTTTTACTCTCTTGAAAATATCTCTTGCAGATCACAGCCTTTTAATTTTAATGAAGTACAGCATCATTGATACTTTCCTTCATGGACTATGCCTTTAGTGTCCTATCTAAAAATATATTACCAAACTCAGTCACTTAGATTTTCTTCTATGAGTTTTATGGCTTTTTGGGAAATATGAATACATTTTAAAATTCAGTAATATAATGGTTTCCTCTAATTACATCACCTTTGTATTTGAATCTTCTTTTTATGCTAAAAATCCCATCTAATTGCATTAGTTTCTTCTAATTACATCAATAGTAACACTCATTTAGCTCATGTAGAATATTGCATTTTCCAGAAAGGTTCACAAAAATGTTTCCCATCCCATGGTGCTTCCAAAACCTTGCTGCTTCCCCATTAGGAGGTTGAGTCTGTTTTCTTTCCCTTGAGACTTGGGAAGTCTGTCTGCTTGCTTCAATGAATAAGATGAATAATCTTACTGGTTGCCTTGGGAATGGATACTTTTTTGGCATTTACTGTATAGTCAGTACTATGAAATTCATATTTTGAGTTTTCTAACTCTGTAGCATTTTAGATAACGTTGTGTTTGTGCTTTGTTGTGTGGATGAAAGAATTGTGTTAAATAAACATAACATTACAATGCAAAAAAAAAAAAAAAAGGAATAAGAAGAGGCAAAAAATGAGACCAAAATGACACTGTGACTTCTGTAAGCTAGACCGTATAAGCTGGCCCAGCTTCTACTGCTGGACATTCTCTCAGGGTGTTGACCCTTGGAACCAGTCACTGTTTTGAGGAAGTGCAAGTTCCGGAAGGGCCATCTCTAGGTATTCTGGGAAACAGCCCCAGGAGCTATCTCAGCTGGCAGACGGAATACAGCTGTCAGATTCCTGTGTGAGGGAGCTCTCAGATGATTCCATTTCCTCAGGAGATCAACTGGGGCACAGATAATCTGTCCCCATGAAAAGTGGCACAAATATTCATTTCAGGAAGAAAATTAATGTTATTTTGTTGGCACTAAATTTTCCATGCTTTATTGCTTTTAAATATAGCCTTTTATCTAATCTTTTTTTATTTTTTAATAGGCACAGTTAGACAGTTAAAGAGAGAGACAAAGGTCTTCCTTTTTCTGTTAGTTCACCCCCAAAACCCCAAGTGGCCGCTATGGCCGGCGCGTTGCGGCTGGCACGCTGTGCCGATCCAAAGCCAGGAGCCAGGTGACTCCCCTGGTCTCCATGCGGGTGCAGGGCCCAAGCACCTGGGCCATCCTCCACTGCACTCCCGGGCCACAGCAGAGAGCTGGACTGGAAGTTGAGCAACCAGGACAGAATCCGGCGCCCCGACTGGGACTAGAACCTTGTGTGCCGGCGCTGCAGGCGGAGGATTAACCTAGTGAGCCGTGGCGCTGGCTATCTAATCTTTTAATTAGTTTAATTGAAGTATAATTAACACAAAAAAACTATACAATTTGAAATGCACAGTTTGATAAGTTTTGGCGTATTCATCCATTGTGACCCCATTATGACAATCAAGACCATGACCTTATCTGCCGCTCTGAGAGTTTTCTCCTGCTTCTTGGGAATATTTGGAATCCCTGCCTACTTTCCTCTGGCCTGAATACTCCTCTAACTCCAGACAGCCCCACTGGTAGCTTTATAGAAATACATGTAAATTTTTAAAAATTGTATGTTAATTGGATCTTGCATTCTGTACTCTCCTTTGTCTGACTATTTTAATTCAGCATTATTATTTTGAGGTTCGGCCCTGTCATAGAGTCAATCAATAGCTCCTTTCCTGTTGTTGTTAATTAGTATTCTGCTATATAGATATACTTAAATTTGTTTACCTATTGCTGTCTTGATGGCATTTTAGTTGTTTGTTTTAGTTTTTTTTAAACTACAAGTTTTCATGTTGATTCACTTACAGGTATATATCTGAACACATGCTTTAATATCTCTTGAAACAGATGGATTACATTGTAGGTATTTGCTTAACTCTTTAAGACACTGTTCTGTCATTTTCAAAAGGCTTTATTTCTATTTTATATTCCCACAAACAGTGCATGAGACATCCAGGTCCTCCACATTATCATTGAGTTTTTATGTTTGTTTTTAATTTCAGCCATTCTAACAGATGTGTAGTGATATCTCATTTAGTGGCTCTAATATTCAGTTCCCTATATCTAATGATGATCAGCATATCTTCACCTGCTTATTTGACATTTATAGATCTTCTTTGATGAAATGTCTGCTCAAATCTTCTACACATTCATTAAAATCAGCTGTTTTCTTATCCTTGATTTTTGAAGATGTTTGTATCTTCTAAATATAAGTCATTTATCAATATTGTTTAATTTTAAGCCAGTGCATTTTGGGATCATTTGTTATTGAGCCAGAAAAGCTAGAATATCTTTCTTAAACTCATAATACCCCCAAAATAACAGTACTAACACTATCACCAAAAACATGATTGCTTTGTTAGACAATCTGTTTTTCCTTTTATAAATTAATCTAATTTACATTTATGTTATATTGATTAATGAATACATTTTTCTTATAGCTCTGTCATATTGTTTTAATAATTATATAAATGTCTTTTTCTTATGTAATTTATTTGCTCATGTTCTCTACTTGTTCCCACTTCCAGAATTCTTTGTATTTACTACTAGTAACTTTCCCCTCGCTCTTTCTTCTCATCCAGTACTACTTAACATAATATACTTTTAGCCCAGATAGTACCCAAAGGCTTATTCTTCTTTTATTATGTGAACCCTATGTCTCTGTCCTCCCGTTCACTTTAATATACATAGCCATACTGTAATCAACACACACTTAACTTTTAACAATAAAGTCATTATTTCTTATTTCTATAAGAAAATATGTATTTAATAATTATTACCAACTCTTATATAAATGTTTTTCTAGTTACTTTCATTTTCTGAGGTTTGTTTTTGTAGAGAAATAGTATTTTCTGGTTTATCAGGGTTGGGGGGTAATGCTGCTGCTGCCTCTGCTGTTGTTTTCTTGCTCTGGCTGGTTAATGACTTAATATCATTTTTAATTGAAGCCATGTCTTCCTGGAGAGTATACTAACTCACATTTCCCTTTCCATAAGTATCTTATGTGTGCTCCTTCACTTTCTTCTGACATAAAGTAAAAATGTCTGATGATAACCTGATTTTCTTATAAGTG
Organism: Oryctolagus cuniculus; assembly: GCF_051225735.1. Lineage (NCBI taxonomy): Eukaryota > Metazoa > Chordata > Mammalia > Lagomorpha > Leporidae > Oryctolagus > Oryctolagus cuniculus. The sequence continues at coordinate 173,943,852 of NC_142868.1, read as the reverse complement.
ACTTGGAGGCAGGGGGCTAGATACACAAAATATTTCTTTGTTTTTTAAGAGTCTAATTAATTTATTAGAATATGTCATGACTGCCCTCCCCATGTTGCTTTTCCCATAATGTGTAATGCACCCCTTCAAAATGAATTTTCAAGTCTTTCTATTAAACTTAAAAAAATTTATTTACTTATTTGAAATGCAGAGCAGCAGAGAGAGAAAGTGGGGGGGAGAGATTACGTATTTTTCAAATATGTAATACTCAATTATGTGAAAAGCACTCTCAAAGTAAAAGAACATTTTGAGGAATGTATTATATGTAATTGTATGTTTAATTCATTTAAAATAATAAAATTTCATGCACATAATACCTCTCAAAAATTTCAGCTTGTATATGAGGGAAGAAAATATTATATGGCCCATATTATCTAATTAAACTAATAATATCCCAGTCCCCATTTTGAAATGCCAGTTACTGCCTTAATTGAAAATTTTCTATCTACTTCATCAATTATAGACATAGATTTTCTCAATTTTTACATGTGCAGGAAAATGGCCTTAGTTTCTGATTAGTATTTTGGATTGGAAAAGCATTATGGTTCTCCCATTTGTTGAGTTCATCTTTCTGTGTCAGAGGTAACTTTCAGTGACAAAGAGTTCAGAGTTTCAGCCACAAAGCAATATTTGCTATGAAGAATTAGAAGTGATCTTTTTCTGTCAGGAGCAGAGAATGCCTGGAGTATCCAAGTAAGATAAAGAGGATGCATGTGAGGGGCTGATGCTAAAGGGAAAGCTGTTGGGAAAACAGACTACAGTTCATCGTAAGTGACATCAAAATTTTACAGTTCTGGGCCGGCGCCGCGGCTCACTAGGCTAATCCTCCGCCTAGCGGCGCCAGCACACCGGGTTCTAGTCCCGGTCGGGGCACCGGATTCTGTCCCGGTTGCCCCTCTTCCAGGCCAGCTCTCTGCTGTGGCCAGGGAGTGCAGTGGAGGATGGCCCAGGTGCTTGGGCCCTGCACCCCATGGGAGACCAGGAAAAGCACCTGGCTCCTGGCTCCTGCCATCGGATCAGTGCGCTGCGCTGGCCGCAGCGGGCTGGCCGCGGCGGCCATTGGAGGGTGAACCAACTGCAAAGGAAGACCTTTCTCTCTGTCTCTCTCTCTCACTGTCCACTCTGCCTGTCAAAAAAAAAATTTTTTTTTTACAGTTCTGGGAACAGTCTCATGGATAGTGTCTTACCATGGGCACAGAAACCATAGATTGCATGATTTTTGCCATAAACATTTCTTTCCTGTAGTTCTGGAGCCTTGAAGTCCATGGCAAGGGTTCAAAGCTGATTTGCTTATTGACAACCCTCTGCCTGGTTTGTAGATGGCCACTTTTTTATCCCACTGTGTCCTCAAATGGCACATTCATTTCTCTTATGTCTTTTCTTATAAAGACACTAGCTACATCCTGATGTCTCTGCCCTGATGACTTCTTCAAAAATTCACCTTTAAATACCATCACATTGGGAGTGAGGGCTTTGGTCTATGAATCTGTAGGGGTAGGAGGGAGAGATACACGCTTGATCCATAGCAGTGAGAGCACAGTCGACAGAAATAAGCAAGCTTAATACATTGGAGTTGTTGGGATTTTTTTGGTATATATATACTTTTAAAAAACTCATGCACTAAGAAGATTATATTGTTTTCAAGCTTTTATATAACACAATATTTTTTATTTAAAAGATGTATTTATTTATTTGAAAGAATGGGAAATACAGGGAGAGAGAGAGAGAGAGAGAGAGAGAGAGAGAGAATGAATGAGAGAATTGAGAGAATGAGAGAGATCTTCTATCCACTGGTTCAGTCCTCCTAAAAAGTTGCAATAGACAGCACAGGGCCCGACTGAAGACTGGAGCTCAGAGCTACATCCAGGTGTCCCACATGGGTGACAAGAGTCCAAGGATTTGGGCCACCTTCTGATGCTTTCCTAGGTGTAGTAACAGGCAGTTAGATAGAAAATGGAGCAGCTAGGACTAGAACTGGCTTCAATATGGGATTTTGGCATCTCAAGCAGTGGCTTCACCTGCTGTGCCACAATGCTGGCCCCACATCACACAATTTTAGCTAGGAAATAGAGAAAGCAGAACATGTATTACCTTAATAATAAATCTAGATATATAATCAAATCACATATATAAATATAAAATCAGTATATAATCAAATCATCAAATGTTTATGATACTTATAATTCTTTTAATTATCTATTGCTAATGTTTTTTTAAGATTTATTTATTTATTTGAAAGTCACAATTACACAGAGAGAAGGAGAGGCAGAGAGAGAGAGACAGAGAGAGAGAGAGAGAGAGAAGTCTTCTGTCCGCTGGTTCACTCCCTAATTGACCGCAACGACTGGAGCTGTGCCGATCTGAAGTCAGGAGCCAGGAACTTCCTCCGGGTCTCCCACGTGGGTGCAGGGGCCCAAGGACCTGGGCCATCTTCCACTGTTTTCCCAGGCCACAGCAGAGAGCTGGATTGAAAGTGGAGCAGCCGGGACTCGAACCGGCGCCCATATGGGATGCCGCTGCCTGCCGTGTCGGCTTTATCCGCTACACCACAGCACCAGCCCTGCAGCTGATGTTTCTTTTACTCAGTGAATCTCAAATGTTAGTGTTATGAAAAATTTGCGTTGTAAGATTGTTTAACTCTGAATGAATGTGGGGTAAGGCCCTAGATCCTTAATTTTAGGTGAAAGCCTCAGGCAGTTTTTTGGAAGCTGGTTCCCACACCACACATGAACAGTACCAGGCTCCCCACCTTGCCCTGTACTCGTTCACCTGAAGTCAGCCTTATGTTGTTGCAGTGCAAGTCTGCTGACTTCCCACATGGAGTTGACTCCATCCTAGAAGCTTAGCAATAGTAGGGAGCTTGTTAGAAATGTGTGTGCACAGCTATAACCCAGACCCTCTGAGTCAGGATCTGTATTTCAGCAGGATCTTGGGTTTGGGTCTGGTTGTGGAATGATTCACAAGAACATTAATGTTTGAGAAGCACCTGGAAACAAATCAGCCTCCATACAAGTGGGTCTCAATCCACAGAGTGCTGCCAAATCCTCCAGGGGGCTCTGAAAATCCGGCAGGTTTCACTTCCCACCCACTGACCCCTCAGTGACTCAGGGGCAGGAAATAAGCTTTTTAAGAACAAGAGGCAACTTTGATACACACGACTTGTTAAAAACAATTGCTCTGTAGGGCTTTGCCTGGCTATACAGAACCTTTGGGATGAAAAAAAATTTGAAAAAGCACAGCAGATCACTCTCAAATCTCAATTTTACTTTGTGGTGTGACAGCCTAAAATTCAGAGCAGACATTTTTTATTACCTTGCGTAGCCTTTGTTCTTTTTAGTTTCCGTGTCCTAGTTGTCATACCAAGAGAACTCAAAGAAGTCAGAGGGTTTTCATCTCTGTCCTATGTCCTCAGGGAATGGCTGATTTATTCCCAAGTTCTTCTGTCTTTTTAATTTTTTTTTTAAGTTGAAGGCGGTACTTGTGTAGGTCAGCCAATTCATAATTCACTCCGAGAATGAGAAAGGGACTCTAAGGCCCTCATTTTCTTCAGCACTTGAATGGTAGTTTGTTAAAACTTCAGAGCTGTCAGCCCTGACTGTAACTGTGGTCCCATAAATATGAAGAAATAATGAAACTTTATTAAAGGACAATCCAAGCATGAATTCTTAACTATTTCCTTTAACAGGTCCTGTATTAAAGTAACTTTCAAGACATTCCAATGTAGTTTTTAATTCAGTCATTTTGGGAAGCAGTTTACTGAAGGTATTTTAGTTTATAACTGTAAGGGGCTACAAATTATGACCCTCATTCAAACATGTCCTGAAGGACATATCCATAGAACCTTTGTAAGTGGGGTATGAACCACCCATGAGCAATCTGAGTTTTGCTTGGTGATTTGTGACTAAATGATTACTTGCTATTTTTTTTTTTTCAAATCCAGGAAGAGATAATGGAAGCTGGGACTCATTTTTGGAGGAAGTTTCCAAGTAGTGGAGTTCTACAGGAATTTCTTGAGTTTGCTCTGTGTTCAATTCTGTCAGGAAGCCAACAGCAACTCATGAGAAATCCATTTCTGATGTATGAGTCAACATATGCATGTAGGATTAGTCACAAGAAGAACTATGAGTGATATTTGTCTTCCTCTGCTTAAAGTCAGGAAGGAGAAGTCCTTCTTTCTTTGGGCAAAATGCTACCACATGAGAGTAGATAAAGCGTTGCAAAAATTAAAGGAAGGAATGGAAAGGAAGAAAGAGGGAGGGTGATAGCATGGAAAGGAGGGAGGGTAGAATGGGAATTACTATTATATTCCTAAATTTGTATATATGAAATACGTGAAATTTGTTCACTTCAAAAAAATTAAAAAATTAGAAAGATATAGAATAAAAAATGAATTTACTAATTAAAATGCTACTATACTGACACTTTGTTGTCCACATCCTTCACTAGTCTTCTGTTTAGAAATGGAAATGTGACCATGCCTAAATGAAATTAATACTTCTCTGATGTAGCATTTTAGGGCAGAGGAAGCTAATACACATGTTAAGTAACCCTTATTCTCTCATGCCTTGTTATGCCTTGTCCCAGCCTATCACTTTCTCTTTCTGATTTCCACCTCAGTTGATAGCTTGGAAGACATTTGTTTTAAGCTGGGGGAGTTAGAGGACAAATACTTCTTGTGAATGGTTCTTTCTCAAAGGAGATCTCTACTAATAAATGAGATATTATTATATATTGGATATTTTGTCAGTGAGAGGAACCTGTGTACCTTAAGGACTTTAGAATAAAGACAAAAATTGTGATCAGTGAATTAGTAAACAGTTAACTCTTGATGTTATATAACAAGTGGCAAAACATGGAAGTAGTTGGGAGAGCAGATTTCTCCAGCATTGATCTGATCAATGTATTAAGATTTAACCCAAAATGAACCTTCAGACATGGCAGGTTAGAGGAGATTATGCTTTCTGTTTCATCTCATAAAGTTTTTTAGGGTCATCTTGAAAAACTCTGCATCCATTGCTCCTTACACCATGGCAACTGATAAGGGGATCATTTGAATTATTCTGTTCTCTCCTAACAAGATCTGTAACACATAAATAAGAACTACTCTAAAAATATTATGTCTGTTTCTGTCTCATTGTTAACCCTTATTTAGGGACACAGACCTTTTGAAGTATAACCCAGAATGAGTAGGAATGCCTAGAAAGTGGAGTTGTAAAGTAGAAAGGGAATGGTTTATGAACCAAACACTTGAGTTTTCTAATTCTTTACCTCCTGCTAAATAGCTGGGAGAAACTCAATTCAGCATCAGAGGGATCATGTCTTCACGGTAGCATCCCTACTGCAGGGAAAGTGTCTCCCATGTACCCTTTGAAGATGTGTTGATTATTTGACTAATTGGAAGATCCTCTGAGATATGCAAATGAGCCCATGGGGAGGAATTCAGTTAAGATTTATTTTCCTCTGCTCTGCTGCTATGTGGGCAACAGAAATAATCACTTTTGGTAAAAATGCATCATCCATACAGTGCCTATACTAAAAAAAGGCAGGGGTTGATTCATTTGAGGGCGGAGGGTCCATGGAGACCGAGTCCATAAGGCATAATGAGAGGTGTAGTATAGCCAGGTTTTCTTCCCTGATGTTGTTTTCTTCATATGACACTTTTTAAAATGATTTCTTATCTTACCTCAGTATATAATGACATTTTTAGGGGAGAGAGAACTCTAATGAACTTTACAGATGCAAAAATATGAAAAAGGAAGTAGATATAGCTGATTGGCATGACTCTTTCAGCTTGCTTTCATTTTATAATTTTTCTTTTTCTGAATTGATATGGTTTCAATCTTTGCAAATCAAGAATAAAATGCTCAGAATTATCTAAACCCATATAACAATTTCTAGCTGTCTTTCTTCTGCTACCACTGAACAATTATTGAACACAGTACACAGGAATATGCTAATTAGCTTATAGCATACACAAATAAAAATTAGAATTGTGAAGCAATATTCTATTGAGAGTACTCATCTACATTTCTCCATTACAGGGACAAGAATCTTATTTACAATAGTCTCCCTATAAAAATACCAGAATTTATTTAATTAGAACTGTAAGGAGGCGGAAAGACAGTTAGTTGGGAATCTCAAAGTTTCTTGGGTATGTATTAACCATGTGTAAATGGAAACAGTATATGATAAACAAGCTATCCATGAAAAGCAGTACTGCTAATGTGTTAGGACTTTATAGAAATCTATAATTTCTTTTCTTGGCCATATTGGTGATCACTCTTAGTGCACTTTATTCCTTCCAGCTATTTCAGAGAGAATGGACTCTATATCTGATTCCATGGACATATGTGAATATTTTCAAGATCTTCTGCCCAAGCAGTTCTGGGTTGAGATTGGTTACCTCTTATTTCAACATTCTTGTTTTTATTTTCTGTTTATGTATGGATTCACAGTTTGTTTAAATTTATCATTATATTACTTTCATTAACCTCTATAAAACGTCCCAGTTGTATGGCTACTTCTTCCTACACATCTTCTTGGATTTCCTTCTTCTCTCTAACCTAAATGCCACTAGCATAATCCCATTATTACAGTAACTTTCTAGCAAGAGCTTCATTGCTGACAGTAACTTTTTCTTCCTGTTATCTTTACTTAATATGTTTGAAAAACTCAAATCCAATTGCATACCATCCCTTCTTAAAACCTCTCTATTCTTAAAAATTACCTTTATGATAAAGTTCATTATCTTTAACAAGGTAAACTGGAGGCCTGAATCACCTGGCCCCTGTTTTCTCCTATCGCTTCATCTCTTACCACATTTCCTTCTTCTCTCATGTGATGGCCTTTCTGAAACTGTATTCCATGTCTGGTCTGAAGGGCTGTTCTCCTTGCCCAAGTCTCTTTTCTCCAACCCCAATTTGGCTACCTCTTTCTTATTATTTGAGTTCCAGCCTAGATGCACTTCTCCTGAGCAGGGTTTCATATCTTTAATAGCTGCTTATGGATTGGATATTATTTTAACTGCTAAGCATCCTGTGCCCTGTTGGATAGTCAACAAGAGTGCTCTAAATTTATTCATTCCCACTATAGCCATGGCTTTGTTATCACTAGCATTCCAAAGACAATACACTTTTGGTCAGAGGCCAACATAACATCAAGACCAATATACTATTTGGAAATCCAGATTCTTCTAAGTACTTCCATTATGTATGGAAATTGACTTAGTTTATGCGTGGATATGATTTTTATGTAGTCACTAGAATGAGCAATCCTAACACAAGTGAATTACCAAGTATTTGTTTTTTGGAAAAAGACCAAAGTGATAGTATTTGTATGTCTTTCCTTTTACTTTATGCTCTATGAATGTAAGGAATTTGTCTTGTTAATCATTGTATCTGTTACATCTTAGCATGAAATAATGATTAAATATTTGTTGGCTTGTATCATATATATATGTACATATATATATATATAGGTTTAAAAATTTTTTCCACCAAAATGAACTTATCCTTAATTTCATTTTCTATAAAGTTTTTGAAGTACCCTCATGTATCTTAAGAGTGTGAAGAAATACTTAAAAATTACTTTGCCCAGTCCCCTGATGAATGTGTAATACTAGTCTTGTGTTTGATAAATGAGTCATTGAGATCCAGAAATTTGTAGAGACTCACTCTAGGTCACATAGAATATCCTGGAAACAAAATTTCATGATCCTTCCTAACTGTTCTCATTCCACCAATTCTTGTTCCCACTGCACTGCATTTATGTACTTCTTATGTGTTAATTTGCCTACACAGAGACAAGGAAAACCTTTCCATGTCCTAATTGCATAGCACTCTCCGTGTACTGAAATGAAAATAAAGATTGGAGCTATACTAGATTGGGCCCAAATTGGAGTTTAGAGAGCTTGGGCTTACCTTCTAGGGTGCTTTTCAAGCTGTGTTCCTATTAGGGACTACTAGCTGGTAAAGGCTTTATCTGGACTTCCCATTCATATTCCAACCAAAAAAAGTTTCAGATTCCCTTGGTTTGATGGAAAGTTAGAATAAAGAAATGTATGGCAAAAATACATTTGAAAACTATTGTACCAGGGAGTGACATAATTTTATTCATTATCCAAACATTATCTCTTTCAATCTTTAAGGTAATTTTTTTCCTTTTTGTGTCTCTGACCAGCTTCTCTTGATAGATTGTGTGGTGAAAGGTTAATTTTTAAGTCTGTATGTTTAAATAGCTAAATTCTATCAGGTATGAAGGAAAATAATATAATAAGACTGAAATTTATTTCGTAAGATTAAGAAAAATAAAGAATGCCTTAAATCTTCTATTTCACTTTTTTTTTTTTTTTTGACAGGCAGAGTGGACAGTAAGAGAGAACAGAGGAAGGTCTTCCTTTTTCCGTTGGTTCACCCCCCAATGGCCGCTGCGGCCGGCATGCTGGGCTGATCCGAAGCCAGGAGCCAGGTGCTTCCTCCTGGTCTCCCACGCAGGTGCAGGGCCCAAGCACTTGGGCCATCCTCCACTGCACTCCTGGGCCACAGCAGACAGCTGGACTGGAAGGGGAGCAACTGGGACAGAATCTGGCGCCCTGACTGGGACTAGAACCCGGGGTGCCAGTGCCGTAGACAGAGGATTAGCCTTGAGCTGCGGCGCTGGCCCTATTTCACTTCTTTTTAAAGAAAATATGCAATTATAAAGAATTTAGAATATGTTTGTTATAGTTTAATGAGATATGAAACTATTGAGTTAAATGAGAATGACTAGAAAAACTGTCAAAGCTTGACTGGTAATGGTGGATTAAAGTTAGCAGGAATTTGCCTAGGCAAGAGTGCTGATCATACTAATGAGTTTTCCATGCACTGCAAAAGATTTTAAAGAATTTTTTCGTCTTTTCTTTTCTGTTCTGTACTTGTAAAATGAAGGACTTTACGTAGAAGAAGAAAATAAGCATTCTGTATATTTTCATGACATTTTACAGTTTACTATGTGCTTCTTCCTTTTACCCTTCTAAAAGAAATTAGGGGTTCTTTAACAGCAAAATTCTGCTACTTTATGTCTCATTGATTATATTGAATATTTTTGGAAATTCTCTTTAAAATTGATATATTGAACAACTGTAGTTTAGCAGTGATTTGACCTTACAATTTCCTATAAATCAGTTACATTATGACCATAGACTTTGTTAATATATAACCTACTGACAAATGATGTGAAAATATACATAAGATGCATTTCAAAAGAACTTTTAACCAAAGCTTAAATAGCTTGAGTTTATACAATTATAGCACAATGTTCCATGTATTTTACTCATTCTATAGAGCAAGAAAATTCTTATAATGGGAATCCAGAAAAGATTGAAATACTAAATCTCAATTACAGAAGTAAAGCATAAAATAATATCTATGATCATAAGACAATGTAATTCCTTCTTCTAACTCAAAACTCCTTTCATTTACAAACATTATTTTGAGATTATTACTACTTAAAATGAGCCCCCAAAAAGCTAGAGTAATTTATGAGTTATTTTAAATATAAAGAATAACTATAGGTGAGGATTTTTGGGGGAAAGGAGAACTGGGGCAGAAGATTGTTGAGGAGTGATTCCAGTCACCTATTGCACAGATTTGCATCTAGTAAAAGAGACTCAACGAAGTAATGTGATGCTTAACACTAATGTAACTATCTTCTATACATTGGGAATGCTCCTGTTCAAATTTGCATGCCTTCTCATGACAGCATTTACCTAGAGGAAAAAATGAATGGAATGGCATTTATCAAATATCTGTTGTGTATTAGTTGTCTTGTGTGTATAAAAGGACCTATGCAGAGATTTAGGTGGAACCATATTTTTTAATGTAGAGCTTGGGTGAAACTAAATCAATCTAAATATGCCAGTTGTGCCTCTTCTATTTCTTCCCACAAAATTATACCAGGGAAGGGACCAGGAATTCGTTTTGCTGATTCAAATTTGTTAAAAATAGATTTGTGGACCAGAGTGGCTCTTAACAGGACATCTTGAAGAAAAAATGTTTTTTGTTTTTGTTGTTGTTGTTGTTGTTTTGTTTTCTAATATCTCTATACATGACTCAAGTTGAGTGCCTTACCACTAAGAGAGGAAACCTGGTATTTAAAGTTTGACCATGTGTAAATTTCACCTTGTGCTCTGATATTATTGGACTCAGATGTAATAATTGGAGTCCAAGCTAAGTTTGAAGTAGACTCCCCCTTGACTAAATGGGACACTGGCAAGATATGACCTCTCTATCTATCTTTGAGGATTTATTGCTGCTTGGACAAACTGGGCCACCAATACAGACAACAGGATCAGGTGAACTGGGTATAGTTTTAAATAAGAAGTGCTTCTATTTCAGCAAGAAGTGAACTGAGGCTATGGTCTCAGGAATAATATGAGCAGGCTCCGCATGAGAATGGACTAGGGGCTCTGTTGCTGCTTTATGTCTACAGTCAGCCATGTTTATGCTAACTTGCCCTGTGGCAAAATCAAGTGTTCTGTCATTGTACGATGGTATGCTGTGCACATCCAATAGATAATGCCTTGTGATCTTCATATTAGTATCTATTCCTTTTGTTCACCATTCTTAATTAGAACCCAAGAAATATATCTTATTAACTGCAATGTACAGGTGAAGAATAAATTTAAAAATAAAATAATTCATATTATTCTAAAAATACTACAAAGGCAACAGTTAAATATACTTTTCTATCAATGTGAGTAGACAAGGCCCAAAGGGAAAAGGTTGTTTTTCTATCTCAAAATTCTGATGAAGGAAACACAGATTATCCAATTAAGATAAATATTTCAGTATTATTTTTTCCTGTGTAATGGAAAAAGCCCTTAAAGATGAAATGTAGTAGTCATACCAGTAAATATTTACTGAACCTAGAGTTCCTAGCCAGTCACATTTTATAAAGGATTTCAAATATCTTATTCAGCAATTCTTGAATTTTTTAGGCATTTGCAAAATGAGGGAAATGGTCCAATATTGATAATTTTTTTTATCTAACTTCTGGAAATGACAGTTTTGCTGAATATGTTCCTAGAAATCAACAATATGGTGAAACACATTTTTCCATTTATAATGTTAATTTTTTTAAAGATTTATTTATTTGAAAGTCAGAGTTACACAGAGAGAGAAGAGGCAGAGAGAGAGAGAGAGAGAGAGGTCTTCCATCCAATAGTTCACTCCCCAATTGGCCACAATGGCCAGCGCTGTGCCAATCCAAAGCCAGGAGTCAGGAGCTTCTTCCAGGTCTTCCACATGGGTACAGGAGTCCAAGCACTTGGACCATCTTCTACTGCTTTCCCAGGCCATAGCAAAGAGTTGGATGGGAAGTGGAGCAGCCAGGTCTTGAACCGGTGCCCATATGGGATGCTGGCACTCAGGCCAGGGCATTAACCCACTGTGCTACAGCGCTGGCCCCTATAATGTAAAATGTTGAAATTGTACTACTTACCCAAAGCCTCCCAAACCCAAAACATTTCATAAAAGCAAGGACAAGCTTTCTATCACTAGAACTATTTAATATAGGACTTTTGTTCTGTCTTAAATAAAAAGAATAGAGCATTATGTTATATAATGCATTTTCATTTATGTATGTTCAAAATGGTCAAATGGGGCAAATTTTTATTGTACAACCTGTTCTATAAACTACACACAAATTTTGCAAAACCAGAATTTTGATAGGTTATATATTTGGTCACAGCTGATATATTATCTCAAATATTTTTTAAAGTTTCCTTTTTTTTAAAGATTTTATTTATTTATTATAAAGTCAGAGTTACACAGAGAAAGAAGAGGCAGAGAGAGAGAGAGAGAGAGAGAGAGAGAGAGAGAAAGGCTTTCCATCTGCTGGTTCACTCCCCAATTGCCAGAGCTGTGCCAATCCAAAGCCAGTAGCCAGGAGCTTCTTCCGAGTATCCCATACAGGTGCAGAGTCCCAAGGACTTGGGCCATCTTGTACTCTTTCCCAGGCCATAGCAGAGAGCTGGATTGGAAGTGAAGCAGCCGGGACTCAAACCAGTGCCCATATGGGATGCCGGCACTGCAGGAGGCAGCTTTACCCGCTATGCCACAGTGCCGGCCCTGAAGTTTCATTTAATGATAATATTGCTTGCCTCACTTGGAAAGGTCCTTTGAGGATAATTTGAATGAGAATCCCAGCAAGTTTCCATTATTCTGCTTTTCTTTTTTATCTCACAATCTTTTTTTTTTTCCATATGTGAAGCAGAGCATCAAAAATCATTCTATTGACCTCATTGTTCCCCTAAGACCAGAGACACAAGCAATGCTGCTGTGCAAGAATTATGGCGCTGATGCTGTGTGGCGCAGTAGGTTAATTGTCCACCTGCAGTGTCGGCATCCCATCTGGCCAACTGCTTGAGCCCCAGCTACCCATCTTCTAATCTAGCTCTCTGCTATGGCCTGGGAAAGCAATAAAAAATGGCCCAAGTGCTTGGGCTTCTTCACCTGCGTGGGAGACCTGGAAGAAGCTCCTGGCTCTTGGCTTCAGATCGGCCTAGCTGTGGCCATTACAGCCATTGTGGAGTGAACCAGTGGATGGAAGAACTTTCTGTCTTTATCACACTCTCTCTCTGTAACTCTACCTCTCCAATAAATAAAATCTTCTAAAAATGTGAGTTTTGATAGTTCTTTTAAGGCAAACTAATGTATTTTAAAGATTCATAAAAATATGAATTAAGAAATAATCTAAAGTTGTAAAAACGAAGTTTGTATTTAAACATCACTTATTATAATGAAAAAGTGGAAAACAGTATAAATACCAAAGAGAAAAGAATAGCAAAATGCATTATACTGTAAGGGACAGGTTAATTCCTTTCACTTGTGACAACATGGATAGACTTAGTGAATATTTTTTAAGTAAAATAAACCAGGTGCAGGAAAACAAATATCCTATGATCTCACTCATATATGTAATATAAAACAATGAATATCATAGAAGTGAGGAGTAGAAAAATGGTTACCAGACGCCGGAGAGTGTGGAGGGGGACTATGGAAAGGCTGATGGATGGTCCAAACAGAAGTGAAGGAAGTTCTACTGTCCTACTGCAGTGGGATGCCTGTTGACAATACTAATGTTTCATATATTTCAAAACAGAAGAATGGATTTGGAATGTTTCACTATGAATAAATGATAAATGTTTGAAGTGATGGATAAGCCAATTACCCTGCTTTTGTCCTTAAAAAAGAATGCATGTATCTAAACTTCACATTAACCCTTATTGATTTGAACAATAATATGTCAATTAAAAAACAAGGTAAACATGTTTTTGAAGAATATTAACATCATCATGTATTGTTAGGTGAAAAACAGGTAACAAAACTATAAAAATGCATTCTTATATATCTAAGTATGTAACAGGATAGCAATTCAACAGTGGAATAGCTGATGATATTGTTTCTAGTTGCTTGTTTCTTGTCATTTGAATTTCTAGGTCTAAAAATTATTAAAGGATATTTTGTAATGTTATTTGAAAGTTTATTGTTACAATTAATGTGCTCTCATTATAATTATGGCCAATAGAATGCAACAACACATCAGAAAGATCATCCACCCAGACCAAGTGGGATTTATCTCTGGTATGCAGGGATGGTTCAATGTTCGCAAAACAATCAATGTGATACACCACATTAACAGACTGCAGAAGAAAAAACATATGATTATCTCAATAGATGCAGAGAAAGCATTTGATAAAATACAACATCCTTTCATGATGAAAAAGCTAAGCAAACTGGGTATGGAAGGAACATTCCTCAATATAATGAAAGCAATTTATGAAAAAGCCAAGGCAAACATCCTATTGAATGGGGAAAAGTTGGAAGCATTTCCACTGAGCTCTGGTACCAGATAGGGATGTCCACTCTCACCACTGCTATTCAATATAGTTCTGGAGGTTCTAGCCAGAGGCATCAGACAAGAAAAAGAAATTAAAGGGATACAAATTCAGAAGGAACAAGTCAAACTATCCCTCTTTGCAGATGATATGATTCTTTATTTAGGGGACCCAAAGAACTCTACTAAGAGACTATTGGAACTCATAGAAGAGTTTGGCAGAGTAGTAGGATATAAAATCAATGCACAAAAATCAACAGCCTTTGTATACACAGGCAATGCCATGGCTGAGAAAGAACTTCTAAGATCAATCCCATTCATAATAGCTACAAAAACAATCAAATACCTTGGAATAAACTTAACCAAGGATGTTAAAGATCTCTATGATGAAAATTACAAAACCTTAAAGAAAGAAAAAGAAGAGGATACCAAAAAATGGAAAAATCTTCGATGCTCATGGATTGGAAGAATCAACATCATCAAAATGTCCATTCTCCCAAAAGCAATTTACAGATTCAATGCAATACCAATCAAAATACCGAAGACCTTCTTCTCAGATCTGGAAAAAATGATGCTGAAATTCATATGGAGACACAGGAGACTTCGAATAGCTACAGCAATCTTGTACAACAAAAAACAAAGCCAGAGGCATAACAATACCAGATTTTAGGGCATACTACAGGGCAGTTGTTATCAAAACAGCATGGTACTGGTACAGAAACAGATGGATAGACCAATGGAACAGAATTGAAACACCAGAAATCAACCCAAACATCTACAGCCAACTCATATTTGATCAAGGATCCAAAACCAGTCCCTGGAAAAGGACAGTCTATTCAATAAAGGGTGCTGGGAAAACTGGATTCCCACGTGCAGAAGCATGAAGCAAGACCCCTACCTTTCACCTTACACAAAAATCCACTCAACGTGGATTAAAGACTTAAATCTCTGACCTGACACCATCAAATTATTAGAGAACATTGGTGAAACCCTGCAAGATATAGGTACTGGCAAAGACTTCTTGGAAAACACCCCAGAAGCACAGGCAGTCAAAGCCAAAATCAACTATTGGGATTGCATCAAATTGAGAAGTTTCTGTACTGCAAAAGAAACAGTCAGGAGAGTGAAGAGACAACCGACAGAATGGAAAAACATATTTGCAAACTATGCAACTATAAAGGGTTAATAACCAGAATCTACAAAGAAATCAAGAAACTCCACAACATCGAAACAAACAACCCACTTAAGAGATGGGCCAAGGACCTCAATAGACATTTTTCAAAAGAGGAAATCCAAATGGCCAACAGACACATGAAAAAATGTTCAAGGTCACTAGCAATCAGGGAAATGAAAATCAAAACCACAATGAGGTTTCACCTCACCCTGGTAGGAATGGCTCACATTCAGAAATCTACCAACAATGGATGCTGAAGAGGATGTGGGGAAAAAGGGACACTACTCCACTGTTGGTGGGAATGCAAACTGGTAAAGCCACTATGGAAGTCAGTCTGGAGATTCCTCAGAAACCTGAATATAACCTTCACATGCAACCCAGCCATCGCACTCCTTGGAATTTACCCAAAGGAAATGAAATTGGCAAACAAAAAAGCTGTCTGCATATTAATGTTTATTGCAGCTCAATTCACAATAGGTAACCTGAAACCAACCCAAATGCCCATCAACGGTAGACTGGATAAAGGAATTATGGGACATGTACTCTATAAAATACTATACAGCAGTAAGAAACAATGAAATCCAGTCATTTGCAACAAAATGGAGGAATCTGGAACACATCATGCTGAGTGAAATAAGCCAGTCCCAAAGGGACAAATACCATATGTTCTCCCTGATCGGTGACAACTTACTGAGCACCAAAGGGGAAACCTGTTGACGTGAAATGGACACTATGAGAAACAGTGACTTGATCAGCTCTTGTCCTGACTGTTGATGTACAGTGTAATACATTATCGAATTTAGTATTTTTTGTTCTAGTACTATTGGTTGAACTTTGTAATTAACACACAATTATTCTTAGGTGTTTAAATTTTAACTGAAATGTGATCCCTGTTAAATATAAGAGTGGGAATAAGAGAGGGAGATGTACAATTTGGGACATGCTCAATCTGAATTGCCCCAAATGTTGGAGTTAGAAATGTGCCAGTGTTTTCCAATACAATCCCATCAAGGTTGCATGTACCAATGCAATTTCACTAGTCCAAGTGATCAATTTCAGTTCACAATTGATCACACTGATAGATCTAAGAGTCAAAGGGATCACACAAGACTAGTATCTGCTAATACCAACAGATAGAATAAAAAAGGGAGAGAACGATCCAGCATGGGAAGTGGGATACACAGCACACATAGAATCGCAGATGTCCTAAATAGCACTCTGGCCTCAGAATCAGCCTTTGAGGCATTCCGATCTGGCTGAAAAGCCCATGAGAGTATTTCAGGCATGGAAAGCCAAGACACTCTGGAAAAAAAAAAAAAAAAAAAAAAAAAAAAAAAAAAAAAAAAAAACTAAATGAAAGATCTCTGCGAGTGAGATCCCAGTGGAAAGAACAGGCCGTCAAAGAAGGAGGTACCTTTCTCTGAAGGGAGGAGAGAACTTCCACCTTGACTATAACCCTGTTGGAATAAGATCGAAGTCGGCAAACTCAAAAGGCTTCCATAGCCTTGGCAACTCATGACTAGAACCTAGGGAGATTACTGACGCCATAAACAAGAGTGTCAAATTTTTAAGTCAACAACAGGAGTCACTGTGTACTTACTTCTCATGTGGGATCTGTCCTTAATGTGTTGTCAAGTAATGCTATAACTGGTACTGAAAGAGTATTTTACACTTTGTGTTTCTGTGTGGGTGCAAACTGATAAAATCTTTACTTAATATATACTAAATCGATCTTCTGTATTTAAAGAGAATTGAAAATGAATCTTGAGCCGGCGCCATGGCTCAATAGGCTAATCCTCCACCTTGCGGCGCCGGTACACCGGGTTCTAGACCCGGTTGGGGCGCCGGATTCTTTCCCGGTTGCCCCTCTTTCAGGCCAGCTCTCTGCTATGGCCAGGGAGTGCAGTGGAGGATGGCCCAGGTGCTTGGGCCCTGAACCCCATGGGAGACCAGGAAAAGCACCTGGATCCTGGCTCCTGCCATCGGATCAGCGTGGTGCGCTGGCTGCAGCGGCGGCCATTGGAGGGTGAACCAACTGCAAAGGAAGACCTTTCTCTCTCTGTCTCTCTCTCTCACTTCCACTCTGCCTGTCAAAATTTAAAAAAAAAAAAAAGAAAGAAAATGAATCTTGATGTGAATGGAATGGGAGAAGGAGCAGGAGACGGGAGGGGTGTAAGTGGGAGGGAAATTATGTGAGGGGAAAGCCATTGTAATCCATAAACTGTACTTTGAAAATTTATATTTACTAAATAAAAGTTTTTAAAAAAAGTATAGAAGGCATAAAGTAAAAATATCCCATCTGAATACTTCTCATATCTGGATTTTTTATTCCCATTCCTCCTGGCAAGTGCTTTTAAAGTTTCCTTGGGTTTTCTTCAAGAACTCTTGGAAATTCTTCCATCCCAGCACATATGGAACAAGCTTTTATTAGCCACTTAGAATTTTGTTTAATGAAGGATGGGATGATTAAATCAGTTCTGTTTTAAAGAAAATTTAGGGCTTCATTCTCCCCCAGCACATTTTTTGTGAATTACTTTAAGTTAGGGTTTATGGAGTTACTCATATTACATTTTACATTTTTGAGAACATATTCTCATGGACTAAACTATTACAGTTAATGAATTACTGACAGTTGGTAAAAAAGATTTTAAACATAAGTTTATAGGTATGAGCAAAACAGTTTCATCCAATATAATATAAGGGACATGATATGAAAGAGAATTGGCAGAAACATAAATACAGATATTCAATTTGTATATGAAAATAAAACATAAATCACAATACCAGATTTCAGGACATATTGCAGGGCAGTTATAATCAAAACAGCATGGTACTGGTACAGAAACAGATGGATAGACCAATGGAACAGAATTGAAACACCAGAAATCAACCCAAACATCTACAGCCAACTTATATTTGACCAAGGATCTAAAACCAATTCCTGGAGCAAGGACAGTCTATTCAATAAATGGTGCTGGGAAAACTGGATTTCCACTTGCAGAATCATGAAGCAAGACCCCTACCTTACACCTTACACAAAAATCCACTCAACATGGATTAAAGACCTAAATCTACGACCTGACACCATCAAGTTCTTAGAAAACATTGGAGAAACCTTTCAAGATATTGGCACAGGCAAAGAATTTCTGGAAAAGACCCGGGAGGCACAAGCAGTCAAAGCCAAAATCAACTATTGGGATTGCATCAAATTGAGAAGTTTCTGTACTGCAAAAGAAACAGTCAGGAGAGTGAAGAGACAACCGACAGAATGGGAAAAAATATTTGCAAACTATGCAACAGATAAAGGGTTAATAACCAGAATCTACAAAGAGATCAAGAAATTCCACAAAAACAAAACCAACAACCCACTTAAGAGATGGGCCAAGGACCTCAATAGACATTTTTCAAAAGAGGAAATCCAAATGGCAAACAGACACATGAAAAAATGTTCAAGATGATTAGCAATCAGGGAAATGAAAATCAAAACCACAATGAGGTTTCACCTCATGTGGGGAGCAACTGGGAGCAACTCGGACTAGACTAAGTTACTGGAATTAAGACTTATTCTATGCATCTGCTTTCCCACAATATGGCGCTGAGAAGGGAAACGGCTTCTGCACAGCTGCCTCCAGTTCAACCAATAGGCAGCAGGACCTGCTCCTGATTGGAGGAGGGCAGCGTACTCGGCGTGTGGGCAGCCGAGTTAGGATTGGCGGAGGAGGACTATAAAGGAGGAGAGAGAGGGCATGCACCAGGAACATCTAAGGGGAACATCTATCTGAAGGAACACCTGTGCAGCCCCCGAGAGAGCCGGCCGGCGGTGTGCCACTCCCCCGCGGAAGTGGGGAATGTGGCAGGGGGAACCGCCCTTCCACGGAGGTGGAAGGGACGGTAGCCAACCCGGGAAGGACCAGCAGCCAACCTGGAAAGGACCAGCAGCCAACCCGGGAAGAACCAGCAGCAAACCCGGGGACGGCCGAGCAGACGAAAGAACAGCGCAGGGTCCTGTGTCGTTCCTCCATGAAGAGGGGGAGCGACAACCTCACCCTGGTTAGAATGGCTCACATGCAGAAATCTGCCAACAACAGATGCTGGCAAGGATGTGGGGAAAAAGGGACACTAACCTACTGTTGGTGGGAATGCAAACTGGTGAAGCCAGTATGGAAGTCAGTTGGAGATTCCTCAGAAACCTGAAGATAACCCTACAATTCGACCCAGCCATCCCACTCCTTGGAATTTACCCAAAGGAATTTAAATTGGCAAACAAAAAAGCGGTCTGCACCCTAATGTTTATTGCAGCACAATTCACAATAGCCAAGACCTGGAACCAACCTAAATGCCCATCAACGGTAGACTGGATAAAGAAATTATGGGATATGTACTCTTTAGAATACTATACCACAGTAAGAAACAATGAAATCCAGTCATTTGCAACAAAATGGAGGAATCTGGAACACATCATGCTGAGTGAAATAAGCCAGTCCCAAAGGGACAAATACCATATGTTCTCCCTGATTGGTGACAACTGACTGAACACCAAAAAGGAAACCTCCTGAAGTGAAATGGACACTATGAGAAACGGTGACTTGATCAGCATAGCCCTGACTGTTAATGAACAACTTAATACATTATCCCTCTTAGTAGTTTTTTTGTCTGTTCTACTTAATATGACTGGTCTAATTCTGTAATTAATACACAGTTATTCTTAAGTGTTGAAAATTAACTGAAATGTGATCCCTGTTAAACATAAGAGTAGGAATAAGAGAGGGAAGAGATGTACAATTTGGGACATGCTCAAGCTGACTTGCCCCAAATGGTAGAGTTAGAAACATACCAGGGGACTCCAATTTAATCCCATCAAGGTGGCATGTGCCAATGCCATCTCACCAGTCCAAGTGATCAATTTCAGTTCACAATTCATCATAATGAAAGGACTAAGAGTCAAAGGAAACACATAAACAAGTCTAGTACCTGCTAATACTAACTGATGGAATAAATAAAGGGGAGAGTGATCCAACATGGGAAGTGAGATACTCAGCAGACTCATAGAATGGTGGATGTGCTAAACAGCACTCTGGCCTCAGAATCAGCCCTAAAGGCATTCCAATCTGGCTGAAAAGCCCATGAGAGTATTTCAGGCATGGAAAGCCAAGACACTTTGGCAAAAAACAAACAAACAAACAAAAAAAACCCTAAGTGAAAGATCTCTGTGAGTGAGATCCCAGTGGAAAGAACAGGTCTTCAAAGAGGGAGGTGCTTTTCTCTGAAGGGAGGAGAGAACCTCCACTTTGACTATGACCTTGTCTAAGCAAGATAAGAGTCGGTGAACTCAAGGGGCTTCCATAGCCTTGGAAACTCATGACTGGTGCATAGGGAGATTACTGATGCCATGAACAGGAGTGTCAATTTGTAAAGTCAACAACAGGAGTCACAGTGCACTTACTCCTCATGTAGGATCTCTGTCCTTAATGTGCTGTACATTGACATTTAATGCTATAATGAGTACTCAAACAGTATATTTCACTTTGTGTTTCTATGGGGGTGCAAACTGTTGAAATCTTTACTTAATGTATACTAAACTGATCTTCTGTAAAAAAAAAAAAAAAAAGAAATGATCAATTCCCAACTTGACTCTCACTGGGATTAAACATGACAATAGGTCTGATCTGATTTCATCATCATTTAAAAAATCATCTATTATTTTTCTCTTTATGTTTGTGTGGGAGAAAACTATTGAAATCTTTACTTAATGTATACTACACTTATCTTCTGTATATAAAGAGAATCGAAAATGAATCCTCATGTGAATGGAAGGGGAGAGGGAGTGGGATAGGGGAGGGATGTTAGTGGGAGAGACGAAATGGGGGGGTAGCCATTGTAATCCATAAGCCATGCTTTGGAAATTTATATTCATTAAATAAAAGTTAAAAAAAAGATCAAAATAACAAATAAGTGTGTGGGTACCTGCATCCTATATCAGAGTATGTAGGTTTGAGTTCCACATCTGCACCTGATTCTAGCTGCCTATTAATGTGCAGCGTGGGAGGCATCAGGTGATATTCAAGTAGTTGAGTTTCTATGACATGTGCAAGTAGGAATACAGGATTGAGTTCCTAATTCCAGCTATGGCCTGGCTCTCCCCCAGCCATTGCTGGCATGTGTGGAGTGAAACAGTGGGTGGCGACTATGTCTGTCTATGTATTTGTCTCCCTCTTAGTCTCTCAGATAAACGGAATTTTAGAAGTATAAATAACATACCAAGCCATCTAGGCTCCTGTATATTTTATCTTCTTTTCTTTTCTTTTCTTTTTATTTTCACAGCCATGAGCACCATAGTCTTGGGTATACTGAATAGTTAAATGTCTTAGGTAGAATTGAATAGTTGGAATTTCTAGCAGTGCATACAATGCCAGAAAATAAAAAGCTACGTGAATTTTTAATTTGTCTTTCCCAAGGTCACAGACTGAGAATATGGCAAAGCTAATCTTGGAACTCCTATGTTCTGTCTCCTTCTAACTCTGCAGTACACTTCTTCAGTAATCAGTTGTCAGTAAATGGTCTTATGTATCCAAAAACTCTCTTCTGACCACAATAAAAAGAAATTAGCCTAAAGGTATGATGAAGTAAAATGCTGATCTTATGGACAAAGAAGCTTGCTCAAACATCCAGGCCATGTGGCTCAGGGAGTTCAGGCACCAAGTATATATTCTATGAGAATAGCAATGAATAAAGATTGACCCCAAGTTTGGCTTAGGCCATTGCCTGACTGCTTCATTGACTTTCTTATTATCTTGTGGTATTTTTGTCTCAACTTATTTAATATAGGAAAAATCAAAATTCAGAAGCCTCTTTTGTAATCTGACACTGGGGCAAAAGTGTTGTTCCATATACATTTCTTTACTATGTTTGGTCTATTCCAGCTAAAGCTATAGGTAAGGCAAAGTTCATTCATCTACCGGTGGAGCTAATGACTGGATTTTGTGACAAGACACGGATCAAGGGATATCAGCAAGGTAGCTGTTTTTGTTTAAAGTTATCTTAGGAAGACATTCATTTGGAAAAGTCTAACCCAAGCCTTATAAGCAGGAAAGAAAATTTCCATTTGGGAGTGATCTTGGGATTTACATTTTTAAGAATGAATTTCAGACTATGATATAAAGAAAGGAAAAATTGTCTTCTCTATGCCAGTCTCAGAGGCTGCAGGTAAGCAGACATTGTGGAGTTTCAATTCTCTTTTCCTGGAGAAGGCTAACTCTCCCTTCTTCCTTTAACAAAGAGCATTAAAATATAATGACAGATGTAGTACTTGTTAATTTCATTTAATAAATATGTGTCTTTGAAACAAAAGGAAATACAACCTGAAAGCTATTCTTAATTTTACTCTAATTTTTGAAAAAGAATAGGGATTTAAAAAAATCATTCCGATGTTATTAATGAAAAATAAATTGTTAGGAAACAGACTAAAAGTAAACATGAAGCAACCAGCTCTTTTTTTAGATTAGGCAAATTGTAATCCAAGTATAACTATTTCAAGTCTGCCAGAACTACCAAAAGTTAACAAAAGTCAATGTTACGTCAATGTCCTCACACTGCCCAAATGAAATCTCAGATAACAATGCCCCACATGTGCCCACTTTCAATAATTCCTTTTTAAATAGGGACAACGTGCATCTTAGGGAATCACTAATTTCCATCTTTGAGCTTCAGCAACAACAATGGAAAAATCCAGCGTTTTAAAAAAAAAAAACCTTATCTCTATAGATGAAAAAAATCTAATTAAGAGTTAACTCCCCTGCCTGAAGACCCTCAGACATGCATTTCGCTGTTAGATACTCATTTTTCCCTCACAAATTGTTTTTGAAAGCCCTATATAAGATGCATGAAGTCGTCTTGAGAAAAGACTGTATGCGCAAGAAAATTAGAAGCATATGTCAGCCATAATAGATGAAGGAAGTTTCTTTCTTGAAGGGAACAAAAGCCGCTCGGCAGGAAGTAGACACTTGAAAACAGCAATTTTGAGCTCCCAGGCACAGGCTGAGGCTTTTAAGTGCTCTTTCCACACTAGGTGTGCCTTTAATTCTTTGTTAGGCTATGGAAATGCATTGCCCTGAAGACGCAATTTCTCCAGTTAAGCAAACACTTTTTGCCTCACCAAGCCAGTTAAATAGATAGTTTTTCCTTTGTAAATATTTGGGCGCAACTAACTGGCCTTTTGTTAAGGGCTTTTTGTAGTACTGTCTTTTTGGTTCCGCTAGAAACACTTGTGAATACATCAGTCAACACAAGAGCATTCAGGGGAATAAAGAAATATGAAGAGACAAAAGAGAAAATGAGAAAGCAAGAAGAAAAAGTAACGCTAAGGCTGGCACTGGAAAATGTGGAGGAGAGGATACCTGGAGCATGACAAGCCCAGCTGAGAGAAAGCTTGGGTGGGTGTCTGAGCTGTTCACTTAGAAGCTGCCAATGGAGGTGCTGTTCTCTGTGTTGCAGGACAACAGCTCTGGGCCTGAGAGTAGATGATGGCTCACCCACTGGGCCCTACAACATGGGTGACCTCAAGATCAACCTAAGAATCTGCAGATGGATAGGAATGAGTTCAGAGGATTCCTTTCTAGTCCACAACATTCAGCGTTGCACTTGATCTTCCCCAAAGCCATTCTTTTCTGCACACGCATCTCTGACTCTCTCTCATTGACCTTTAGTGTAAAAATCCAACATCATGGTGCTTGTTTGAGCCTCTAAGCTTTCCTTGCAATCTTAGGAAATACTTAGAATAGGAGTACCTAGGAGCTGTTGGCACTTGCCTTCCTGCTGCTCTACTCAGTCTCTCTGTTTTCCGTTTTTCACTTTGGCTGCTGACGCCAAAATGCTCCGTTCAGCCTCAGATAGAATTTCCTTCATTAAAAAAAAAAAGAAACTTGGATTTATTTCTTCATTTACTTGAAGACAGTTCAAAGACAATTGGAGAGAAAGATTATATATAGATTGTGAGACAGAAAGCAAGAGAGCTAGAGCGAGAGCGAGAGTGAGAGAGCGAGAGAGTGAGCAAGCGAGAGAGAGAATCTTCCATCTGCTGGTTCACTTCCCAAATGACTGCAACAGCCCGGCATGGGCCAGGCCAAAGCCAGGAGTTGGGAGCCAGGAACGTCATCCTGGTCTCTCACATGGATGAGCCAGGGTCTCAAGTACTTGATCCATCCTCTGCTGGCTTCTCAGGTGCATTTGCAGAAACCTGGATCAGAAGTAGAGTAGCTGGGACTCAAAACAGCATTCTAGTATGGGATGAAGGTATCACAAGCCGCAGTTTAACCTGCCAATTTTTCCTTCATTTTTCCTTCTCAAAATCTCCAAAATCCATGTCAAGTTCTAACCCTGCCTTCTTTCATTCAGATTTAATAGCTTCCTCCTTCTTGTTCCTATGAAATTTAGTACCTTTATTTGGAAATATAAGACGTTCTGCCTTGAATTGGATTCAATGGTACAGATGTTGACAGTGCCTCTGGATCACAAACTTGTGAGCAAGGGCAATATCCTGTTTATCATGATAGATTTACTGACATCAGATATAATGCCACACAGAGTATTTGTTCCACATACTTGTATTGCTTAGTAGAGAATCTAAAATATGATCTCTCCTAGGAAATAGTTGCATTTTAATAGGAGATTTTCAAAAATGTAATTCCTTCCGATCTAAAAGACTAATCTCCAATGAAGCTTTTAGAAAGTGGAAGATACTTTGTGGTACTTTGTCTGACATTCTCATGATTCTGGTAACTTATAAAACATTTTGAACAACAACATTATATTGCAAGGAATTCCTTTGATCTGCTTCTTTAATCTGATTTAAATCTAACTAATCAGAACCATATGGCTCCCCGAATAACTGTGTCATGCTAATTCCAAGCCAAACAGCAAGATGAATTCCTCTTGGGTACTTTCTTATAGTACTAACATATGATTCATCTGGCTTGTATGAAAAACAAACACAAATAATATTCTCCCAATAATAGTAATGGTAAATGTAACACTCAGTTTCTAGAGCTCTGCCTCAGCTGTGAAACTTTTGACATATTCTATGTGGCTGTCCATTTATCTGCTTAATTAATATTTATTGAGCTCCCACTAAATGCAGGACACTGAATTAAGGTCTTGAGATATAATAGTAAGTGGAAGGGCATGGCTTATTCTCTGTAGAATTATTTTGATAAAATTTAACAACTGAATGTAATGTTACATAAATATTTAATTTTAGAAAAATGATGATTTTTGTTACCTGAGGAAACTTTAACATTCAGTGTCCTATCCTAGATATCTTCCTTTAACATCCTAAAATTTATTCATGGAACCACAAAATATCTTTTATTAAGCATTTTAATATTTTAGGTCTTGTGGTGTATTGAATGGAATTCCTCCAGAAGCTATGTCCATGTCTCAAAAAACCTTGTGAATATGAACTTAGTTGAAACTAGCGTTATTGAAGATGATATGAAGTTAAGTATACTGGATGATTCAGATGTGTCTTAAATTCAAAGATAGGGGCTGGTGCTGTGGCGTAGCCGGGAAAGCCACTGCCTGTGGTACTAGCATTCCATTTAGGTGCTGGTTTGAATCCCTGCTGCTCCACTTCCAATCCAGCTTCCAGCTTATGCACCTGGAAAGCAGTGGGAGGTGGCCTAATTCCTTGGACCTCTGCCCCCATGTGGAAGACCGAGGAAAAGCTCCTTGCTCCTGGTTTTGGATATGCCCAGCTCCAGCCACTGTGGCCATTTGGGGAGTGAACTAGTGGATGGAAGATCTGTTCTCTATCTTTCTGTCTCTGTCTCTTTCTATACATAACTTTACATTTCAAATAAATAAATAAATCCTTAAAAATTCAAAGAAAATGCCCTCATAAGACACAGAAGAGAAGATACACAGAAGGGAAAATCATGTGAAAATGGAGGCAGAAATTATAGAGATGTGGCAATAATCCAAGGAAAGCCTGTAGCCCCCAGAAGCTGGAAGCCTGAAGGGAGTGCAGTGCTTGCTAACACATTGATGTCAGGCTTCTGGCCTCCAGAACTATGAGATAATAAATTCCCATTGTTTTAAGCCACCAAATTTGTGGTGATTGCTATGGATATCTTAAGTATCTTCTGTGGTTTCTTCATAATCATTTTGATACACAGTAATATTTAATTCTGCCTTAACAATTTCTGGATGAAACTATTCCTAACATTGAGAAGGTTAAAAAAAGCCCAGAGAAATTACAGGATTGTTCATGTTCTCATCAATGGAAAATGTATAAGCTCAATTGGATTGTCTCATTCATAATGCAAAACCTTCTTCATTAGCCCTGTTTCACAGTGCACATTATGAACACCAAGCATTCAGGTAAATACAGGCAGAGCTCAGGGTTTGTTCCCTACGTTGGTTTTCTCTAAGAAACTTATTCCGTTTTTTTCTTGGTGTTTCTTTGTTTCCAAATAAAAGTTACGCTTTCCACACTTATTTGTTTTTTATTTTTTATGCATGATTTCCATTTCTGCTTCCATTTCCCATCAACCTCACAGTAGGAGATGTTCTGTTATATAAAGATAAAGCAGTCATGGTTGCAATTTACAGTTCAGTCTTTTTTTGATGTGTGATAATTACATACTTCCCTCAAATGTTAAATTGGCAGCTATACACTAATATGTATATTGTTTTCAAAGTTTTATATTTTTGTTTTTAAGTTGAGCTGGTTGCTTGTATCATTTAAAACACTGAAATCTTAGTAGATCATGTGATATTTCATCTCCAGAATACAAAATTTTTCTATATCTTAAAAATTATTTCTAAAAATATTATACTTTAAGCTTTTACTACGGAATTAGTGTCTCCCTGAAACTAATCGGTCCAATTGCTGAGATAGCATTTATAGGAACATTTAATGAGAAAAGAATGCATTCTGTTCAAAGCAGCCGATTGTCATTGAGCTCTGATCTTGTCTGCAAAAGTTTTTCATCCCAGTAGGGAATTACTGTAGTATATGAAATTATGTGGTCTTACCTTCATTTATCCAAGATTTGAAGCAATTCTATTAGCCTGACACTTATTGGCAGTGTCCTTCACTGATAACCATCCTAGTGCTTGCGTTTCTCTCCTTAACTCTTCTCTGATTCATAAAGCTGCTTGCTGTAGCACTGGGGAGCTTTGAAGAAGTACCTTTTGATTAAATTAAATGGAGGAAAAAGGGGATTTCTAACCTACTTATATCACTTATAGAAGCATAATCAAGTTGTGGAATAAGAAATTTCAGTGACTTTTTCAAAAATCAGTGATCGCGGAAAGTAACAGCTATTCAATCTCAATGCAAGCGGCATGTTAAAGACAGGGCCAAAAATGGTATGTGATGTGGCACAGTGGGTTACGCAGCTGCTTGTGATTCCTGTATTCCATATCGAAGTGCCAGTTCAAATCCTGGATATTCTATTCCCATCCAACTTCTTGTCGATGTGCCTGGCAAGGTGGTGAGAAAATGGCTCAAGAACGTGGAATCCTGTTACCCAGATAGGAGACCAGGATGGAATTCCTGTCTGTTGTCTGCTGGCTTTGGCCTGGTTCAGACCTGGCTGTTGTAACCATTTGGATAGTGAATCAGTGGTTGAAAATCTTTGTCTCTCTCCTTCTGTCTCTCTCTCTCTATCAGTTGCTCTACCTTCTAAATATATAAATAAGACTTTTAAAAAGAGAGGAAAAAAGCAGTTGCTTACTGAACTGTGGCATGCCTAGAAATAGAGTTTTTTTTAATGAATATTCCTTTCTGAGTTTTTTTTTTAACATAGGTCTTTTTAAATTAAAAAATCACATCAATTTTTATGTTAAAGTGATGTTAATGCAAAGAGAACAGGTTCCATGTACTTCATAGATACAATCCTGAGATTGTAATACTTCATTTCCTCCCTCCCTCCCTCTCTTCCTTCCTTCTTACATTTTTTCTTTCTTCCATTTCCTTTCTCTCCCTTCCATTGTCTGCCTTTCTTAATTTTTGAGATGAAATTTTAAATTTAATTTATATTATAGTCAAAGTTATACTTAAATACAAAAAAATTCAAATGAGTTAAAAGGTCACAGGCATTGAGAGAAGGAAGGATATTAAGAACATTCAGACCAAAGACTATGAATTTCGGAGACATTTACTTGGAGTTGAAGATAATGATGATGGGATCTATATTACACTGTCACGGTGGTCAGACTCATCTGAGTAGATACAAAGATGTTTCATCTTAAATTGTAACCACACATTTTTTTTTCCCCTCTTTATGGAGTGTTGAGCAGATGGTTTTCTTCAAATGAATATGTGTTCTTTGTTTTTATGTTCCTGCCATGTCTACATTAAAAGTGAAGGGAGTCTATGTATTAGATATTTAATGACAGATAACAGATAAATCTCAGTTAAGGCTCTCAGAACATTGCCTTTATATCGTGGCTATACCAAGCCTACCTTAGGTGACTTTGAGTTACTTGATATCTGTACACTTTTCTTGTGTGTTTTTTTTTTTTTCTCATCAAATGATAAGTATGGGCTAATGTATAATGGAGACTCAGAATAGTTTAATATCCTTTTTGCTGAAACTGTTGATTGCAACCTGCGTAGACCACCATAGCTGGTATCTTCTCTGGCTCTCTTCATTTATAAAGTTGTGGTTTTGGTGATCATGGAAATAATGGGGAAAGTCAAATATTTCTATAATGAAAGAAGAAAAGAAAGAAATTGTAAGAAAGAAATACCTTTATGGGTAATCATTCTTTGGGTTCTGAATCACCTGGCAATCTATGAAACCTACCTAAAGGGCCTTTGGTTATAATCTATACTAGATTTGCATGAAGTTCCTTGAATGTTGACTGTTGTTTAGCATATAGATAGTGTATGTTTCAAAAGTTGGGAAATGGAAAGTTTTTGCCTGTGGGGAATAATATTTTACATTGACATTGTTTAGGATTCTCTAAAGACGAAGTAGTTACCCTTGCTATGCTACTGGTGATGATGTATATGTACACACACACTGAGAAGAGATATGTCATATCATGCCTTTTAAAAAGGCATATTTATTTCAAACTGGAGACTTGAACACATTACAGCATATTTCAATGTGTGATGACTACATGTGTATGTGTGTCTTGAGAGTTGGTCAAGTAAACATTCAGACTCAAAAGGCAATTGTAAACTATATTTGGAACCAATCTACTACTCAAAAATGATATAGGAGTACAGTTATATCTCTCCAACAGAGCACTACTGGGCATTTCTCTTCTATAAGAGTCCTTGCAGTATTTCTTGTCTATTTTTTAAATATTTATTTATTTATTTGAAAGGCAGAGACACAGATGGGGAAGGGGAGAGAAAAAGAGAGAGAAAGAGAGAGAGAGAGAGAAATCTTCCATACACAGGTTCACTCCCCAGATGACTGCAATGGCTGGAGCTGGGCTGATCTGAAGGAGCCAGGAGCTTCTTTCGGGTCTCCCACATGTCTACAGGGATTCAAGGACTTGGGCCATTTTCCGCTGCTTTCCCAGGAACATCAGCAGGGAGCTGGATCAGAAGTGTACAAAACAGGACTTGAACTGATACCCTCATGAAATGCCAGCACTGCAGGCAGAGGCTTAACTTTCTATACTACAGCACCAGGCCAATGCTTGCATGTTTCTTGCAACTAACAGGGAGTTATCTTCATAGGTGATATCTCAGGTACAAGGAGATGAGACCCACACATTGGTTAAATTCCAGAAATGTCCTTATGTAGCAACTTCATGTTCTGCAATAGCCCAAATCACTTGTATTATTTTGATAGACCTAGTTTCCAGGGACTATAAAAAGGACATGTCTAGATCCTTCAAGGAATACTATACTCAAGGAAGTGCAATAATGTATCCTCATATAATGGTCTCCATCAACTTTGATCACCTCTTTATAGTTACTCCCAGTCCTAATAAAGTCTGATAATTGGAGATTATTGTTATATTAATCAATATTTCCTTGTAACATAATTGGCATTCTATCTTTATCTGGTCCTAGGGAAACAAAGGTAGAAATAAGAATTTTTTAAACCATTGCCCACAATGAGTCATAAAGAGTCAATTTAGCCCCTAATGAGTCAGTGACTGTGCCTTATTAAAATAATAATTTATTTTCTCAATTGGATCATTACCTTTTGTTACTACCAACTTACGAATAATGGGAAAACTGATTTTCATTTATTAATGTAGTGGCTTTATTTTTCCTGTGCTCCAGTTTTCTTTTTTTTGGCTATGATTGCTTTTATTTTCAAGGTGTCCCAAAATATCTATGTGTACCAAAAGAATATTTTTGTTTTAATGATTAAATTTTTCTCAATATATAAGAGTAATAAATTTGTGGTTGGCTTTTTCTTTCCTACGACTATCATGGGAGTTGAATAATGATGATCAAAATATAAGTTTAGTCCTTACTATACTCCCCTAAAATTATTTTGTAGATATATAGTGCTAAAGGAATATGGTCCTGGTATAGGGCTGTTTATGTTTGCACATGTATTTTCTAATATGACAATGTTTGTATAAATATTTTTGAAGCAACGTTTTATTTGGAGGTGTTAAGAAATCAAATATTTTTATTGATTTTCCTTCGTACGAGAAGAAATAGAAATTCTTACATTGCTTTCATTTTCCAGTGAATATAATCTTGAGACTCATGGACTTGCAAACAGCATTGAAACACAGAGCTATGATCGTCTCAGAAAAGCCAGCACTTGTCAAACTCTTGTTATTGAAGCTATGTGCTCAGTTGATACCATAATTCCCAAGAAATAAGAAATCTGGACATGAATCATGTTAAGAAATTTAAAATATTTCAATTAGAAAGGGCATAAAAGAAGAGGGATCATTCAGGCAGGGATACAGAAAAGTGAAAAGGTAACAAATCTATCTTGTACAAATAGAAACATAGTAAATGTGTAATTCATTAAAATTTACACAAAATTTTCTGCATGTATATTACATACATACAGAAAAATTATTTTATGTGTTGATTATCAAAAGCAGACCTATGCGCTTTTCTTGAAGTGGGTTAAGTATTTTTTTAAATTTGTTGATTATGGAGGCCATCATTGTAGCACAGCATGGAAAGCTGAAGCCCCTTTCATTCGTGTGGAAGACCAGGATGGAGTTCCTGGATTCTGGCTTGGCACTGACCTGGCAGTTGGGGCCACTTGGGGAGTAAACCAGCAGTTGGATGATCTCTCTCTCCTCTCTCTGTCCCTCTCACTCTCTCTCTCATTCCCGTTTTCTATGTTGCTCTGCTTTTCAAGTAAAAGCAGATATTTTTTTAAATTTCCATTATGCTTACTGAATATTGTTGTCTCATAGTGTGAAATGTGGAAGCATGTGCATGTTACACTTGTATTGACAAATGACATTTTGTGGAAAGTGACAGATTCAAATCAGAATGGAAAATGTTTTATTTATTTAAACATTGTTTTGAAATAGTGTAGACATGCCAAGAAATGCATGTAAGTATACAGATAAGTGAATTGTTTTTTCTTCTAAGCACACTCATTACAAATACCCAAATTAAGAACAAAACATTACTAGTACTCCAAAGATCCTCACTATTCCGCTTTTTCTTTTTCTTTTTAATATGAGAAAAGAAGGCTTTATTGTTGTGTCTATGGTATGAATGGTAGGATTTAGTGAAGCAATATTTATAAATAAATAATAAGTAATATGAAATCAACAGAATTTTTATACTCTCTGTTAACTTCTATGAGTAAGCAAAAACATGGTATTTGCCTTCTGGATCTGGTTTATTTCACATATCATAATGATCTCCAATTTCATCCATTTTGTTGCAAATGTCAGGATTTCATTCTTTTTTATATCTTAGTATTATTCTATCATGCATGTATGTGTTTATGTGTGTGTGTGTGTGTATGTATTTTCTGTATACAGTTATCAATTTACTAGACATTCAGGTTAATTCCATATCTTTGCAATTGTGAATTGAGCTACTATATACATGGAAGTGCACATTTGTTATATATATGCTGATTTCAGTTCCTTTCTATATATTCCCAGGAGTGCAATAGCTGGGAAATATGGTAGACCTATTTTTAGTTTTCTGAGGAATCTCCATACTGTTTTCCGTAATGGTTCTACCAATTTTCATCCCCACCAACAGTGTATTAGGGTATCTTTTTCTCCACAACCTCACCAGTATTTGCTATTTTTAAAATTTTGGGTAATAGCCATTCTAACTGGAGTGATGTATTACCTCTTAGTAGCTTTTATTTGCATTTCTCTGATTGCTAGTGATCCTGAGCATTTTTTCAAGTGTCTATTGGCCATTTGTATTTCCTCCTTTGAAAATGTCTATTCATATCCTTTGACCATTTCGTAAGTTGCTTTGTTGTTGAGTTTCTTAAGTACCTTATATATTAATATATATTATATATTAATCCTTTATCAGATGCAGAGGGAGGGAGGGAGAGAGGGAGAGAGAAAGAAAGAAAGATTGAGAAATATCTTCCATCAGATGATTCACTCCCCAGTTGGCGATAATGGCCAGAGTTGAGCCTGGCCAAAGCCAGGAGCCAGGAGCTTCATCCGGATAGCCTGTTTGTGTGGCAAGAGCCCAAACATTTCAGCCATGTTCTTCTGCTTTCCCAAACCATTTGCAGGCAGCTGGATTAGAAGTAGGGCAGCTGTGAGAGGGATTGGCATCCATATGTGATTCTGGCTGGCTTCATAAACAATGGTTTTACACATTGTACCACACTGGCCCCAATTTGTGTCTCCTTGATTTCTTTTTTTTTATTTAGTAAATATAAATTTCCAAAGTACAGTTTTTGGATTACAATGGCTTCCCCCCGCCCCATAATTTCCCTCCCACTTGCACCCATTACATCTCCCGCTCCCTCTCCCATTCCATTCACATCAAGATTCGTTTTAAATTCTCTTTATATACAGAAGATCTATTTAGTATATATTAGTAAAGATTTCATCAGTTTGCACCCACACAGAAACACAAAGTGTAAAATACTGTTTCAGTACTAGTTATAGCATTACTTCACATGAGACAACACATTAAGGACAGATCCCACATGAGGAGTAAGTACACAGTGACTCCTGTTGTTGACTTAACAATTTGACACTCTTGTTTATGGTGTCAGTAATCTCCCTAGGCTCTAGTCATGAGTTTCCAAGTCTATGGAAGCCTTTTGAGTTCGCCGACATTGATCTTATTCCGACAGGGTCATAGTCAAAGCGGAAGTTCTCTCCTCCCTTCAGAGAAAGGTACCTCCTTCTTTGATGGCCCCATTCTTTCCACTGGGATCTCACTCACAGATATCTTTCATTTAGCTCTTCTTCTTTTTTTTTTTTTGTTGCCAGAGTGTCTTGGCTTTTCATGCCTAAAATACTCTCATGGGCTCTTCAGCCAGATCCAAATGCTTAAGGGCTGATTCTGAGGACAGAGTGCTATTTAGAACATCTGCCATTCTATGGGTCTGCTGTGTATCCCACTTCCCATGATGGATCGTTCTCTCCCTTTTTGATTCTATCAGTTAGTATTAGCAGACACTAGTCTTGTTTGTGTGATCCCTTTGACTCTTAGACCTATGAGTGTGATCAATTGTGAACTGAAATTGATCACTTGGACTAGTGAGATGGCATTGGTACATGCCACCTTGATGGGATTGTATTGGAATCCCCTGGTACATTTCTAACTCCACCATTTTGGGCAAGTCAGATTGAGCATGTCCCAAACTGTACATCTCCTCCCTCTCTTATTCCCACTCTTATATTTAACAGGGATCACTTTTCAGTTAAAATTTAAACACCTAAGAATAATTGTGTGTTAATCACAGAGTTCAACCAATAGTACTAGTACAAAACAAAAAAAATACTAAAATGGAAAGTATCAATCCTATTCACAATAGCTACAAAAATAATCAAATACCTTGGAATAAACTTAACCAAGGATGTTAAAAATCTCTACAATGAAAATTACAAAACCTTAAAGAAAGAAATAGAAGAGGATACCAACAAATGGAAAAATCTTCCATGCTCATGGATTGGAAGAATCAATATCATCAAATGTCCATTCTCCCAAAAGCAATTTACAGATTCAATGCAATACCAATCAAAATACCAAAGACATTCTTCTCAGATCTGGAAAAAATGGTGATGAAATTCATATGGAGACACAGAAGACCTCGAATAGTTAAAGCAATCTTGTACAACAAAAACAAAGCCAGAGGCATAACAATACCAGATTTCAGGGCACACTACAGGGCAGTTGTTATCAAAACAGCAGGGTACTGGTACAGAAACAGATGGATAGACCAATGGAACAGAATAGAAACACCAGAAATCAACCCAAACATCTATAGCCAACTTATATTTAATCAAGGATCTAAAACCAATTCCTGGAGCAAGGACAGTCTATTCAATAAATGGTGCTGGGAAAATTGGATTTCCACGTGCAGAATCATGAAGCAAGACCCCTACCTTACACCTTACACAAAAATCCACTCAACATGGATTACAGACTTAAATCTACAACCTGACACCATCAAGTTACTAGAGAACATTGGGACAACCCTGCAAGATATAGGTACCGGAAAAGACTTCCTAGAAAAGACCCTGGAGGCACAGGCAGTCAAAGCCAAAATTAACTATTGGGATTGCATCAAATTGAGAAGTTTCTGTACTGCAGAAGAAACAGTCAGGAGAGTGAAGAGGCATCTGACAGAATAGGAAAAAATATTTGCAAACTATGCAACAGATAAAGGGTTGATAACCAGAATCTACAAAGAAATCAAGAAACTCCACAACATCAAAACAAACAACCCACTTAAGAGATGGGCCAAGGACCTCAATAGACATTTTTCAAAAGAGCAGCATCTATTGTGGGTAGATTCTGCACCTTAATGTTTATTGCAGCTCAATTCACAATAGCAAAGACCTGGAACCAACCCCAATGTCCATCAACAGTAGACTGGATAAAGAAATTATGGGACATGTACTCTATAGAATGCTATACAGCAGTCAAAAACAATGAAATCTGGTCATTTGCAACAAAATGGAGGAATCTGGAAAACATTATGCTGAGTGAACTAAGCCATTTCCAGAGGGACAAATATCATATGTTCTCCCTGATCGGCGACAACTAACTGAGCACCAAAGGGGAAACCTCTTGAAGTGAAATGGACACTATGAGAAACAGTGACTTGATCAGCTCTTGTCCTGAGTGTTGATGAACAATGTAATACTTTATCCAATTTAGTATTTTTGTTTTGTTTTGTTCTAGTACTATTGCTTGATTTCTTTTTATTGCCTAATGAAT
This sequence comes from Oryctolagus cuniculus, assembly GCF_051225735.1. NCBI lineage: Eukaryota > Metazoa > Chordata > Mammalia > Lagomorpha > Leporidae > Oryctolagus > Oryctolagus cuniculus. Next base: position 173,908,420 of record NC_142868.1, on the reverse strand, counting down.
CTTGCTAAAATTTTCTGAACTGTATTATACAGTAATGTGTGCATCCTTGTCTGATTCCAGATCTTAGAGGAAATGCTTCCAGCTTTCCCTCATTCAATATGCTTTTGGTTGTGGTTTGCCATATATTACCTTGAATTTTGTTGAGATGTATTTATTCTACACACAATTTTAAAAAGTTTTTTTTTTTAATCATGAAAGGAGGTTGTGTTTTATCAAGTGCTTTTTCTGCATCTATTGAGAAATTATATAGTTTATACTTCATTTTGTTAATGTGATGTATCACATTTACCAATTTCCACATCTTGAACCCTCCCTGCATCCATAAATCCTACTTAGTAAAGGTGGATGATATTTTTGATATGTTGTTAGATTAGATTTGCTAGTGTCTCTTTGAGGATTTTTGCATCTATATTCATCAGGGATGAATAGTTTCTCTCTCTCTCTCTCTCTCTCTTTTTTGTAGTATCTTTGTCTTGTTTTCAAATTAAAATGAAGCTGGCTTTATAGAATAAGCTTGGAAAGTTTGCCTTCCTTTCAATTATTTTTAGTATTTTAGGAAGTATTGGTATTAGTTCTTTCTTAAAATCTGGTCAAATTCAGTAATGAAGCTATCTAGCCCTGAGGTTTTCTTTGTTGGGAGAATTTTCATTAGTGATACAATCTCAGTCTTGGTTATTGGTCTATTCAGGTTTTCTATGTCTGAATGCCTCAGTTTCGGTTTTGGTAAAAGATTTGTGTCTAGAAATGTGTCAATTTCTTCTAGATTTTTCAGTTAGTTGCCATATAGCTATTTGCAATAATTCCTAATGATTCTTTGTATTTCTGTTGTGTCAGTTGTTACAGCTCGTTTTTCATTTGTGATTTTATTACTTTGAATAGTCTCTTCTTTATTTGGGTCCATCATTTATCAATAGAGTTCATTTCTTCAAAAATCCAGCTCTTCATTTAATTGATCTGTTGTACAATTTTTAATTTCTATCTTTATTTCTTCCCTAAGTTTAATTTATTTCTTCTACTAATTTCGGATTTTGTTTGTTCCTGTTCGGTCCTAGAGATTCATTGTAGAGTATTTATTTGCTACCTTTCGAATTTATTGATGTCTATTTGGATTTTGACTGCCAGTGCTTTTAAGTTCTTATCTATAAAGACTTTGCCTAGATCATTGTCTTGCAGTGTTTCCCAAATATTTTCACCTAGTATTTGATGATATCAGCTCATAGATTTAGATTCATGATCCATTAGGAGTTGACTTTTGTATAAGACATAAGATAAAGCTCTTGTTTCATACTTCTGTATGCAGAAATCCAATTTTCCTAACACTGAATGTTGAAGAGACTATCTTTTCTCCAGAGAGTGATTTTAGCTCATTTGCCAGAAATGAGTTGGTTGTAGGTATGTGAATTACTTTCTGGGGTTTCTATTCTGTTCCAATGGTTTACATGCTTATTTCTGTGCCATTGCCAGGCTGTTTTGATTATAACTGTCCTGAAGTGTATCTTGAAACCTGATATTGTTAGGTCTCTTTGTTTTTCTTTTTTAAGATTGCCTCAGCTATTCAAAGTCTCTTCCATAGGGATTTTAGGGTCCTTTTCTCTAGATCTGAGAATTTCCTTCCTATTTTTTTTTTTGAGATCACATTGAATCTATAAATTGCTTTGGGTAATATGTGGTCATTTTGATGATAGTAATTCTTCCAATCCATGAACATAGAAGATTTCCTCATTTTTTGTGTCTTCTAGTTCCTAATGTATTATAATTCTCATTGTTGAAAATTTTCATATCCTTGGTAAAATGTAATTTTCATATCCTTGGTTAAATATATTGGGTATTTAAATTTTTTGGTAGCTAACATAAATTGTACTGACCTTACAAGTTCTTTCTCCGCCATGGCATTGTTTATGCAAACAAATACTATCGATTTTTGTATGTTGATTTTATAACTTGGCTCTTTGCCAAACTCTCTTATGAGTTCCAATAGTGTCTTAATGTAATCTTTTGCAACCCCATATATAGAATCATGTCATCCACAAACAGGGATAATTTGACTTCTTGCTTTCCAATTTGTAATCCTTTGATTTCTTTTTCTTATCTAACGGCTCAGTCTAAAACTTAAAGAACCATGTTGAATAACAATGGTAAAAGTGGGCATTGTTCTCTGGTTCTGGATCTTAATGGAAATGCTCCCTTCTTTTCCCTGTACAGTATGATATAATGTGGGCTCACTGTGGGTTTGTCATATATTGCCTTTAGTGTGTTGAAATATTTTCCATCTATACCCAATTTTCTTAAGGGTGGAAGTATGGCCAGGAGGGAGGGTAGGATGGGAATACCACTATGCTCCTAAATCGGTATATATGAAATACACGAAATTTATTCAACTTAAAAGAAAAACAAACTCTACAAAATATACAAAAACATGGAGACTAAACAACATGCTCTGAATGAACAGTGAGTCATAAAAGAAATCAAAGGGAAATCAAAAAATTCTTGAAGCAAATAAAGATGATGTTGTATTTTATCAAAGGCTTTCTGTCTCAGCATCTGTTGGGATAATCATGTGGTTTTTATTAATCAATTTGTTAATGTGGTTTATTATGTTTATTGATTTGCATGTGTTGAACATTCAGACATCCCTGATATAAATACCACTTGGTCCAGGTGTATGATCTTTTGGATGTGTTGTTGGATTCAGTTAGCTAGTATTTTTCGAGAATTTCTATATGTATATTCATCAGTGATATTGGTCTATAGCTTTCTTTCTTTGTTTTCTCTTTTTCTGGTGTTGGAATTAATGTGATGCTGGCCTCATAGAGTGATTTTTAGAGTATTCTCTCCCTTTCAATTGCTTTGAATAGTTTAAGAAAAATTGGTATTAGTTCTTTTTTTATTTTATTTTATTTAATGAACATAAATTTCCAAAGTACAACTTATGGATTACAAAAGCTTCCCCATACCCCATAATTTCCCTCCCACCCACAACACTCCCCTCTCCCACTCCCTCTCCCCTTCCATTCACATCAAGATAATTTTCAATTATCTTTATATATGGAAGATAAATTTAGCATATATTAAGTAAAGATTTCATCAGTTTGCACCCACACAGAAACACAAAGTGTAAAATACTATTTGAGTACTAGTTATAGCATTAATTAAACACATAAGAGTAATTGTGTATTAATTACAGAGTTCAGCCAATAGTTTTAAGTAGAACATAAAAATACTAAAAGGGTGAAGTATTAAGTTCTTTTTTTTTCTTTTTTTGTTTGTTATATAGTTATTTTTTAAATTTAATAAATGTGAATTTTCAAAGTGCAACTTTTGTATTGCTGTGGCTCCCCGCCCAACCTCCCTCCCTCCCGTGGCCCTCCCCTCTCCCACTTCCTCTCCCATCCCGCCCTTCATTGAGTTTCATTTTCAATTACCTTCATATACTGAAGATCAACTTAGTATATACTAAGCAAGGATTTCAACAGACTGTACTCACACAACCGTACAAGCTATAGGGTATTGTTCGACTAGTAGTGTTGTTTTTAAGTTTCATAGTAAAACACATTAAGGACAGAGATCCTACATGGGGAGCATGTACCCAGTGACTCCTGTTGTTGATTTAACAATTGGCACTCTTATTTATGATGTCAGCAATCACCTGAGACTCTTGCTATGAGCTGTCTAGGTTATGGAAGCCCCTTGAGTTCACCAACTCTGAACTTATTTAGTCAAGGCTGTATCACAGTGGAGGCACAGAGAAAGGTGCCTCTCTCCTTGATGGCCTGTTCCTTCTGCTGGGGTCTTGTTCACCAGGTATTAGTTCTTTTTAAAAGTTTGGTAGAATTCAGAGGTGAAGCCATCTAGTGTTGGGCTTTACTTTGTTGGGAGCGTCTTTATTACTGAATCAATCTTCATTTTGGTTATTTGGTAAATTCTAGGGTTTCTCTTTATTCATTGTTCAATTTTAGTAAATTGTATGTGTCCAGAAACCTATCAGTTTCTTCTAGATTTTCCAATTTGTTGGCGAAAAAATTGTAATAATTCCTGTGATTCTTTTTATTTCAGTGTCATCTGTTATAACATCATTTTCAACTCTGAGTTTATTAATTTGTGTCTCCTTTTTTTTTGGTTAGTTGAGTCAGTGGTTTATCAATTTTGTTTATTTTTTCAAAAAACCAAATCTTCATTTCACTGACTTTTTTTATCATTTTCATAATTTTAATTTTATTTATATTCTAGTTATTATTTCTTTTCTCATACTAATTTTGTGTTTGTTGTGCATTTTTTCTAGGTCTTTGAGATTCATTTTTAAATTTTTATTTGATATAATTCCAATTTCTTGATGTAGGCAATAATTGCTATAAACTTTCATCTTAACACTGCTCTTGCTATATCCCATAAGTTTTGATATGCTGTGTTGTCATCTTTATTTGTTTCAAGAATTTTTTGATTTCCCTTTGATTTCTTTTATGACTCACTGTTCATTCAGAGCATGTTGTTTAGTCTCCATGTTTTTGTATATTTTGTAGAGTTTGTTTTTCTTTTAAGTTGAATAAATTTCGTGTATTTCATATATACCGATTTAGGAGCATAGTGGTATTCCCATCCTACCCTGCCTCCTGGCCATACTCCCACTTTCCTCCTCCTCCTTCCTTTCTTATTTTTTTCTTTTACTTTTTACAGTGATCTATTTTCAGTTTATTTTTTACGCATGAAATTAACCCTATACTAAGTAAAGAATTCAACAAGCATTAATAACAAAAAACAAACAAACAAACAAAAACACTGTTCCTCAATAGTAGAGACAAGGGCTGAAAATAATAATAAAATCTCAAATGTCACTTTTGCTCATATAAGTTACCTTTTTTTCCCTCTATTATATACGACAGATCATGCAAAACATATGGTATTTATGGTTTGGGGACTGGCTTATTTCACTAAGCATAATGGTTTCCAGTGCATCCATTTCATGGCATAAGAAAGGATTTATTTCTTTTTTATGGCTGAATAGTATTCCATAGTGTCTATATACCACATTTTTTAAAAAGTTCAGTCATTAGTTAATAGACTCTGGGTTGATTCCATGTCTTAGTTATTGTGAATTTAGCTGCAGTAAACATAGGAGTTGGATAACTCCTTCTTGTACTGATTAATTTCCTTTGAATAATTTCCTAGGAGTGAAGTGCTTGGTCATATGGTAGATTGATTTTGAGATTTCTGAGCAATCTCCATACTGTCATTATTAATGGTTATACTAGCTTACATTCCCACCAACAGTGTATTAGGATACCTCTTTTTCCACCACATCCTTGCCAGCATTTATTATTTTTGTTTTCAATGATAGCCATTTAGACTGGGGTGAGGTTGAACCATGTTCTGATTTTTTTTTAATTTTTGCATTTCCCTGATGACTAATTATCCTAAGCATTTTTTCATGTGTCTTTTGGCCATTTGAATGTCCTCTTTTGAAAAATGCCTATTCAAATCCTCTGGCCAATTCTTAATGGGATTGTTCATTTTGTTGTTGTTGAGTTTATTGAGCTCTTTGTAGATTCTGGATATTAATCCTTTATCAGTTGTGTAATTTGCAAATATTTTCTCCCATTGTGTTGGTTGTCTCTTGGCTTTGCTGAGTGTTTGCTTTGCAATGCAGAAGCTTCTCAGCTTTATGTATCCCATTTGTTTATTTTTGCTTTAATTGCCTGTGCTTCTGGGATCTTTTCCAAAAAGTCTTTGACTAGGCCAGAGTCTTGCAGAGTTTCCCCAATGTTCTCAAGTAATATGATTGTTTCACACCATAGATTTATATCCTTGATCCATTGTGAGTTGATTTTTGTATAAGGTGTAAGGTAAGTGTCTTGTCTTGCACATACTTGTGCACACATATATACCATTTTCCCAACAAAATTGTTCTTCAGGGATTGATTTTTAGCCCCTTTGTCAAAGAATAGTTGGTTGTAGATGTGTGGATTGCTTTCTAAAGTTTCTATTCAGTACAGTTGGTCTATATGCCTATTTTTGTGTCAGTACAAGGCTGTTTTGATAATAAGTACTCTGTAGTATGTCTTGAAATCTGTTATTGTGATATCTCTGCTTATTTTTATTGTTTAAGATTTAGCTATTTAGGGTCTCTTGTGTTTCCATATGTATTTTTACATTCTTTTTTCTTGATCTGAGAAGAATGTCATTGGTATTTTGATTGAGATTGAATTGTATCTGTAGGTTGCTTTCAGTAGTGTGGACATTTTGATGATACTAATTCTTCCAATCCACAAACATGGAAGATTCTCGCATTTTTTTGTGTCTTCCTCTATTTCTTTCTTCAATGACTTGCAATTTTCATCATAGAGATCTTTCACCCCTTGGTTAAATTTATTCCAAGTTACTTGTTGTAACTATTTTGAGGGGGATTGATCTTAGAAGTTCTTTCTCAGTCATGGCATCGCCTGTGTATACAAAGGCTATTGATTTTTGTGTGTTAATTTTATATCTTGCAACTTTACCAAACTCTCTTAAGAGTTCCAATAGTCTCAGTGTAGTCTTTTGCTACTCTCTATATAGAATATTGTCATCTGGAAATAGGGATAATTTTGACCTCCTCCTTTCCAATCTGTATCCCTTTTATTTCTTTTTCTTGCCTAATGGCTCTGACTAAAACTTACAGGACTATATGGAATAGCAGTGGTGAAAGTTGGCATCCTGATCTGGTTCTGGATCTTAGTGGAAATGCTTCCAAATTTTCCCCATTCAATATGATGCTCACTGTGGGTTTATCATCTTGCCTTGACTGTGTTGAAGAATGTTCCTTCTAAACACCATAATCTTAAGGTTTGTATCATGAAAAGATGTTGTATTAAATGTTTTCTCTGCATCTCTTGAGATAATCATATGGTTTATTCTTTGTTAATGTGATGGATAACATTTATTCATTTGTATATTTTGAACAATCCCTCATACTAGAAATAAATCCCACTTGATCTGGATGAATGATCTTTCTGAGGTGTTGTTGGATTCAATAAACTAATATTTTGTTGAACATTTTTGCATCTATGTTCATCAAGTTCTGTAGTTCTATTTCTTTGTTGTATCTTTGCTTCTTTGTTGTATCTTTTTATGGTTTTGGAATTAAGGTGATACTGGCCTCATAGAAGGAATTTGGGAGGATTCCCTCCCTTGTAATTGTTTCGAATAGTTTGAGAAGAATTGGAATTACTTATTCTTTAACAGTCTGGCAGAATTCAACAGTGAAGCCATCTGATGTTGGGCTTTTCTTTGCTGGGAGGGTCTTTATTACTGATTCAGTCTCCCTCTTGGTTATTGGTCTGTTTTTGTTTTCTGTGACTCAATGTTGGTAGATTGTATGTGTCCAGGAATCTATCCATACCATCTGGATTTTCCATTTGTTGTAAAGTTTCTTATGTTGTTGATTTCCAGCTTCATTTCATTGTGATCAGAAAAGACACATGATATGATTTCACTTTTTGAATTTTGTGAGTCTTGTTTTATGTCCTAGTATATAGTCTGTACTAGAGAATGTTCCATGCGTTGAAGTAAAGGATGTGTATTCTGGAGCTATGGGATAAAATGTTTTATAGATATTTATTAGATCCATTTGTTATAATATAGATTAGCTCTGCTGTATTTTTGTTGATTTTTTGCCTAGTTGATTGGTCCATTGATGAAAGTTGAATATTTTAATAGAAAGCTTTTATTTAATAAATATAAATATCATAATTATAACTTTTGGATTATAGTGGTTCTTCCCCCCAACCCGCCCTCTCACTCCCAAACCATCCCACCTCCTACTCCCTCTGCACATCCCATTCTTCATTAAGATTCATTTTTAATTATCTTTATATACAGAATATCATCTCTATGTTAAGTAAAGATTTCAACGGTTTGCACCCACACAGACACACAAAGTAGAAAGTGTTGCTTGAAGACTAGTTTTACTGTTAATTCTCATAATAAAACACATTAAGGACAGAGGTCCTACATGGAGAGCAAGTGCACAGTGAGTCCTGTTGTTGATTTCACAATTGGCACTCTTATTTATGACATCAGTGATCACCTGAGGCTCTTGCCATGAGCTGCCAGGTCTATGGAAGCCTCTTGAGTCCACAAATTAGTCTCCCATTTTAATTCTATATGAACCTATATATCTCACTCTAGATCCATTAAGATTTGTTTTAAAAAGCTCAGTGTTCTAGATTGGTTGCAAATACATTTACTATAGTCATATATTCCTGTTGAGTTAATCCCTTAATCATTGTGTAATGACCTTCTTTCTCTAACAGATTTTGTCTTAAAATCTATTTTCTGATATTATGATATCTATTCCTGCTCATTTTTGCTTTCCATTACCATGAGATATCTTTTCCTATCCTTTCATTTTCTATCTGTATGTATCTTTTGTGATGAGGTATATTTCTTGTAGGCAACATATAGATGGGACTTTATTTTTAATCCATTCAGTCCATTTGTTTATTTCAATCACAGAGTTTAAACTATTTACATTCAAGGTTATTCTTGGTAAGTAATGCCTTGATGTTGTCATTTTCCCATAAATATTTCTATCATCTGTTTTGGACCCTCTTCGTATCATTATTCTGAGGTTTTCTGCTCTCACATTCTTTCATTATGTTTGTATTTCTCTGTTTCTGTGTGTATTATTTCCTTAAGTATCATTTGTAAGGCTGGCTGGGTGCTGACAAATTCTTTCAATTTTTACTTGTTTTGGAAGGTCTTTTTTTCACCTTCATTTATACATGAAAGCTTCACTAAGTACAGTATTCTGGGCTGACAGCCCCCTCCCACTTTTTTTTTAAGGACTTGGACTATGTCTCTGCATTCTCTCCTAGCCTGTAGGGATTCTGATATGAAATTTGCTGTCAATCTAATTGGAGATCGTTTTAAGGCAATCTGGCATTTCTTTCTTTCCGATTTCTAGGGTCTTTTCTTTTTTTCTTGACGATTCCAATATATGGTTTCATGGTGAAGATCTTTTCTAATCATGTCTATTTGGGATTCCATGTAATTACTATACTTGGAAGTCCATGTCTTTGTCTGAACTAGGAAAATTTTCTGCTGTTTCACTGGATAAGTTCTCTAAGTCATCCTGTACTCCTTCAGAATGTTGTTCAATGATCCAAAACACTATTTTTTTTAAATTTTTTCTTTTTTAAAAATTTTTTGTCTGACAAATATTTCAAAAGCATTGTCTTCCAGCTTGGATATTTCTTCTGAGTCTATTATTTAGGCTATCCATGTATTTTTTTATTTGATATGTTGAATTCTTCATTTCTAATATTTTAGATTGATTTTTTTATCCCTGTCATTCACAAATTTATTTAGCACATATAATTGCTTCTGTGTGTTTTGAGTAATCTTGTAATCATTCTTTTGATTTCCTTTTCAGGCATTTTGTCAATCTCCTTATCTTCACAGTCTAGTATTGAAATATTATTGTGTTCCTTTTGGGGATCCTTATTTTCTTCCTGTTCATGTTTCTTGTATTTATATGCATATTTGTTCACATTTGGAGAAACACTTGTTGATATCACCTCTTAAGTCTTTCTTCTTGAGAATGTGCTTCTAGGAATAAAGGGATGCTTGAACATTCAAGGGATATTAAGAGATGTGTGCTAGGTGGCCCAGGGAGATCTTGCCAGTATTTGTGTGCAATGTGGCAAAAGTCCAAGGTAGCATCCAAGTTATGTGTGGTAGTTATCCTCTGTAGTAATAGGAAAGAGGGGTTATTGCCCTGGCTGTCATGATCACTACTTCTACCCTTGTCTTTGCCGAAGTGAACCTCTCATGTGTGTTCCTCTCTCACTCAGATGCGTGAACCACATAAGAATCTATGTGTTCCATAGTGTGAGCCTGGAGCCCTCTGTGATATGCATTCCCAGTAGTTAGGGAATTCTGAGCTTCTGGTGTCAGGCTCAGTAATTGCCCAAAGACCCAACCACACCCAATGCCCCTTATTGCTTTCCTGTGTTATCACACAGTCTTCCCACAGTCACAGAGTACAGGGTTTCCACTGCAGGGAATCCACTCTGCCATGTGAACCTCCCCATCCAAAGAGAAAGTTGTCCCATGCCTTAGGCTGTTGCTTTAGTGGGAAGAGGGGAGCGGAGCAATGTTCCAAGTGGGCACTGTGCCCCCTGCCAACTCTCCAGACCTGCCTTCACACACCTTATTCTGGAAAGATAGAGCTTTGCCTACTGGTCACCAGGTGGGGAGGGAAGGGAAACAATTTGTCCTCCATTCAAGGGTTAATTGGGCACCCTGCCCTCCTCCAAGTCATCCACATCAACTCAAAGTCTGTGCGGGCTGTGAGACTCTCCCCCAGACAAGGTTACCAGTAGATCATGGGCTTCTGTAGAGTTCTGTCACCTCGTTCTGGGAAAATAGCCTCCCTGCCAATCACTTCATGGGAGTCACTGTTGCATGTCTACAATCCTTGTTGCTCCGTGGATTCTTTCTTCTTTTTGTAGACTTTTCCCTGGATCCTCTTACGAATTATCTCCTAGGAACACAGATGTTCCCATTTTTCAGGTATCTTCCTGTGACCAAAATTAGCATAACTTTTTTTCCTGTTCCTCCTGGAATGGAAAGGAATATTTTCATGATTTCAATTTATCTGAATCTTTAAAGGAACTGGTAGCTTCTATAATTGAATACAATATTGAGCATCAATAATTAAAATATTATATCCCAATTAGGGAATAATAGCATTATTACTAGGGAAATAATAGCATTACTGTATTTTGTACTAATAGAATATTTCCTAAGAATTATATTTAAATGGAGTCATTTATACTGTTTTTTAGAATATTATTTACAGAATGGGAAAGAATCTACAAATAATCCTGCTATAGAGATGTTTGAGGGGATTCAATTGAATCAAAGAATCCTAAGAAAATCATCAAGGCTCCTACCGCTGCTGCAAATTGAGAGAGAAGTCCTAGAAAGGAGATGTACTCTGTCCAAATCTCTGGATGGCCCTTGACACATTCAGTCATGCATGGGATAGATTCCAAATCCACTAGCTAAGGAGCAAAAAAAAAAAAAATGCAGTGAGATTTGATAGCCTAACCAAGCGACAGAGTTTGTAATTTGAATTGCACCACATAAACTGCCTGAAAACTCCACATTCTTCAGAGGAATGTAACAGAATCTGAAGTCTCCTTGACATACCAACCTGAAATCAAAATAACCATGAAATAAGCCAGATGTTTGCATTGACAAACACATATTTTAAAGCAGCTATGAGACATATGCTCAAAGATATGAAAGAAAACCTACTAACAGTACATCAAAAATTGAGAAATCTCAGCAGAGTAATAGAAACTATAAAAAAGAAATTCTAGAACTAAAATATATTATATGCTGAGTAGTGAAACCATAATATACTTTCAGTTTTTAGTTGCTTATGATTCACTCCACTGTTAGAATGATATTCACTCTATTGTTCTTTGTGGTATTTTTATTATATTTGACTTAGTATGCCAGGAATGCCAAAATCTTGCCCTAGAATATTTAAACATCCTGAATTGGCTCATTATGCTGCACAACTGATAATGCAAAATAGAAGCTTAATGCCTGTACATTCACTCTTTATCACAGCTAAGTGTGTTAGAGACATAATTTAGGCTCAAAGAGTAGTAGAACCCTTCTTTTCCTATACAAATCTCCATTTTAACAAAGACTAGCCTTAATGTAATTAGTGATGATAATTTACATGCTTCCTGTCTATGAGGAGAAGAAATATATGGCTATATCCCAAGAGGGTACTTTGTCTTTGTTGGAAAACTTTTGTTTACAGAATGGGAGAGAGAAAAATTTTGAAGTGATTGCCCCAAGAGTAGAAATGGTGAAATCACAATCCTGAGACTGAACAATTAGTAAAGTAACTTCTCTCTTATGGAATAGCAAGAGGGAGCTTCATACAGAAGCAAAAGAGTTTTCTTCTAGCTATTTCCATCGATTTCCATCTATCTTTCATGATTGCTCTATCTAAACACCAATGTCTTCCCAATATCTGAAAATGCTATCCTATCTAAGTTTTCTACTGGAGTTTTGGGCTACTAGCATTCTAGATCTCACTCTTCTTAGATGTTTCAATGCATGCTTTAGTTGCTCTGTCTCCCCCCCACTTCCAATGTAGCCGTAGACTGGCATTGAATTTTTGTTATCTCTGACTCAATGATTATTTCCTAGGAAGGCTTATATATTGCTCCTTCCTATGTACTTTCCAGTTTCCAACTGTGTTTGCTAAGTGGATGATTCTAAAAGTAAGTGTATTCAAGCTTCTCTTTCTTGAGCCACAGCATTGAATATGTAGCTCTCTATATCTCCATCAGATTTTTTCATTTTATGTTAAAGGAAGTTCTGAATGGATAAATGGGGTCTATAATAAATTTTATAGCCATTTTTGTTCAATTCTTTGCTTAATTTTTCTAGATTGCTAGTCAGCAGTTCTTTGTACATATTCAATCAATTTGTTTAGGGTGCTTTTGTCACTTTCTGGTTCAACTGCCACCATTATAACTCTGAATTTCATAAATTCATATCTGAATTACTCTGGTGGGTCACACAGAATTTCTGCATTCTACATACTATTATTTGATAATGATTTAATGTCCTCCTGTTTTATTCTATCAAAATGCTCACCTTTCCAAATAGTCCTTCATAATCAAATTGACATTTATAAGAAAAAATCATAACATTATTTTTCCATGTAAAAGAAAATCCTTCAGTTGTCTACAAGATAAAGTTCAACTCCCAACCATGTCATGTAAGACCTCTCATTATCCATTCCAACTCTTTGAAATACTGTGTCTACCCACTATCAAATTTATGTCCCAGCTCTACGGAAAGGTATTCCATTACCTAAATAAGAGTCATATTCTTTCTATTCCCAAGCTTTTGTATATCTATTCCCTTTGCTGGAAATACAGCACATATTTTCTATTTTTTTTTCCTTGCTGTACATCAAGACCTACCTCAAGAGAATTCTACCCTAGGGGTTAGCATTGTGGCATAGCTGGTTAAACCACTGCTTATGTTGCCAGCATCCCCTATGGATGCCAGTTCAAGACCCTGTTGCTCCACTTCTGATCCAGCTCCCTGATAATGCACCTGGGAAAGCAGTGGAAGACAGCCCAAGTACTTGGGCCCCTACACCCATGGGAGAACTAAAAGAAGCTGTGGACTCCTGCCATTGGCCTGGCACAGCCCCAGCCATTGTGGCCATTTGGGGAATGAACCAGCAGATGGAAGATTCTCTCTCACTCTCTCTCTCTCTCTCTCTAACCCTGCCTTTCAAATAAATAAAAATAAGTCTTAAAAAAAGAACAACTATCCTAAAGGCTAGCATTGTAAGGTAGTAGGTTATGCCATTGCCTATAATGCCAGCATGCTATGTCAGAGCACCAGTTTGAGTCCCAGCTACCTTGCTTCCAATCCAGCTCCCTACTAATTTTCCTGACAAGGCAATAGAAGATGGCTCAAGTACTTTGGCCCCTGCCACCAATGTGGGAGACCTGGATAGAATTCTGGACTCCTGGCCAGGCCATTTTGGACATTTGGGGAGTGAACCAGTGGATAGAAGATATCCTCCCTCTCTTTATCTGTCTCTTCCTCTCCCCCATGTAAGTATTCCTTTTAAATAAATATAGTAATCTACCCTGAGAAGTCTTTTGTAACATACCCTAATCTCTAATCTCTTTGTAACATACCCTAATCCCTAATCCTTCAGGTAAGCAAATGAAAAAATCCTCCCCAGTTGTTTAAGGGCAGTTTTCCAGATTTGACATCTCTTCTGCACTGAAACTCTTTCTTCTCTTGATTATACTGATTTTCTTTTGCTATCAATCCATTTTTTTAAAAAAATATTTATTTATTTGAAATTCATAGTTACACAGAGAGAGGAGAGGCCTCCCCCTTTGTTGTCTATCTCAGAGTAAGTCTCTATTGTCTTTAGAGCATCTTATTCACCTTCATAAGATTTTACTCAATTTAACTGATATTATTTTATGCATTTATTTATCATGATATTTTAGATAATGGTTTTTATTTTTATTCCATATATAACCATACAATTATTAGGCACTCAGGTATTAGTAGGTGAGAAAATAAATATATGCATTAATAAAATGCTTTCACTTAAATACTCTGTCATGCTAGCTTTTTTTTTTAGGAAATTTAGTGTTTTCTTCATGTATCTAGTATATATTATTGTGAGTGTACTTAGCATTTGCCAAATTTATTGATGAATAAAATAGAAGTTATAAGAATATGTGAAGGAAGAATGGAGAAGGAGAGGGGAAATTGATGAGGAAATGCAAGAGAAGAGCCTTAGGCAAAGATCTATTATGACTTAAAGCAAATTTTATGTTAGTCTTTATTTCTGAGATGAGACAGAGGAATAGGGATGTAGGCATTCTGATTAAGGGAATTTCACATTTTTACTCCTTGTAAGTTTGGTAAATCACTGTTTTAACATAAAATGCTTTCCTATTTTTCTCATAAAATTAATTATATTCAAACATATTTGTCAATATGTAGTTCCCACCTAAAATTCACTAATAAGGAGAGAAAGTAACTTGTGAATTTGAAAGAAGTTGAAGGTAGGGTGTAGCGGTGGTAAACTTAAATACTGTTTTCTAAGTCAACTTCATTTCTTGGAATGTGAACAAATGGATGTCGTGATTTTTTCTTTTGTAGTTTGCTTTTTAGAAAACATTAAAGCATATTGAACTCCATGATTCAATAAAACTTATCTATTTTATATAAATAGGAAATTATGTAATTTATGTAAAATTAGAAATTTAAAATCAGAAAGCAGATTTTCAGGAAATAAAAAAAATGTAGAAAAGAAAGACTGGCAGTGTGGTTCACTGAGTTAAGCTACTGCTTGAATCCCGTTGACCATTGTAACATAAAACCATAAACTGTGTGGTTTATTTCTTATAGTTCTAGATGCTGAGAAGTCCAACATCAAGGCTCTACCAGTTGTGATGTTTGGTGGGGATACACTTCCTCACAGATGATGCCTTCTTGTTCTATCCTCACATGGTAGAGGAGTGAGGGATGTCTCTGCACTAATTCCATTAATGAGGGCTATGCTTTTATGACTTAGTCACCTCCCAAATGCCCTAATTCCTAATACCTTGAGCATTAATGTTTCAGCATATGAATTTTGGGAGAAGACACAAATATTTAGGCCATATCTGACTGATACCTGCCATTTGGTGGCCATAACTCATTGTCTGCTAACTGACTTGATGACAAGTTACTATGACCAAGTGACTGATGACTGTGACCTGGAGATAGGTAGTTAACTGCTTTGGTTATGAGTAACTATGTTTTGGTGACTAGTTACTGAAACTTGGTCACTGGTGACCAACCTGGAAACTAGTGACTTTGGCTTGGTAATTGGTGACTATGAATTGGTGACCTGTGATTGTGGTTTGGCTACCCAAAGCTCACCTCAGGAGCATCAAGAATATTGGGCTTGCAGCAGCAAGATTAGTTCCCCGCCTACCTTAACTGTTAAATAATACCTTAGTTGATAAGTCTTTTTTTTTTTTTTTTTTTTGACAGGCAGAGTGGACAGTGAGAGAGAGAGGGACAGAGAGAAAGGTCTTCCTTTGCCGTTGGTTCACCCTCCAATGGCCGCCGCGGCCGGCGCGCTGTGGCCGGCGCACCGCGCTGATCTGATGGCAGGAGCCAGGAGCCAGGTGCTTTTCCTGGTCTCCCATGGGGTGCAGGGCCCAAGCACCTGGGCCATCCTCCACTGCACTTGATAAGTCTTAAGATAAAAACTGAAGTGCTCAGCCTGGTGTGCCCACAGTTGCTTAGTTATGAGAAATGCAGGATTGCCTTGTGGTCACTTACCCTGAAAAATATTTTTGAAGGAAATAAAATGTAATGCTTTATAAAATGGTTTCTATGTGGAGAACCCACATAAACACATTGAGATTTTGATGGAAGTTCTTATTTTCTTTGACTCTTAAATCTCCTTTCATGATCTTTCATTAAAAAAAGAAAAGATAGACATCCTTACCTCAGGATCCTGTTCTTAGAGATATTACTATCCTATAAAGGCTCATTTAAAGTTTTAGAACTGGATATCTACTGTCATTAGTCAAGCAAGAAACAAGTGAATTCTCCTTAGATTTAATAATTTTTCATTATATTAATTGTAAAACACATATGTTCTCTTCTGTGCGTGAGTGGAGTGAGGCAGTGGAATAGATTATTATAATATGTTTAGGAAGGGTAGAAAGTACAGCTTTGCAGGAATAATGGCGTTAAAAATGCCAAACTTCTTGGATGAGGAGATCAAAGAAGATGTCCTTTTTAATTGTGAATATTGTACAATGCCTAAAGAATTTAGAAGGGTTATTTTTAGTTATTTTAAACATACGCCATAGACATTGAAAAGCAGTGCATTTGGTCTCTGAATTACCTTTTTAACCATATTAAAATATATTTTTAATTTTAAAAAATCTTTGTAAAGGAGATTACTTTTAGCCACAATAAGTAGATCAATTGAATATTTTTTGCCTATAAAGGTTGAAATTCAGTAATTAGCTTTCCTATTACAGAAAGAACACTAAATATAATAGGATAAGGAAATTCCTTCTCATTTTGGGTCTTTTATACTATTTTCTGAGGATGCAGAGGGGTTATTTCTAATACCTACTTTCAGGAAGTTTCTAGAGTGTAATGAATTCAATGGCAATACATCACAGGACACAGCCATGTAAGCAAACAATAACTGTCCGAATATGAAATGAGAAAAGAACTCTAGGAATTATAACAGATCTCTGGTGAACATGTGCCAATGTATAGCATAGTTATTGAAAGAAGCAAGATTGCTTCAGGTCATATAATAAAGAATTATAAAGTAGTACTGTTTATGATATAATAAACAGATTATAATATATACACAATATCTACTTGTAGCATACACTATAAAAGATGAGAGGGTTATGATAATAAAATAAGTGTTGAAATTTTGATTTATAAGATGAGTTAAAAGAACGCTCTGTTGTTATTTGGAATGAAAAATAAAAATGTAAGGAAAGCCAAAGCTAGTTAATCAAAAGTTTTGGCTGAATGTGTCTTAAGAATATGAATTGGAGTGGCATTGTGTCATAATGAGTTAAGCCACCTCCTGAAATACCAGCATCCCATATGGGTGCCAGTTCCAGCCCTGGCTGCTAAATATCCAATCCAGCTCCCTGCCAATGCTCCTGGGAAAACAGTGCAGGATGGCCCAAGTACTCTGCATCAGAATGAAGCTCCTGGCCTCAGTCTGTACAATACAGACATTTGGGGTGTGAAGCAGTGGATGGAAGATCTCTCTCTGTCTCTCCTCTCTCTGTAACTCTGACTTTCAAAATAGCTATTAGGCAAGAAAAAGAAATTAAAGGGATACAAATTGGGAAGGAAGAACTCAAACTATCCCTCTTTGCAGATGATATGATTCCTTATTTAGGGGACCCAAAGAACTCTACTAAGAGACTATTGGAACTCATAGAAGAGTTTGGCAAAGTAGCAGGATATAAAATCATTGCACAAAAATCAACAGCCTTTGTATACACAGGCAATGCCATGGCTGAGGAAGAACTTCTAAGACCAATCCCATTCACAATAGCTACAAAAAAAATCAAATACCTTGGAATAAACTTAACCAAGCACGTTAGCAATCAGGGAAATGCAAATCAAAACCACAATGAGGTTTCACCTCACCCCAGTTAGAATGGCTCACATTCAGAAATCTACCAACAATAGATGCTGGCGAGGATGTGGGGAAAAATGGACACTAACCCACTGTTGGTGGGAATGCAAATTGGTAAAGCCACTATGGAAGTCAGTCTGGAGATTCCTCAGAAACCTGAATATAACCCTACCATTCAACCCAGCCATCCCACTCCTTGGAATTTACCCAAAGGAAATGAAATTGGCAAACAAAAAAGCTGTCTGCACATTAATGTTTATTGCAGCTCAATTCACAATAGCTAAGACCTGGAACCAACCCAAATGCCCATCAACAGTAGACTGGATAAAGAAATTATGGGACATGTACTCTATAGAATACTATACAGCAGTCAAAAACAACAAAATCTGGTCATTTGCAACAAGATGGAGGAATTTGGAAAACATCATGCTGAGTGAACTAAGCCAGTGCCAGAGGGACAAATATCATATGTTCTCCCTGATCGGCGACAACTAACTGAGCACCAAAGGGGAAACTTGTTGAAGTGAAATGGACACTATGAGAAACAGTGACATGAAAACCTCTTGTCCTGACGGTTGATGTACAATGTAATACTTTATCCATTTTAGTATTTTTTTGTTTTAGTACCATTGGTTGAACTCTGTAATTAACACACAATTATTCTTACGTGTTTAAATTTTAACTGAAAAGTGATCCCTGTTAGGAATTTGGAAAACATGCTGAGTGAAATAAGCCAGTCCCAAAGGGACAAATACCATATGTTCTCCCTGATCGGTGACAACTAACTGAGCACCAAAAAGGAAACCTGTTAAAGTGAAATGAACACTATGAGAAACGGTGACTTGATCAGCCCTCACCCTGACTGGACTGTTGATGAGCAACTTAATATGTTATCCCTCTTAGTATTTTTTTTGTTTGTTCTACTTAATACTTTTGGTTGAATACTGTAATCAATACACAATTGTTCTTAAGTGCTGAAACTTAATTGAAAAGTGATCACTGTTAAATATAAGAGTGGGAGTAAGAGAGGAAGAGATGTGCAATTCAGGACATGCTCAAGCTGACTTACC
Source organism: Oryctolagus cuniculus (assembly GCF_051225735.1). Taxonomy (NCBI): domain Eukaryota; kingdom Metazoa; phylum Chordata; class Mammalia; order Lagomorpha; family Leporidae; genus Oryctolagus; species Oryctolagus cuniculus. Next base: position 173,889,604 of record NC_142868.1, on the reverse strand, counting down.
TCAAACGGTAGAAACATACCAGGGGATTCCAATTCAATCCCATCAAGGTGGCATGTACCAATGCCATCTCACTAGTCCCAGTGATCAATTTCTGTTCACAATTGATCATAATGATAGGACTAAGAACCAAAGGGATACATAAACAAGAATAGTGTCTGCAAATACTAGCTGATAGAATAAAAAAGGGAGAGAACGATCCAACATGGGAAGTGAGATGCACAGCAGACCCATAGAATGGCAGATGTCCTAAACAGCACTCTGGCCTCAGAATCAGCCCTTAAGGCATGCAGATCTGGCTGAAAAGCCCATGAGAATATTTCAGGCATGGAACACCAAGACACTCTGGGGGAAAAAAAAAAAAACCTAAATGAAAGATCTCCTCGAGTGAGATCCCAGTGGAAAGAACGGGTCATCAAAGAAGGAGGTACCTTTCTCTGAAGGGAGGAGAGAACTTCCACTTTGACCATGGCCTTGTCTAAAAATTATCAGAGTCGGTAAACTCAGGGGGCTTCCATAGCCTTGGCAGCTCATGACAAGAGCCTTGGGTGATTACTGATGCCATAAACAAGAGTGTCAATTTGTTAAGTCAATAACAGGAATCACTGTGCACTTACTCCTCATGTAGGATCTCTGTCCTTAGTGTGCTGTACATTGAGATTTAATGCTATAACTAGTACTCAAACAGTATTTTTCACTTTATGTTTCTGTGTGGGAGCAAATTGTTGAAATCTTTACTTAATGTATGCTAAACTGATCTGTATATAAAGAGAATTGAAAATGAATCTTCAATCCTCTGCCTTGCGGCGCCTGCACACCGGGTTCTAGTCCCAGTCAGGGCTCCAGATTCTGTCCTGGTTGCCCCTCTTCCAGGCCAGCTCTCTGCAGTGGCCCGGGTAGGCAGTGGAGGATGGCCCAAGTGCTTGGACCCTGCACCCCGCGGCGGCCATTGGAGGGTGAACCAACGGCAAAGGAAGACCTTTCTCTCTGTCTCCCTCTCTCACTGTCCACTCTGCCTGTCAAAAAATAAAAAATAAATAAAAATTAAAAAAAAAAAAAGAAAATGAATCTTGATGTGAATGGAAGGGGAGAGAGAGTGGGAAACGGGAGGTTTGCGGGTGGGAGGGCTGTTATGGCGGGGAAGCCATTGTAATCCATAAGCTGTACTTTGGAAATTTATATTCATTACATACAAGTTAAAAAAATAAATTTAAAAAAAACATCATGGCACTGGCTTGAAATATAATTTCGAGTTGCAGAACCTGGGCTTGAATCTATATCCCTCTAATAATGAAATTTGTGCAAATTTCCACACGGATAAGGTAAAACTTAACTCTTAGAACTTGAGCAGTTGTTTGAGATCTTTTGTTTGTATCTAATTCACCAGATTCACTTTTATAGCATTTCTAAATCCTTTTGATCGTTGCAGTATACACAGCTTCCATATGTATATACTTTCTGAGATGAGATGAACCACAGCACTCTCTGGGTCTCAAATTCTCATCTGTAAAATGAAGACATGAGCTCTAAAGGGTTATCCAGTCTGGCAGTCTGTTGTGGAAAGACTATTAGACACCATCGATGATGAATCGTTGACAGAATGATTGGACTGTGTTCACAAAAAACAGCCTTGGGCTGTGTGTATGTAGTCTTATTCTAGCCATATCCCCTGTCCTATACAACCTGGGACTGACTGACTGCATTAATGTGATAGCTGACAGCTGAGCTAAGACACTTTTATGAGCTGTTCTATCTTGCCCTTATTTACTATTTTCTTAATTAATTGCGAACTAGTTAAAATACTAAACACTAAGCACTAGTCATTTAAGTTCTAACACTTCTCCCCAAGTGACTATGATACACCAGTAGTAAGAATGGTGTAGGAGAAAAAGCGAGGCTGTCTGTGACAATGGTTTCATCTATAGATATTGTTCAACTCAGAGAGAAAGGAAAACTCAGAACAGCATTGTGCATGTGCTGCTGTTAGTTTCAGTCTGAGGTTCTCTAGCTCTTGTTCAAGGGAAGTGTTTTTTTTTTCTTAAGTAAAATTTGTTTAAAAATCAACAATGCAGAAAGAAAGAGTATTTAGAAAAACTGTTTATATGCCTATCTTTAAAGAAGAAGGATTCAGGGGTGGGAAAATGTCTGACCTGCTGGCTGAATAAGGCCTGTAAAATCAATTGGTTTGGCCCTTCCAAGGCAGCCTAGGTAGGACTTGAATTCAAGATCTATAGCAGGCTAATTTTTAAGTTGATAATTTTGTATGGCTTACAAATGATGCTGTAAGTACCCAAATGTCCCCTGGAGGAGAAAATTCCCTGAAAGTGTCTGTGCCTAGAGAATGTAATGCATAGCAACAATACGCAAGTCAAAGGCAGTATGACAGCACCTTAGCTCCTCCAACAAAATGAGGAAACTAAGTTAAGCATCAAAGGGTTACCTTTTAATTAAAACAATCTTAAATTGTATGGAAGCAATAAAAGCAATAATTATTTTATTCTAGATATAACTAGTTTTATTTGGGGAAACAAACAAAGCTATTAATTCAATTCAAGGTATTCCTTTTATGAGACGAACTCCTGAAATTCTAATGTCTCCACTCATGACCATCTTAGTCAATGACACTGAAAATGAATGATTGAACTTCATAGCCATGATTTTTCCAAAGTCTCAACTCATCTATTATTTCATTTATCATGTTTGGAAGCAGGTGAAAACTGTGTTATTTTTAATTCTCTCTTACTCATGATGTCTAAAATTTGTGACGCAGCTGGCAGGTAACTCTTGATTCCATCTTTCCTCTGATGTACTCCAGGTTGGAAATAATAGAGACACCACCATAAATTTTGAAGCTAAGTCATACCAACAAGAGTTGATGTTACAAATGCCAAGTTGAAATTAATATTAACTTGTAGGTTGTTTTCCAAAAGCTGCTAATATAGTAAATGCAAGATTGGATATTTGCCTAACAAGGAAGACAAATATATAGATATAGACAGAGTGCCTGTCTATATCTTTTGTAATGGTAGGATATCTTCATCTTCATTATCTGTAATTTAAAACGTTTTTCACATTTTGTACTTCCCTTCTCAAATAAAGTTAGTAATAATCCACAAACAGCAATAACTATAAGTGTATACGTGTAAGTGGAGTATGTCTTGGGGTGGATATCAGTTAGTATTTTGACATCAAGTACATCAGAAACACCTCTATATGACTTATTATTTAAAGTAATCCTCCCAAATCAGTTTTGTAGTCCCAAATTTAGGGCTGAGAGCCATGGCAGCAGTAAATCTGTATGTGGTAGATCCAAAAATAGGACTGTGCTTTGTGTTGTATGTTTCCTAAGCTCTGCTTCTCAAAATCTTTGCTCATTGTCTTTTTGTCTATGCCTGCTTGCTTCTTAAACAGAAGCATGGCTTTAGATAGTATATTTGACTAAGCTAAAGCTGCCAGTCCTGCACAAAGGTTGTTTCTGATCTCATCTGGCATTTTTCTTGTTTTGAGGTTTCAGTAGTGCTTGTCCTTAAGTCCTTCTGCTACTTGTTCATTTTACAAATTCCATTTAAGCACTTAAAGAAATATACATTTGTATACTTCTGCTTTTGCCATTGCTTTGAAATAGTCATTTGAACTGATGTTATATTTTCCTACTTTAAATGATATGAATTTTACGGTATTTTTACCTTTGCCTTTTTGCTTACACTGCTTTCTGCCAGATTCATCAGTACTTGGAAGAGCCACCAAAGGATTGAGCAGCATATCTCAGGCTGGCTATAATAGACAAAACAATTGTTCCATCACAAATAATCCAGTATTCAGGAAGGTGTATTATCCTAGTCTAATAAAACAAACTAAAAATATTTCTATAAACCTGTCCTTAGTATTACCTGGAGGAATTCATAATAGACAGGAAAGCATAGACATAAGGATTTCTCCAGTACCTGTTTTCTTGCTTCATATTTCTGACTTGATGTATTGATTTTTGTAGTTTTGAATGCAATAATTGTTCTTCATGCAAACCTTGCCCATCCTTTAGGTCTGTTTGACTAGGATTTTCCAGTCATAGGAAAAATAAGACTTTGTTGGGGATGATCATTTTTCTTTTCCTTTTAAATCTTATAATGTATAGAAGGTACAGAATGTATTAATTTATTATTTATTCATAGTCAGACATTTTAATCAACTGTTATTGGCATTTTCTCATGCTTCTGATCTGTAAGACGGAGATAGCGCCCCTATATTTAGAATGCATGTGGCATACTTGGGCATCAATCTTAGGGAGAGTTTAATGGTGTCCTCTTCTTTGGGATCAGAGAGGAGAGCAAGAGAAAACAGAATAAAATGAAATTGATCATAATGAAATGGTAAGGTAGGCAAAGCCTGTCTTTGATGACTGGTTTTAATTCAGTACTTCTTTAGTCCTTTGCTCTACAATCCTGAAGTTTTTCCCTTTTTCTTGCAGAAGCATTATCTCGAGTTGGGGTCACAAGTGTTATGGTGATCTTGGGCAGACCTTGGGTTCTCAATACTTAACAAAACTAATCCACCCCTATTTTTTTTTTAGATTTTTATTTGTTTATTTGACAGGTAGAATTACAGACAGAGAGACAGAGAGAAAGGTCTTCCTTCCTTTTGTTCACCCCCCAAATGGCCGCTATAGCCGGTGCTGTGCCGATACGAAGCCAGGAGCCAGGTGCTTCCTCCTGGTCTCCCATGTGGGTGCAGGGGCCCAAACACTTGGGCCATCCTCTACTGCCCTCCCTGGCCACAGCAGAGAGTTGGACTGGAAGAGGCGCAACCAGGACTAGAACCTGGCGCCCATATGGGATGCCGGTGCCGCAGGCGGAGGATTAACCCAAGTGATCCACGACGCCGGCCAGTCCACCCATATTATTACCTGTATTTCATTAATCTAACCATGTGCTGGTTGATTTAACGAATGAAGAAACCCAAAATTCCTGAGTGAATTCAACATTGGGTTGTCATTAGGTATTACATGCTATGCAGGAGTCATAACAAAAGAGTTATGGGAATTTTATGATATTTTAAAAATTTTGTTATTTTTAAAATATTTATTTTATTTATTTAAATCCTGAATTTCAAAGAGATAGGGGTGGCGAGGGTGGGGAGAGTGAGAGTTAGAGAAGGGGGAGATCTTCCATCTGCTTGTTCACTCCCCAAATGGCCACAACAGCTGCAGCTGTACCAGGCTGAAGCCAGGATACAGGAACTTCATGTGGGTCCTCCATTTGGGTGCAGAAGTCCAAGTATTTGAGTCATCTTTTGCTACTTATTCATGTACATTAGCAAGGATCTGGACCAGAAATGTAGCAGCCAGGCCTCAAACCATATCAGAATCTAGGTTTGCTGCTTAACCTGCTGTACCACCACCTAACCCCAAGAATTTTATGATTAAACAAAGGTTCTATAACATACAACTTTTCAGAGACTTTAGTAAACAATGAATATCCAAAAAATATATCAGATTCTTACTAATTCTCAAGCTCATTTTACTTTGGAATGTTATTTTATGGCAATGTGGCAAGAAAGTATTGGTAATGACTGACTGTGGTGTAAATGTCCAGCAGTTCTGCAGATAAAATTTATTATTTTTTTTACAAGATATTTTGACATCTCTCTGAATTAAGAATATGTGATAGAGAGAACTGGTCTTGTAATCGTAATCAGAAGTTTAAGTTTCTAATCCTGTCTAACTCTGCCTATCAAAAAAAAAAAAAAAAAACTGAAGCAATTATATCAAAGGTACATGAAACTGGAGAGCTTTACCTTGAAAATGGCTCTCTTTGACTTCTGTTTCTTTTGATGGAGTGCTTAGACCCCAGAAAAGCTCATGATGAAGAATCTAGGATTCCTGGATTTTTGACCTTCTGTATTATTTTAATACAATGACCCAATTCTCCTATATCTGGCCTTCATTATAATGTTGCAGAGATAAAATTCTGTTAGTAATTCCCAAGACTTGTGCCTATTATCCAGATTTTGCATGCTAACTCCTCTTAGTATATTCATAGGTTCTCTACATGATTTGGCCTGGGAATTTTCCTGAGCCTCATATGCTTCGCTCCCTTTGTCTCTTGAACATTTTTGTTACTTCCTTGAAGTCGTTTAGATTTGTATTACTTATAGTTTATTTAGGAACTAGATGCTAAATAACCGAAGGCCATTCAGTAAAAAATTGCCTACTATACTGCAAAAAGTGGAAATGCTTCTTCATATGAATCTGTTGTTAATTTAGGAGATGAGGCACTGGAATTCAATGGAAACACCTCTAAAGCCAAAAAAATCTAAAGATAGTATATTTTTCAATGGTCACTTTCTTCTCTGAACTTTGTCAACATCAAAGATTATAGAAAATATCACTTCATCTTATAGTTCTTAAACTTCCTTTTTTTTTTTAACAAGATTTATTCATTTATTTGAAAGGCAGAGTTACAGAGAGAGAAAGAGAGAAAGAGAGAGGGAGAGAGAGAGAGAGAGAGAGAGAGGTTCTCCATTCACTGGTTCACCCCCCCCCAATGGCTGCAATGGCCTGAACTGGGCTAATCTGAAACCAGGAGCCTGGAGCTTCCTCCAGGTACCCAATGCTGATGCAGAGGCCCAAGGACCCAGGCCATGTTCCACTGTGCTCCAATGCCATATCAAGAGAGCTGGATCAGAAGTGAGGCAGCTGGGACCCAAACCGACACCCATATGGGATGTTGGCAACCCAGGTGGTGGCTTTACACACTACACCACAGCACCAGCCCAAAACTTCTAACTTTTTAATTCGTCTTAACTTTTAATTCCAAAATACCAATAGCCATATTTGAAATTTTTCATGTGCACTACAGTATTTGCAAAGTTTTGGGCTATCATGAAACATTGATAAGTATATTCTAATGGATTAGCTTAATCATTGAGTTACTGTGTATTTGACATAAGATAGCCAGTAACTTTTAGCAATTCAGTGGTTAAAATATGAAAAGTGGTTATTTGATTTAACAGTCCCCCACCCAGGAAACCATGTTTCCTCATTAGTTAATTAAAAGAATAAAATAAAATTACTTCCAGGGTCTCCATAGATAAATATTGAAGGATTTCCATCAAACTTTGAAGTCATCATATGAAGCTATTTTCATTGGTTACTGCCTTTTAAGGACTTACCCAGGAGCATTTGAAGAGGTTCACACTTCCTTTTATGGAGGCTGACAGAGTATAAGTGTAGAGAAAGAAAAAAGCCTATGCAAACTTTTGCCAGACAACATGGAGTTTCTGAAATACAGACTAACTTCAGTGATTGATTTTTTTCACTTCAGCAGCCCACAAAGTGATACAATATTAGGCAAGGACATAAACCATATTCAGGGAGCCAATGCATCGTCCAGTAGTCTGTCAAAAATACACCAAATCTCCAAATGAAATGGTAGTCTACCATGCAAGAGCACTGTCCACTATTTTTTTATGGGTGTGAGCCTACATTTGTTACTGGTGAATAACTTCCAGCACACCTCTGTGCTGCCATGTTTCATATTAGATGGCAGGCAGTTTGCAAGTATGAGGATTAGAAAGTAGTTGATCAAGAGGTGTTGACAATAGTACCATTAACAATCAGTTCCACTAGGCTGGACATCTGTAAAAAATGAATAACAAAATACTGTATCTGTTCCCAAGCAAGGAGGGTAGTGCGTTGTGGTGACTGCCAGGAATATGCAAAGATACCCCAAGTTGTTAACTTTAGTTCATAATTCTTCAGAAGGCATTTTCCATCACTCAGTGCACACCCGCTCTGTATCAGGAGCATTGGTATGTATGAGTGATATGAAGACACTAGTAATGGAGTGTTTAGCTCAATATGTGTTTGTTATTGAATTAAGATACTTGAGATATCATGTAATAAGTGCTAAATAGTATTTGCAGTAGGCCAAAGGATAGCAAAAGAGCCCTTCCATTCTGAGACTCCTTGGATGTGAATCTGGTCACTAGAAGGATCCTGATATCTGAGCAAGACTGAAGGCTCTTCTTAATCTATATGTTCTAGTATTTTCCTCATCTAATTCTTCATTGCCTTTTTTCTAGTACTTATTTAGAAGTCTATCTCCCTGGAAGTTTTAGAGAGGCATTGTAAAATAGAAATAGAATGTGAGGCACCAAGGAAAGTCACTTATGATGTAATTTTAAATTTTATAGCAATCGCATCAAAAACATGAAAAGTTAAATTTTAATATATTTAATTAGCCAAACATATCCAAAATATTACCATTTCAACATGTGATGTTATTTACTTTTTTGCCCTAAATACCTAGTACAAGGATTGGGATTCAAAACTATTTGATGAGTAAATGCATGATTTGAAAGGCTCTTGACATCATTTATGACTAAAGAGAAACTTGAGTATACATGAATGATGACTCTAAGCAATGGATCTGGGCCTATAGTTTTAAAGTTGAAGCAGCAGTCTTCATTAATGGCACGATTAAATTTTGAAAAGCATTTTAGAGAAATGATAGCAATCTGCTGAATCTCATTAGTGATAGATGTAAAAAGAAGCCTTTGAATAGGAAACATTTCAGCATGATTCTGCAAAGAAGTAGTGTGTACTAATTAGGAGAAAATGAATTAGTTTTTGGTAGTGTTGTAGCTGCATTTAGCGAGCTTCTCTCATGATGGCATTACAAGAGATATTCTGTGACTGATGATCTTGTATGTAAATTATTTGAACCCTTTGATTTTTCTACTCTCTTCTTTTACTGTTTTATCATTTATCTGTGTAATTACTTATTATGAGCCTAGGAGATGAAATAGATTAAAAAAACAAGAGAAGTGAAAAACAGGTCAGTGGAATTTAATTACTGACAAACCTTTATAGAAAAGCTTTTAAAACAAACAAATGCTATAATAATTACCAAACATCACTGGGAGATGCAACTCAAAAGAGAATCCTGTTTGAGCATGGAAAAATACCAATTATCTTAAATACAACTTTATAAAAAATGCAATGAACCTAGTGCAAATAAAATCACCTATGACATCTACATCATCGTCATAGCCCATCTATACTGTAATGGAGCAAGCCCATCTATATTATTTTATGAATCTAACCTGACAGTGCTCTTATATTTTATCTGACAATATGTAATTAGAAAAGCATAGAACTTGTTTGTGAAAGCAAATCCTCAGAAATGTTATGGACAGTGATATTCTACCATGAATGTAGGGAACATTCACTTGGTACAAAGGTTTTAAAAAACCATTAAAAATACTTTTTTTTGTAGACCAGTTTTAGATTCACAGCACAATTGAGAGGAAAGTTCAGAGATTTCCAATATTCCCCTTGTTCAATTCCTTTTTTCATGAATGAATAACTGATTTCTCAACCAGTTTTCCTGGTGGAAGACTTCAGGGTCTGAGATGTTGGGACAAGAAGGAGGATGATGTCTTGCAAGTTGTAACAAACCTTTCCCTAAAGAAACTGATTTTCATATGAGGGTCTACCAATTGGTATAAGCAGATAACAAATACTAAGCACTCAGTTTGTGTCTGTATTGAGCTAAATATTCTGATAGATTCAAATCAGTATGAAACATAGCTACTCCCTTTTAAGAACTAGTAATATAATCAAAAAATTAGTGAAATACTAGACAGTGAACTATAAGGTACTATTTGCTCATGGAAAAAAGAGTTCTGAAGAAGAATAGATCAATGGGATTACAGAAATGAGGAAAGCTTTCATGGAAGGAATGGGATTGAATTCCAGTGTGATAGCTGAGGAGCGAGAGAGATGATGGACCCAGATCATATGCCTCCAGGTATAACTAGAGCCACTTGTGTAAGCAACCAGGATGAGGGTGAGAGTGTGGACTGATAAGTATAGGAGGGTATAGAGGAAATGAGGATAAGAATCTTGAACATCAAGGAGAGGAATTATTATGTTGGGCACCAGCAGGCTGCCAAGTCACAAATCCCAGGGCTATAATGTTCCTAATTGTTCTAAATGATTAGTATCACTAGAGGCAAAACACAAGATTTGTTTGTTCTCTGTCTGGCCCAGAAATATATGAAAACTGAGTGGTATTACTGAGATAGAAATGTGGCAAAACATGGAAGGTCTAAAGGATGAAAAAGAATGAATAAATAGAGTAATGATTGATGGAAAGTATGATATTGGAAAGAAATAGGCCTACAGATGAAAAAAGATACAGCTGTTTTGGGACATTTTACCATTCAAAACTGTCTAAATTTATACTATTTCATATAGGATACTCAATTGTTAGCGTTCTAATATTATACAAATGTGTTTTTTTCACCAATAATTAAATTATCTTCCCAGTGCTTCTCCTTACGGGCTACACTCCATGTGATGACTCAATGATCAAGGTAGTTTTGCTTTTGCAGTTCTGTATTTTCAAGGTGTAGTTTCCCCTTGAACACAGTGGATGGAGAACAGGGAGTTTGGAAAACTATACTGGAATTTTTAATAATTGACACTTACCACTTTTGTTCAACTATTTACTCACTAGAACTATAATATTTGCTCAATTAACCACAAAGCCCTTGACAAGCATAGTTTCAGCAGATATTGGTGAGTAACCAAAAATTCAACAATAGACATATTGAAGGTGAAAATATCCACAATGTAGTTAGTGGCATAAGATTCAGTTTCATTTTGCATTTAGAAATAAAAATATGCATGCCATCAGGGTAGTGTTGCTCTGAAGTTAACATTTAGATGCAGTGGCATTAAAAGAATGAAGTGGTTAATTCTGTATAATGGGAAGGGAATCTTGGATTTGCTCACAGATCTGTCCTGAAACCGAAGCCCTACTCTTTATCTTTATTAAACTTTTTTTCTTACATGAATAATTTAGTTAGTAATTTGGACTGAATAGCCCAAGTATAAAGTGATTATCAACAAAAAATTAACTGAATGGGAGAATAAGTTTAAACATTAATTTCCCTAGTCTACAGTTTGATTACATAAGGTGTGGCACTTTTGTTACCTATATTTCAGATTATATGCTAAATAATATTAATTCAGAGATCATTTTATGTTGATCTTTATGTAGTTTCTTGACAGGAGGTTGTACACATAGAAAGAAGACCAAAGTCGTTTTCTGGGTGAGGAGACTGGGGACTAAGTCCCAGTCCTGGCACATATCACGTGGGGCCAATGTATCCCATCAGCTTACGTGAAAAGAACAGGAACCCATCACTGGATCAATGCTTTGGGAAAATGCCAGCATATATCCTTGTAAATGTTTTAAACATTATTTTCATTTTATTTGAAAGGAAAGATTAGAAGAGGGGGAGAGGAAAGGAAAGAGAGAGGGAGAAAGAGAGAGAGAGAAAGAGAGAGTATCTTCATCTACAATACTCCTCCTCAAATGTCCACAGTAATCAGAGATGAGCCAGGCCAAAGCCAGAAGCTGAAACCAGTTTGGGTTTTCAACATGGGTGGCAGAAACCCAATATCTTGAGTGACCACCTGTTGCCTCCCAGGGTGCACATTAGTAAGAAGCTGGAATCAGAGTTGAGACTCAAACACAGACACTCCTACAGGACCGACAGGGACGACATAAGTGGTTACTTAACCACTGCACTTAATGACCTGCACCCTGCCGATGTACTTTGAGCTACCTTCCTCAATATTTTTATTGCTGAATGGGAGTGAAAATCAGTATCTTTATTCTGGGGTGTGTATGTGAGGCTGTATCATCACTAGTAAAGTCATTATCACTGTCGTTCATTCAAGTTCTTTCAACTTTTTTATGTTGTCTTGTACTATATCCAGAAAAATCATGTAAATTTTATCAGATCTCTCTTTGTCAGTTACAACACATGTAAGATAGCCCTATTGATTCAGTTCACTTAATCTATTCTATCCACAAAGAATTTCTCCTGCAAAAAAATTGGTGGTATTCGAGGTCAAAAATTATGTTAAAGTTTGAGAGGAATCCATTAGAACCAGCAACTCCATAATGTCACAGTGAGCATTTGTCACTTGGTAAGTAAGAATGTCAGTTAATACAAAAGGAAAAAATTTATTTATGGTAAAAATATTAAAAATCTTTTCTTCTAGCTTTTTAGAAAAATATACAGTGCATTATTTATTGTCACATTTCTGTGCAATAGATAAATATGTAGTTTTATTTTGGTTTAAATTTTTACAAATTAATTTTAAAAAGTAAAACAAAAGAGACTAAAACTAATACCATCATACTCAAAACTCTGCTATATGGTTTTGTAATAAAAGAGCAACCAGGGCAGCATTTGGTGCAGTGGATAAGATGATGCTTAGGATGCCTGCTTCCTATATTTGAGTGCCTGGGTTGGAATCTAGGCTCCATTTGGAATTCCGGCTTCCTACTAATGTGCACCCTGATGAATGATAAAATTTGAGAATCAGTGACCAAATAATATAGAACAAACTCTGCATCTGGACTAATTTACCTTAATCAGCACATGGACAAAGTTTAAAGAAAAAGATTCTAATTTTACTAGACTGCCATATAGAGTGGATCTATTATATATATGAGGACTTATATGCTACTGGGAGCCAGGAAAATGAAATTAGATAAAATACCACCCTTTACCACCCTAAACAATTTCAGTAATGGAGAAAGACTTGTAATCAAATAAATGCTAAGATGCCATTATGAGATATAGGGTCAGGGTGTATAGGTGCCACCTTTCATGTGGTTTGAGAAAGGAATAGGAACAGGAAAGCTTCTAGAAGAGGTTCTAGGCACAGAGGTTAAGCATTATATCATCTATAAAGCCTGGCTATGACCCTAAAAACTTGTTTATCCAAGTGGCCAGGAGAGAGAGGAAAAGGCAATTCAAGCAGAGAGAACCACATTGCACAGAGGCATTTCTGGAGTGCTAACTGCTGGTATGAAACGTGCAAGGAATATTAACTAGCTGGTGGGAAACGCTTATGGAATATTAACTAGTTAGTTATGAAACATTTCAGGAATACTAACTAGTTGGGAAAGAGGAGCAACTGAAGAAGAGCTGATAAGCTGCTGGCACATATTTTAACTGTTGGCTCGAATGTTGAAGTGCTTCTATCCCAGTTGTAAATTGCCACCTCTCCAAGCCCCTGTGTAATCTTCCCACTGACAAACTGGCCATCCTGTCCCTTTCCCTTAAATCTCCCCCATATCTAATACAAGACAATCACTCTACACTGAAGGAAGCCTCTGTCTTCCTGCTCCAGGGCTATTGCTCTTTGTTTCTAGGTGTTTGGTGCCCAGGTCATGCTATCTTTTAATATTCCCCCTGAGTTGAGTAAATTGGAGTCAAAATATAGGGATGTACTTATCATGAGGGTTCATATACCATAGTAAAAGTATTTAAATTTTGTACTAGAGATATTTTTGGACAAGATAAAGGGGACCTAACCTATAGTGTTTTGAGACAACTGCTTATCATGACAGAGGGGAAAATATAGTCAAGAGGAGTCTAGAAGGTCCTAATGATTTTTTCCCCATGAGATCCTTATCTTCACTAGTATTATAAACATTCAGTATTCAATCAGCTAGAATTTCTTTTCTTTTTTTTTTTTTTTGACAGGCAGAATTAGACAGTGAGAAAGACAGAGAGAAAGGTCTTCCTTCTGTTGATTCACCCCCAAATGGTTGTTTCTGCTGGCACGCTGTGCCAATCTGAAGCCAGGAGCCAGGTGCTTATCCTGGTCTCCCATGGGGTGCAGGGCCCAAGCACTTGGGCCATCCTCCACTGTACTCCTGGGCCACAGCAGAGAGCTGGACTGGAAGAGGAGCAACCGGGACAGAATTGGCGCCCCAACTAGGACTAGAACCCAGAGTGCCGGTGCTGCAGGTGGAGGATTAGCCAAGTGAGCCACAGCGCCAGCCTGGAATTTCTAAAACCATGAAATTCCCTCCATTTTTGTTTCAGTTAAAACTGATGTTAAAAGATAAGAGACAATAGAGGGCAAAACCTCATTACTCATTTTTGTGTGTGTTCTAGAACCCATGCTTGAATATTATACTTTTATGTATTTGTTAAGGTTTATTGTATATTTGTTGACTCATATTGGTCCATGGAAAGGATATAAGGAAATATGCATCATTAAAGAACAAATAGTAGTCAGAAGCATTTTAAAGATTTATTTATTTATTTGAAAGTTGGAGTTAATATGCAGAGAAGAATATATATATATGTGTGTGTGTGTGTGTGTGTGTATATATATATATAGAGAGAGAGAGAGAGAGAGAGAAATCTTCCATCTGCTGTTTCACTTCCCAGATAGCCACAATGGCTAGCACTGGGTCAGAGTGAAGCCAGTAGCCGGGAGCTTCTTCTGGGTTGCCCACATGGGTGATAAGGACCCAAGTACTTGAGCCATCTGTTATTGTTAGCAGGGAGCTGAATTGGAATTGGAGCAGCCGGGACTCAAACTGGAAACCATATGAGATACTGGCACTGCAGGTGTCAGCTTTACCTGGTGCTCCACAACACTGGCTCCGTCAGTAGCACTTTAATGAAATATGTGTATGTATGGGAGGGGGAATTTCACTTACTGAAAAATGGAATTTCTTATATACTGTACATCAACTTTAACATTAGATGTTTTAGATCACAGAATTTTTTTATTATACCCAGTTTTATTATTGTTTTAAGAGACAAACCATTGATATTAAACATTTTTTGGCATCTCAACAATAATGGCCACTTCATTCCCATTAAATAATGTCAGGAACCCAATCTATATTAGCAGATTGATGAAACAAGGACATATTGTAAGCAATTAGCATGGGAATCAGTACTAGCCTCACTTTAATACATATGAAAATAGTGTACATAAGGCATAATATAAGAAAGAAGAGATTTGAGCTCACAGTTTAGCAAACATGTTTGATGATAGTGAAAGATAATTGACAAACAAAAGAGGAATGCTTCTATTTCCAGTAATTATTTCGTTGGGTACTGGAGAACTATATTTACCATGTAATTTCAATAACTTTCTGCCTGAGGGCAATCTTGAGATAATCCATACTAATGGAAATGTTATGAAATATAATAGTATCATAAATATCCTTGTGCCTACTTACTACTATCCTGATTAGCTTCAATTATTATTTGAAAGATTTGGCTCCCTAGGACTCAAGTTGCAACAAATTTGGACACAGTGAGTCATGTACAAAGTAGCAATTTATACAATTACTCCATTTCCCAGGTTTGGAGAGTTAGGGCAGTGTTACTGAAGTATTTCACCAGGAGTCCAGCTGATGAACTCAGCAGTGAAGACTGTTATGCTGAGTTTCATCAAGAGGGCTACAGAGAGTTCCAGAAGGCTTGTGGAGACTTGTCAAAATCAAAACAAAGAGACAAACTTTACTTTTCATGTTAACAATGGGATTACACTTAAAGAAAAGAGTTTAAAGACCCGCACAAAGAAATAGTCTGGAGTAGATAGTTAATACTAAGAATTAGGGGGAAGGAAACCTCTTGGGTAATAGAATCAATTAAGAAATTTGTTGGGAGACAAATTGAGACATTAGGGAAGATCGGTTGTCTGGTGTAGTCCTGTCTTTCCTCCCTGGGTGGAAGTTGACTGTTATAACTAATTCAGGCAGTATTCTTCAGAAAGAGCAATAGCCATTGGGATTGATGCTGGCTATGGCTTGCAGATGGTGTTTTCTTAACCTGGAACTGATCCTCAGCTGTGCAGTTATAATAATCTATTTTATTCATTCCTCAACCTTTGCCATTTGTAAGGACACTGAGCCAAATGTCAGAGCAAAGCTGATCAAAAAAAGGTCAATTATTTATGCACAGAAATAGAATTCTCTCTACAGTGCCTTTCACATAACACCCCTTTCCTCAAGTATTCACTCTGGGGGTGGTGGGAGTCAGCTGCTCTGCATGACCTTTTCCAATAGAAGAATTCAGTGGCTGTAAGTTAAGATTAGTGAGAAAAATAACAATATGAGAAAAAATAATTTTAAGGGATAATATGTTCCCTATGATAGCACAGTGTACTCTTCTGATTCCAGGATTATAACCAGGTAAACAAGAAAAGAAACACTGGTCAGTTGTTCCTTATCCTGTTTTATGCTGGCACAATGAATAACAATTTTTTACTAATTTATTTTTTAATTGTAAAATCTTTTTTATGACATGATGTCACATTACAATTTCCAAGATGGAGTGTTTTCATTCAATTATTGTATTCTGGACTTTTCTGTTGCTCTTTTTCTGGTTTTATCCTCAGATTGTATGTTCATGACATTTTGATCCCTTAAGTATATTTACTCATAATGATTGTGGCACAAAATATGTGGCAATAAAGTTAAAGTTTCAAGAATACATTTTGAAGATCCATTATGGTATGACATTTTGTACAGAGGAAAATATAGATAACAAACCTTTATTTGAATACCTCTCCTGGTACTAAGTGGTCTGACCCTGGACAAATAAGATACTCAATCACTTATAAAATGAAAATATTGCAAGACATTTTAGAATTTTATAAAGAAAAAATAATGCTCTGATTACCTATATCTGAGAATAGTAAAAATCAGTAAAACATAACTTTAGTGTTAGTATGCTAATGATGATGATAATGATGATGATGATTATTTAACAGTGGGTCTCCAAGTTAACCAGGTTATTGTTTTGTACATAGGGAAGTGGAAAAAAGGTTTAACCTAAGCCAAGATACCTACATTTGTCAATTTACAAAGGAAAGGAAAGTTATAGTCAAATCCAACTTTAAAAAATTGCATATATTACATACATAAACAAAGGCGCACACACTTGTATATACAAGTGTGTGTGTGTATATATATATATATATATATATCAGAAAGGTAAGATTCAGGTCAATTACTCATTTTACTATTATTTATTTTTCTTTAGGTACATGACAGAAGATCAACATAAACTCTGAAAGTTGATTAGGATAAAATACATGTATCTAGTAGCTAGATGAGTTTATTGCATTGAAGAAACCTGGCTTAAGTAATGTATAAAATTTCAGCTTTATCTGTATTGTATAACAGTTGGTATCTTGAGCACATCCTCATACATCTATCTCTCAAATATCAAATGAATCTGTGAGATATGTATTTTAGCCCTATTTTGCAAATGAGAAAGCTGAAGCTAATTTGAACTGAAGAAAACAACAGAGATGAAATGTCTTGTTGGCAAGTCTGAAGGGAAGTCCCAAACTTTGGCAAAGACGGACCCTCCCAGGAATCTGGTGTGGCCTCAAGCCAGGAAAGTAACCTATATTGAAGGATTCAGAGGGATCATTGCAGATACATTCTCTGGAGGGCCCTCTCTTTCCCCTAAACCAGGCTCAGTCTTCTGCTTGCTTCCATGGCAGGTTCTCTGCTTTCTTATATTCAACACACTAGACTAGAATCCCTGAAGTAACAACATTATTTTTAGGGAATGTTTTATCATGCACTAGATTTGACATTCTGCAGGGGATATATAACAGGCAGTGTGGCAAATAGATGAGCAGAACGTGACATAAATGTGACAGATTGCTCGTTCCCCCTCTCCTCACTCCCTTCCTGGAAGACATTCATTGACAGTTGGAGAAAAATGAATTATTTCATTAGCCCAATGAAGAGAAAGTTTATTCTGTAAGTGGCAGCTAATGTTAGCAACAGAACAGCTGGTTTGTCCTGCAGATGTTTACCTCTAAGGAAGCTGAGGGACCTAATTCCAACAGTTAGCTATGGTCTCCCACTAGATCTTAAAGTAAACACCCTGATTTAGGTGATGGTGGCTGCTGCGGCAAGGAGATCTGTTAGCAATGACTTTAAAAGTAGGAACTTAGTTTTGTTCATTTAACAAGGAAATGGTTATAGGGAGAGGCGGGTTCTGAACCACACAGTCATTGATGAACTCAGGCCAACAGGGCTCTGAGAAATTATTCTACTTGTGAGCCCAGGAGGAAAGAAAAAGAGGTTTGTGAATTACAAAGTAGCTTTGCAATGTAAACCTACATAGAAGGCCAGTGCAGTGTCTAACACAATTGTTTGTGATTCTCTGAAGATAGTACTTCACCATTTGCCTTTTCTTTCATTTTTTATTCAGTGAAATTTTTTGTAAGATTTTATTTATTTATCTGAGAAGTAGAATACACACACACACACACACACACACACAGAGAGAGACAGAGAGGGGGAGAGAGAGAGAGAGAGAGAGAGAGAGAGAGAGAGTTTCTTCCATCCACTGGTTCACTCCCCAAATGACTGCAATGATCTGAGCTGAGCCAATCTGAAACCAGGAGCCAGGAGCTTCTTCTAGGTCTCCCACACTGGTGCAGGGGCCAAACACTTGGGCCATCTTCCACTGCTTTCCCAGGCCAGAGCAGTCAGCGGACTTGGAAGAGAGGCAGCCAGAACACAAACTGGCACCCATATGGGGTGCTGGTGCTACAGGCGGAGGCTTAGCCACTATACCATAGTACCTGCCCCCTTTATCTTCTTTAAATAACTTTGTTCTAGCAGAATAACTCTGTATTAATATGGATGCCAATGCAAGAATAATTATACATTATCTTCTTTTTTTTTAAAGATTTATTTACATACTTGAAAGTCAGAGTTACACACACACACACACACAGAGAGAGAGAGAGAGAGAGAGAGATCTTCCATTGGATGGTTCACTCCCCAATTTGCTGCAATGGCTGCAGCTACACCGATCCAAAGCCAGGAGCCAGGAGCTTCTTCCAGGTCTCCCTCATGGTTGCAGGGGCCCATGGACTTGGGCCATCTTCTACTGCTTTCCCAGGCCATAGCAAAGATCTGGATCAGAAGTGGAGCACCTGGGTCTTGAACCGGCGCCCATGTGGTATGCCAGCACTGCAGGTGGCAGCTTTACCACAGCTCTGGCCCCGTATATTATCTTCTGATGTACATAATCATGCTAATGATTTGTTAGCTATTGATATAAATGTGTGTTTAATATACTATGTGATATATACATATGTGATACACTTGTGTATACACACAAAAGAGTGTAAGATAACAATGTGTGTAGCAGACATATTTGTATGAAAGCAGAGAAAGAGTTTCTGGATGATTCAAAACCATATTTTATTGTGAGTACATCAGGCTGATCTCTGCAAGGGACATAAAAGGAAGAGATCTGATAGAATGAGTTTGTACACCTTCATTTCCCCTGCATTAAATTTCAAAAAAAAAAAAAAAAGAAGCACATGTTAAATTCTGTTGTTGTGTCTCTTTATACTCCTTACTTCTAGAACACTTAGACTTTGCTTAGCTTTTATAACCTTTCTACTTTTGAAGATCACAGGTCAGTATTTTTTTAGTATAAAGACCCAAATTGAGGGTTTTCTCTTTTCAACTAAACTCAGTTCATGTAGCTTTGGCAGGAACATCACAGAAATAATGATGCATTTTTCTTATTGTACCCCATCAGATGGTGAACCATTTCCATTAGCACAGTTGCTAGTGATGTTAACTATGACCGTGTGACTTTGGTGGCATCTCTGAGGATTTTGCACCTGCCTTTTACCCTTTGTAGATAGTAAATATATTGTGGGAAGGAACTTTGAGCTACATTAAGTAGCATGTTCCTCATCACATGTTCAGTGAAGACAATTATTTTTATCTGTATGGATGCCTGTTTCTTATTTTAGTAATGCATTATTATCTATTATTTTGATATTTACTTTGTCCCCAGTTTAGCCATGTGGAGTCCCTTCAATCCAGTTTCTGTGTCTTTTTATTTTCCTAATTTCTTGGAGCAAATTTTTGTTTTCTAGAACAATATTATGATCTAGTCTTGTATTTCCCCAGCCTCAAATCTATTTTTTTATTTTTTATTTATTTATTTTTGAAAGGCAGATTTAGACAGCGAGAGAGATAGAGATAGAGAGAAAGGTCTTCCTTCCATTGGTTCACCCCCCAAATGGCCGCTACAGCCTGCACGCTGCGGCCGCGTGCTGCACCGATCCGAAGCCAGGAGCCAGGTGCTTCCTCCTGGTATCCCATGCGGGTGCAGGGCCCAAGCACTTGGGCCAACTTCCACTGCCTTCCTGGGCCACAGCAGAGAACTGGCCTGGAAGAGGAGCCACTGGGACAGAATCCGGCACCCCAACCGGGACTAGAACCCGGGGTGCCAGCGCTGCAGGTGGAGGATTAGCCTAGTGAGCCACTGAGCCGGCCCCCAGCCTCGAATCTAAAATCTATGGTTTCCTCAAGAAGCACAAAGCTCATTTTCAGTAGAGAATGGAATGTAGAAGCAAATTTTTGTGTGGTCAATGTGCTCATTTAGTGAAGGTATCATTGTCTCTGGGCTGTTGCTGTCAACAGTACTGAAGAATGTATTAATATGTGTACACACATATGCGCAGGAGCACACACTGACATCTGATTGCCTTTATCTCCATGTATTACAGTTGCTGAGTTTATATAGATACTTCCAGTTCCAGTCTCAGAGCACAGAGTTTATTCTGGCTTCCTCCTATCTACATTTGTAACTTTTTTAAAAAATAATATTTTACTTATTGGAGAGGTATTTTTACAGAGAGAGGGAAAGACAGAAAGGTCTTCCATCCACTGGTTCACTCTCCAAATGGTCACAATGGCCAGAACTGATATGATCCAAAGCCAGGAGCCAAGAGCTTCTCCCAGGTCTCCCACGCAGATCCGAGGACCTAAGCATTTGGGCAT
Source organism: Oryctolagus cuniculus (assembly GCF_051225735.1). NCBI lineage: Eukaryota > Metazoa > Chordata > Mammalia > Lagomorpha > Leporidae > Oryctolagus > Oryctolagus cuniculus. The sequence continues at coordinate 173,868,923 of NC_142868.1, read as the reverse complement.
TGTCACTGCTTTTCCAGGCCATAGCGGAAGAGGAACAGCTGGGACAAGAACCAGCGCCTATACAGAATGTCAGCTCTGTACTTAGCCTACTACGCCACAGTGCCAGCCCCTTCACATTTGTAATTTTATCTGATGTTGAGAAGCCTGGCTCTGCTGCCTTTGTTGTATTGTAGATGTCTTCCTGCCTGTTTACCAATCCACCATCAGATGTATTCACTCCGATGTATCTACTCCTCACCCTCACTTGTGCTTAATCTATCATCCTAGGTCATTTTGCGCCCCTCCATGGACAATATCCTCATCTGTCTTGGAGTGATTCTCCATGCCAAGTTGCCCTAACTATGGATGCCACTAAAGGATCTGAGCCTCCAACCATTCTATTCTTCTCTGTTTGGGCTTTGACAACCTGTACCGGGATGATTCCCTCCACCTTTCATGAACACCCACCTCACCCACTCAGGCTGACTCCCAGTCCTAGGCTGTCCCCAACTCTGAGCATTACTTCCTTTACCTAACGGTCTCTGACAGCACTTGCTTGGCTGCCTCTGTTAACATGCTCCTTTCACCGGTGTGAGCTGCCTCCACGTGTTGCTGCTCTGCTTGTCTCACTTGAGCTGATTCCCAGCATGAGCACCAAGCTCACCTTGTGTGAGCTCCGACACCCCACATCTGCCAACAACCCGCCACTTGGATGTGGCCACCCTTCTCTCACTCTGTTCAGGAACCCAGACACCTCAGTCTGTGATTCTGCATCATTGCAGATTCCTCATTTTGCCCCTTTTCAGTGTAGACAACTGCTTGGGCCTGCCTCACCTTGTGGCTTTAGAAGTAACTTTTCTAGAAGGGAAGAGGACAAAGAAGGCGAGAAAAGTTGTACAGTATTTTCAAATGAAGATCCTTTAGGAATTATTTAGAATTATTTCATTCACTTATTTAGTCGTTAATTAATTCAAATATATGTAAGTGCCAATTTTTTGTGCTGGTCTAGGTGTGGAGTAATAGTATAGTTTGCAGCACAGGCAATGTCCTGACCCCATGGGTTTATATTTTCATGGAGTTAGAAAGATATCAGCTACCAAAGTTACCAACCTTATATTGGCCTGCTCATGTTAGGATAATAGGATATTAGTTGGCAAAGTGGCACAACAATTAGTGCATCCTGGGCTGAATGTATTGAAAAAATTAAGACAATAATTTTATGAAGTGAATTGAAGAAACTCAAAGGGAAAAGTAGCCTATAATTAAGAAGTCCAAAAGGAAAAATCTAGAGGAATAAACATCATGCAGACTTAGAAGGTCAAGTACATTGTAGAGAGCTTAGATGGCCTTGACTTCCAGCTATTGGTGTTTGGATAACTCTTTGAGTTACACTGGGGGATTAGTAATGAATATTAATGACTTTGGTCAATGGCTCTGATATAAGAAATTGCTATAGTGGGGCAGAATTTCACTATTTCACGTAGTAATACTGGATTCAGGCAGTACCTACCGATATTTTCCATACTTTTCATGACTCATGTGATTTTGTGCAAGCTGTAGGCCCTAGGAGGCAACCTTGAGCTATTCCAGTCTGCAAGATAGTGGTGAGTGGAAAGTGATGAATAGGAAACTAATTATCTTTCCTAAGACACAGCTACCCTATCTGGTCTGTTCTATCAGTCTTGACATGTGACTCTGATGTCCCAATCTACAAAACAGAAAATTTACACTGTCTGAAAGAGAAGTTATAGGGACAGGTATCTCTGTTTTCAAGAGAGAGCCATCACTGGTATAGGCAAATATTTCTCCAACTACAAGTAAAACCTGCCACACTTTTAACTATTCATGTCCAGGCCTATACTTGAGTTCTCTTTAAGATACTATCAAATCAGAATGTCAGTCAGTTTAAAGGTTATTTCAGCTTGGTGCACGGATCCATATAGTGGCTGTATAGGTTTATTTTGTCACATATAACGTCTGTATCTTGCAGGGCCTTCAGTCCCTCATGCTAAAGAAACTGTAAGTATTTTTTCTTGAAGTGCCTGAAGAATGATTGTGAGGAAATATCTGATTTGCTCTCTCTAAGTCTGGCAGAAAACCACCAAATTAAATGAAGCAAATAATTTCAAGATTGATCAGTAGATAGTAATACAGATTCCTCCTTATTCTTCATGTTACAAATGTGTTAATGTGCAAATAATCACTCCAATGGTATTAGAAGTTATTGCCAACTGTAAAACATCAATACAATTGACAAAGGCATATTTGAACTCATAGTTGGACTTACCACACAACAAGTGAACAGATTTTTCTTGTTCACTCATTTTATATCTTTAATCTAAACTTTTACATCTGTTACTTATTTAATCCCCACAGGATATGAATAATAGCAAGAGTTAAAAATAGTTACAATATTTTCCCATACCAGTAACTAAAACCTCAAAAGATACATTGAGGACTTCATTTCTTTACTGACAGACAAAGCTACTGCCAAATCAAACATTGAGTAAAATTGGAAGGAAAATTTTCTGAAGAGAGTGGAATGTGAAATGACCAAAAGTGAGTAGAGTACATATGGGAGTTGCATAGGAGGAAAAAAACACTGATTGAGTTTTCTGCTTTCACAATGTTTAGCCTGAGAGCAAGCTATTGTCAGTGATTTGGTGGCAGATAGAGGAATCTGAACTCAGAGAAAAAATCATGCAATTTTTTTGTCCTAAGGAAACATAGCACACAGTTTGGGATAACCATAGATGTTAGAAGATGGAAAAGAGACTCCAAAAAGAAAGAATCATACAGGAAACACTAAAGTTCGGGTAGAAATGTTGCCCTTATCTCTGGCTAACCCCTCAAACATGCATGAATGAGACAACATCCATGAGCTAAAGCCAAGTAGAGAAGAACTGAGTTGAAATTTGAACTGTCATCCAAAAGGTGGTATTTACAGCTCAAGTACAAATTAATTGCCTTTTAAGATAAATGAACAAACAAAAACACTCTTTGTGAGAATATAATATCTATTACCTCTACAACAAATAGTTTTTGTGACATAATCCAAAATTATTTCACTTTTGAAAACCAGGAAATTATGATTTGTTTTGAAAAGAAAGGGCTATCAATAGAGATTGACTCCAAAGTGATCAAAATATTAAAACTAGAAAAATATATTAAAATGTTATAAATGCGTTCAATACATGTAAAGAAACAAAATGCTCATACTTATAAAAAGCTACCATAGTTGCAGAAGAAAAACAGAAGCTGATGAAAAATGGACTCCTTATGAATACTTCTTAACCCAGCAAGGGTCAGATTAGATACTGTATCTATGTATCTATCTATCTATTTATTTATATATTTATTTATTTATGTTTTATGATTGATTTTATTTATTTATTTCCCTGCTATTTGCTAACATAATGTTTTTCTAATTTTTTTAAAAAAATTTATTTAATAAAGATAAATTTCAAAAGCACAACTTTTGAATTATAGTGGTTCTTCCCCCCAATAACCACTCTCCCACCTGTAAACCATCCCATCTCCTACTCCCTCTCCCATCCCATTGTTCATTAAGAATCATTTTTAGGCCAGCGCCACGGCTCAATAGGCTAATCCAGGAGAAGATATTTTAATAAAAGTGGAGATAGTGTAGTCTCAGGGAAGAGTTAGGGAAAAAATGGCAGAGGGAACTATTCCATAATTAGAGGGACATGATGGACCTATGTGGAGGGCACGGGCTCCCACAGCTTGGGACTCCAACAGCAGAGAGCCTCTGCACCAGTGCTGGAAAGGGAGGTGAGACGAGACCACAGTAGCTTCTCCTGGACTAGACCAATAAGCTCCCTCCCTATTCCACCATCTTGGAACCCAACGCTAACATAATGGTTTAAGAACAATTCCACTTCAGTTTTTGCGTTTATTAAAAAACATTTATTTACTTATTTATATATTCATTCATTCATTTATTCATTTAAGAGGCAGAGTTAGAGACAGAGAGAGGGAGAGACAGAATGAGATGTCTTTCAAATGCTGGTTCATGCCTCAATTGGCTGCAATGGCCAGAGAAGAGCTGATCCAAAACCAGGAGCCAGAAGCTTCCTCAGGGTCTCCCATGTTCTTACAGAGGTCCAAGTACTTTGGCCACCCTCCACAGCTTTCTTAGGCCATTAGCAGAGAGCTGGATCAGAAGAGGAATGGCTTAGACACAAAACTGTGCCCATATGAGATGCCGGGGCCACATTCCTCCATTTCAGTTTATGTTTCTTTTTCAGATGGCATATTCATTCCTGAGCAAATTTTTCTTTATATAGTTGAGCATAATTCTAATAATTGTTCTGATAGCAAATAGCAATGAATATATGTGACTGATAACAGAATCTGAGTTTGGTATTGTTCTGTGGTCTTTGGCAACTAAGGTCTTTTTGTTGGTGAGGAAAATAATTGTTTCTTACTTATCCCCCTTTATAAATATCTTTATCTTGATTCAATTGGAATATATAATATGTATGTAATATCGTTTCTTTCTGTCACTATTTTTGGCAGAATGTCATTTTTCCATCTTAGAATAGTATAATAAAAATGAATGTAGGTAATGATAATGAATGAAGGTAATGATAATGAATGAAAAGAATGAAGGTAATGATAATGATAAATGAAGTAACAAAAAATGAAGAGAATGGAGAAGAGAAGGAGGAAGGAGAAAGGTAATTTGCTTTATAAATGCAGGAACTTTTTTGTAGCCTTATTATCTAGTAGGAGAGTACTTCAAAATAAGCATGGAAAAATGGAATTAACATTTAAAGAGCATTTTCTGTGAACTTTTTGAAAGAAACCCTTTTATACAAAGCCTAAGATGTAGCTGATCACTATAGTTAATATTTACTAAAAGAGTACATGAATGAATGATTTGAAATATATATCAAGAGACATCTACTTATTTTCTCTTTTATCTATAACTTGACATTTTAAATTTCCCCAATCTTGAGCTGCTAATTTCACATTGTCTATTTCTTTATTTGACTCTTTCCTGTTTGTTCTTTTGAGTGCTCAAGAATTTCCCTTTATGGTGTGAACTTTACTATAATTTTTCTGAAGCTCTTCCTGACCATTTGTCTTTCAGTATGGGGTGGGGGCGGAATTAAAAGATTCTACACCATTTTTTTTTCTTTCATTCAGACTTCTAGGGGTAAACCAAAAACATTCAGTTGTAAGACAGTTCGATATTGATCATAGCTAGCCATCTTGCCAAGGAAAGATGCATGGTCTGTCTTCTAAGTTGATACTTTTCTTCCCATAGCAATGGTAATAGCCCCTTTTATCAGGAGTATATACATAGAGATTCTTACATCAGAATAACAGGTTTCATAGAATCAAGGCGTAAAGATCTCATAGTTCAGTAAACTATTCAGAGAATGAATCAACTCCATTACATTATTAACAACGAGTAAAAGATAAGACTGTTTTTATTAGAAGTAAGAGAAACTCAAACTAGTCCAAGGATAAAAAGGAAATAATTAATGGCCATATCACAGAAACTCTGATTCAGATGTTAAACCAGGTGATACAGTGGTTCACATAATGAACTATACTCCACCTTGTACTCACTATCTGTTCACTCTGCCTCCCTCTCATTTGATTCCATTCTTGGGCAGATAGTCTGTTCATAGTAGAAAGATGCCTTCCAGAAGCACCAGACTTCTATTCAACTTTTGTGAGTATCTCTATGGATGCTTCTCAACTTTCTAGTTAGACAGCCTTGGGCTGTATGCTAATTTGAAAGCATTCATTATGTCCAGGACAAGGAATATGCTATTGGGCAGACCTAATTCATATCTCTGCATGTAGTGAACACCACTGATGCCCTGGAAAGATCCCTTCTGATCTTCTTTATGTGTCCTTTGAACTCATGAATATGTTTTGTATGCTTTCTTCATATAATGTTGCAGCTATTATCCTTTTAACTTTTATTTAGTAAATGTAATTTTCCAAAGGACAGTTTATGGATTACAATGGCTTCCCCCCCCCATAACTTCCCTCCCACCCACACCCCTCCCATCTCCCGCTCCCTCCCCCATTCCATTCACATCAAGATTCATTTTCAATTCTCTTTATATACAGAAGATCAATTTAGTATATTTTTTTTAACTTTTATTTAATGAATATAAATTTCCAAAGTACAATTTATGGATTACAATGGCTTCCCCCCCCATACCGTCCCTCCCACCCACAACCCTCCCCTTTCCCACTCCCTCTCCCCTTCCATTCACATCAAGATTCATTTTCGATTATCTTAATATACAGAAGATCAGCTTAGTATACATTAAGTAAGGATTTCAACAGTTTGCTCCCACACAGAAACATAAAGTGAAAAATAATAGATGATTTTTTTAAATGATGATGAAATCAGATCAGACCTATTGTCATGTTTAATCCCAGTGAGAGTCAAGTTGGGAGTTGATAATTTCTTTCTTTCTTTTTTTTTTTTTTTTTTACAGAGGATCAGTTTAGTATACATTAAGTAAAGATTTCAACAGTTTGCACCCCCATAGAAACACAAAGTGAAATATATTGTTTGAGTACTCGTTATAGCATTAAATCTCAATGCACAGCACATTAAGGACAGAGATCCTACATGAGGAGTAAGTGCACAGTGACTCCTGTTGTTGACTTTACCAATTGACACTCCTGTCTATGGCATCAGTAATCTCCCTATGCACCGGTCATGAGTTTCCAAGGCTATGGAAGCCCTCTGAGTTCTCCGATTCTTATCTTGTTTAGACAAGCTCATAGTCAAAGTGGAGGTTCTCTCCTCCCTTCAGAGAAAGGTACCTCCTTCTTTGAAGACCTGTTCTTTCCACTGGGATCTCACTCACAGAGATCTTTTGCCAGAGTGTCTTGGCTTTCCATGCCTGAAATACTCTCATGGGCTTTTCAGCCAGATCCGAATGCCTTTAGGGCTGATTCTGAGGCCAGAGTGCTATTTAGGACATCTGCCATTCTATGAGTCTGCTGAGTATCTCACTTCCCATGTTGGATCACTCTCCCCTTATTTATTCTATCGGTTAGTGTTAGCAGGTACTGGACTTGTTTATGTGCTCCCTTTGACTCTTAGTCCTTTCATTATGATCAATTGTGAACTGAAATTGATCACTTGAAATAGTGAGATGGCATTGGTACATGCCACCTTGATGGGATTGAATTGGAATAACCTGGTATGTTTCTAACTGTACCATTTGGGGCAAGTCAGCTTGAGCATGTCCCAAATTGTACATCTCTTCCCTCTCTTATTCCCACTCTTATGTTTAACAGGGATCACATTTCAGTTAAATTTCAACACTTAAGAATAACTGTGTATTAATTACAGAATTAAACCAGTCATATTAAGTAGAACAGACAAAAAAACTACTAAGAGGGATAATGTATTAAGTTGTTCATTAATAGTCAGGGCTATGCTGATCAAGTCACAGTTTCCCATAGTGTCCATTTCACTTCAGGAGGTTTCCTTTTTGGTGTTCAGTCAGTTGTCACCGATCAGGAGAACATATGGTATTTGTCCCTTTGGGATTGGCTTATTTCACTCAGCATGATGTGTTCCAGATTCCTCCATTTTGTTGCAAATGACCGGATTTCGTTGTTTCTTACTGTGGTATAGTATTCTAAAGAGTACATATCCCATAATTTCTTTATCCAGTCTACTGTTGATGGGCATTTAGGTTGGTTCCAGGTGTTAGCTATTGTGAATTGAGCTGCAATAAACATTAGGGTGCAGACCGCTTTTTTGTTTGCCAATTTAAACTCCTTTGGGTAAATTCCAAGGAGTGGGATGGCTGGGTCGAATTGTAGGGTTATCTTCAGGTTTCTGAGGAATCTCCAGACTGACTTCCATAGTGGCTTGACCAGATTGCATTCCCACCAACAGTGGGTTAGTGTCCCTTTTTCCCACATCCTCGCCAGCATTTGTTGTTGGTAGATTTCTGAATGTGAGCCATTCTAATCGGGGTGAGGTGAAACATCATTGTGGTTTTGATTTGCATTTCCCTGATTGCTAAGGACCTTGAACATTTTTTCATGTGCCCTTTGGCCATTTGGATTTCCTCTTTTGAAAAATGTCTATTGAGGTCCTTGGCCCATCTCTTAAGTGGGTTTTTGGTTTTGTTTTTGTGGAGTTTCTTGATCTCTTTGTAGATTCTGGTTATTAACCCTTTATCTGTTGCATAGTTTGCAAATATTTTTTTTTCCATTCTGTCGGTTGTCTCTTCACTCTCCTGACTGTTTCTTTTGCAGTACAGAAACTTCTCAATTTGATGCAATCCCGGTAGTTGATTTTGGCTTTGACTGCCTGTGCCTCCCGGGTCTTTTCCAGTAATTCTTTGCCTGTGCCAATATCTTGAAGGGTTTCTCCAATGTTCTCTAGTAACTTGATGGTGTCAGGTCGTAGATTTAGGTCTTTAATCCATGTTGAGTAGATTTTTGTGTAAGGTGTAAGGTAGGGGTCTTGCTTCATGCTTCTGCACGTGGAAATCCAGTTTTCTTAGCATCATTTATTGAATAGACTGTCCTTGCTCCAGGAATTGGTTTTAGATCCTTGATCAAATATAAGTTGGCTGTAGATGTTTGGGTTGATTTCTGGTGTTTCAATTCTGTTCCATTGGTCTATCCATCTGTTTCTGTACCAGTACCATGCTGTTTTGATTACAACTGCCCTGTAGTATGTCCTGAAATCTGGTATTGTGATGCCTCCGGCTTTGTTTTTGTTGTACAAGATTGCTTTAGCTTTTCGAAGTCTCCTGTGTCTCCATATAAATTTCAGCACCATTTTTTCCAGATCTGAGAAGAAGGTCTTCGGTATCTTGATTGGTATTGCATTGAATGTATAAATTGCTTTTGGGAGAATGGAGATTTTGATGATATTGATTCTTCAATCCATGAGCATGGAAGATTTTTCCAATTTTGGTATCCTCTTCTATTTCTTTCTTTAAGATTTTGTAATTCTCATCGTAGAGATCTTTAAAGTCCTTGGTTAAGTTTATTCCAAGGTATTTGATTGTTTTTGTAGCTATTGTGAATGGGATTGATCTTAGCAGTTCTTTTTCAGCCATGGCATTGTCTGTGTATACAAAGGCTGTTGATTTTTGTGCATTGATTTTATACCCTGCTACTTTGCCAAACTCTTCTATGAGTTCCAATAGTCTCTTAGTAGAGTTCTTTGGGTCCCCTAAATAAAGAATCATGTCATCTGCAAAGAGGGATAGTTTGAGTTCTTCCTTCCCAATTTGTATCCCTTTAATTTCTTTTTCTTGCCTAATAGCTCTGGCTAGAACCTCCAGAACTATATTGAATAGCAGTGGTGAGAGTGGACATCCCTGTCTGGTGCCAGATCTCAGTGGAAATGCTTCCAACATTTCCCCATTCAATAGGATGTTGGCCGTGGGTTTTTCATAGATTGCTTTGATTGTATTGAGGAATGTTCCTTCCATACCCAGTTTGCTTAGAGTTTTCATCATGAAAGGGTGTTGTATTTTATCAAATGTTTTCTCGGCATCTATTGAGATAATCATATGGTTTTTCTTCTGCAGTCTGTTAATGTGGTGTATCACATTGATTGTCTTGCGCACATTAAACCATCCCTGCATACCAGGGATAAATCCCACTTGGTCTGGGTGGATGATCTTTTTGATGTGTTGTTGCATTCTATTGGCGAGAATTTTATTGAGGATTTTTGCATCTATGTTCATTAGGGATATTGGTCTGTAATTCTCTTTCAATGCTGCATCTTTTTCCGGCTTAGGAATTAAGGTGATGCTGGTTTCATAGAAAGAATTGGGGAGGATTCCCTCTTCTTCGATTGTTCTGAATAGTTTGAGAAGAATTGGAGTTAGTTCTTCTTTAAATGTCTGGTAGAATTCAGCAGTGAATCCATCTGGTCCTGGGCTTTTCTTTGTTGGGAGGGCCTTTATTACTGTTTCAATTTCTGTCTCAGTTATGGGTCTGTTTAGGTTTTCGATGTCTTCCTGGTTCAATTTAGGTAGGTTGCATGTGTCCAGGAATCTATCCATTTCTGATAGATTTTCCTGTTTCCTGGCATACAAGTCCTTGTAGTAATTTCTGATGATTCTTTTTATTTCTGTGGTGTCTGTTGTTACATTTCCTTTTTCATCTCTGATTTTATTGATTTGGGTCTTTTCTTTTTTTTTAGTTAATTGGGCCAATGGGGGTGTCAATTTTGTTTATTTTTTCAAAGAACCAGCTCCTTGTTTGGCTGATTTTTTGGAATGTTTTTCTTGATTCAATCCTGTTGATTTCTTCTCTGATTTTAATTATTTCTCTTGTCCTACTAGATTTGGGTCTGGTTTGCTGTAGGTTTTCTAGATCCTTGAGGTGAATTGAAAGCTCATCTATTTGGTGCCTTTCCAATTTCTTGATGTAGGCACCTATTGATATAAACTTTATTCTTAACACTGCTTTTGCTGTATCCCATAAGTTTTGGTATGTTGTGCTGTTATCATCATTTACTTCCAGAAAGTTTTTGATTTCCCTTTTAATTTCTTCTATGACCCATTGTTCATTCAGGAGCATGTTGTTCAATCTCCATGTGTTTGCGTATGCTCTAGGGATTCCTGAGTTGCTAATTTCCAACTTCATTCCTTTATGGTCTGAGAAGCTGCATGGTATGATTCTAATTCTTTTGAATTTGCTGAGACTTGCTTTATGGCCTAGTATGTGGTCAATCCTAGAGAAGGTTCCATGTACTGCTGAGAAGAATGTAAAATCTTTAGCTGTAGGATGAAAAGTTCTGTAGATATCTGTTAGATCCATTTGGGCTATAGTGTCGTTTAAATCTACTGTCTCCTTGTTGATCTTCTGTCCTATTGATCTGTCTATCTCTGAGAGTGGAGTATTGAAGTCCCCCAGTACTATTGTATTGGGGTCTAAGTCTCCCTTTAAGTCCGTTAACAAATCTTTTAGATAAACCGGTGCCCTGTAGTTAGGTGCATATACATTGATAATTGTTATATCTTCCTGTTGAATTGATCCCTTAATCATTATGTAGTGTCCCTCTTTGTCTCTCTTAACGGTTTTTGTGGTAAAGTTTATGTTGTCTGATATTAAGATGGCTACGCCCACTCTTTTTTCATTTCTGTTGGCATGGTATATCTTTTTCCAGCCTTTCACTTTCAGTCTGTATGGATCTTTGTTGGAAAGATGTGTTTCTTGTAAGCAGCAAATAGATGGGTTTTGTTCCTTAACCCAATCAGCCAATTGGTGTCTTTTAACTGGACAGTTCAGGCCATTCACGTTCAGTGTGACTAATGATAAGTGGTAACTTTGTCCTGCCATTTGCCAAAGATATGTTCTAATATATGCTTTGAATTCCCGTGATCTTTTGCTGTGAGGTTTCCTTCCTTGGTTTCCTTCCTTTACCTTCTTTCATATTGATGACCGTGTTTCTTTGTTTCTGTGTGTAACACATCTTTAAGCATCTTTTGCAGGGCTGGACGAGTGGCAACAAATTCTTTCAATTTCTGTTTGCTATGAAAAGTCTTTATTTCACCTTCATTCACAAATGATAGCTTTGCAGGATATAATATTCTGGGCTGGCAGTTTTTCTCTCTTAGTACCTGGGCTATATCTCGCCATTCCCTCCTAGCTTGTAGAGTTTCTGATGAGAAGTCAGCTGTGAGTCTGATTGGAGATCCTCTGAGAGTAATCTGACGTTTCTCTCTTGCACATTTTAGGATCTTTTCTTTATGTTTCACTGTGGAGAGTTTAATTACAACGTGTCGTGGTGAGGATCTCTTTTGGTCGTGTTTATTAGGGGTTCTGTGAGCTTCCTGTACTAGGATTTCTCTGTCTTTCTCCAAACCTAGGAAATTTTCTGCTAATATCTCACTAAAAAGGCCTTCTAATCCTTTCTCCCTCTCCATGCCTTCAGGAACTCCTAGAACCCGAATGTTGGGTTTTTTAATAGTATCCTGAAGATTCCCGACAATATGTTTTAGATTTCTGATTTCCTCTTCTTTTCTGTGGTCTGACTGTATCCTTTCCTGTTCTCTGTCTTCTAAGTCCGATATTCTCTCTTCTGCTTCACCCATTCTGTTTGTAAGGCTCTCTATTGTGTTTTTCATTTGATCTATTGAATTCTTCACTTCAGTCACTATCACAGTTTCCTGTTGTACTAGTTGTTTCGTTTCATTTTGATTCCTCCTTAATATTTCATTTTCACAAGAGAGATTTTAATCTTGTCCATTAAGGATTTCTGTAGTTCAAGAATTTGTTTTTGAGAACTTCTTAATGTTCTTATCAATTTTTTGAGATCTGCTTCTTGCATTTCTTCTATGTCATCATCTTCATAATCTTGAATTGGGGTGTCTTTTTCATTTGAGGGCGTCATGGTGACTTCCTTGTTTTTATTACCTCGGTTTTTGCGTTTGTTATTTGGCATATTGGAGATATTTGGTTTCTTCACTGTGGTGCTTTTTCTTGTTATACTATGACTCTAGATTAAGTGGACTATCTGTTTTTGATGGAGCCTTAGGGCTTGAGATGGGTGTGGCCTGAGAGCTCTGTTTGGTGTGCCAAAGGTGACACTCCCAGGTTAGGCATGGTAAATCTCTCTCTCTCTCTCTCTCTTTCTTTCTTTTTTTGATTCAAAAGGGAAGTAATTCCGCACAGCTGAACGAAGTTGGAGGTAGTTAGCAGGCAAATGATATACCCACAGGAGCCAGAGATCAGAAGCTCTTTCCCAAAGATCACACAGGGAATCTGTTCGGCCCTCAGAGTGGGCTCAAATTCTCCTTCAGTCTCCCACTGGGTTGCCAAAGTTACAGAATTGTAGCATCTCTGGAGAGTGCTCATGTGAATTCCGTGAGTTCTCTCCCCCACCGTCTCTTTTTTCACAGTCTCAGTTCAGTAGCACCACAAATTTACTAGGTCCTAATCTCCTGTTAATTCGCCCTGCCCAGAGTCAGGTTTTTCTGCTAGGCTCAGGGCCGGTGCAGACCTGAGGTCGCTCTGCTTATGACGTATGTCCAAGATGGCACCTGCTCTTTGTCTTGCTCGCCCTTGAGAGGTGAGCGGAGAGAGAGAAACCCGTGTCCGTACCAGTGACCTTTTTCTTTTTTTTTCTCTCTCTCTCTTCCAGCTAGCCTGGTGAACTTCCCCCCCACCCCGGGGGTCATTCCCTCTAGTCTCCTCTCTCCGCTTGCCTGCCGGTGTCTCGGGCTATTGAGGTTCGGCTCACCTCGCGTTCCAGCGCTGGTGTGTTGAGTCTGCCGCTGGTGTCCCGAACTGTGGGCTCCCACGCTCTCCACGCAGGTCCGCTCCCCTTCCAGCGCCGATGTGTGGACTCGGAGCCCTGGATGTCCCAAGCCTGCCCGCTGTTGTCTGTGTGGCACGCACTCCCCTTTGAGCACTGGCGCACAGACCCTGCCCAATTTAGTATATATTAAGTAAAGATTTCATCAGTTTGCAACCACACAGAACATAAAGTATAAAATACTGTTTCAGTACTAGTTATAACATTACTTCACATTGGACAACACATTAAGGACAGATCCCATATGAGGAGTAAGTACACAGTGACTCCTGTTGTTGACTTAACAATTTGACACTCTTGTTTATGGCATCAGAAATCTACTTAGGCTCTAGTCATGAGTTTCCAAGGCTAAGAAAGCCTCTTGAGTTCGCTGACTTTGATCTTATTTAGACAAGGTCATAGTCAAAGTAGAAGTTCTCTCCTCCCTTCAGAGAAAGGTACCTCCTTCTTTGATGGCCCACTCTTTCTACTGGGATCTCACTCACAGAGATCTTTCATTTAGGTCCTCTTTTTCTTTTTCCAGAGTATCTTGGCTTTCCATGCCTAAAATACTCTCATGGGCTTTTCAGACAGATCCGAATGCCTTAAGGGCTGATTCTGAGGCCAGAGTGCTGTTTAGGACATCTGCCATTCTATGAGTCTGCTGTGTATCCCACTTCCATGTTGGATCATTCTCTCCGTTTTTTATTCTATCAGTTAGTATTCGAAGACACTAGTCTTGTTTGTGTGATCCCTTTGACTCTTAGACCTATGAGTGTGATCAATTGTGAACTGAAATTGATCACTTGGACTAGTGAGATGGCATTGGTATGTGCAATCTTGATGGCAGCTGTTATCTTTAGATTTCCCTGGGCTAACCTGGCCCATGAAGGGAGAGAGGGAGGGTAAGGGAGAAGATGAATATCTGTGAACCTATGGTGATCCCAGGTTAGTATGTAGCCATTTACTAAACTAGTGTGGCATTTAAAATCCCAGTTCCCTTTCAATTTATATGCCAGAAGTCTCTTGTAGCAAGCTGAGGATGATACTTCATCAGAAATTGCCTGCTTGTTTTACTTTCTATTCTTCCCTCTCTTCCTTCTCCCATTTTCTTTTTACTTCCTAGGGCAACATCTCTTTTATCAATCCCTTCAACCCAAATTTTTTTGGCTCAGTGTCACCTTCTAGGAGAATCTGACCAAGAAATTGTCCTTGTATGTTGGAATTCAAATTAGTATGAAATCAGAGTTAGAAAAGGAAGTATCCACAGAGAATCAACATACTATTACCAGTTGCCAATTAAAGTAGGTATATTAAAACAATAGCATTCTAGTAATTATAACTTCAAATTTAATACAGATTTACTTCTTTCATTACTTCTTTCAGATCTCATTTTTTTTATTAGTGGTAATCATTTCCTCTAATTTCATGTTTTTTTTTTCATTTCTTCATAATATATAGTAACAGTTTTCATTGGTTCAAATATTATTTTATGTTAACATTTGTCTGTTACAACTTTATAAGCTATCTTTGAGTTTAGGATTCCCATACTTAATCTTATTTCTGTCTTAATATGTTCCTGAATGCAAGTATATTTTATATACCACATACTTTAAAGGATAGATGAATCTTCATGTTATGTACCTAGCACAGTCCCAGATGTATAGTGTATAGTATACTTTTTTTTTTTTGGACAGGCAGAGTGGACAGTGAGAGAGAGAGAGATAGAGAGAAAGGTCTTCCTCTGCCGTTGGTTCACCCTCCAATGGGCGCTGTGGCCAGCACACTGTGGCCGGGGCACCATGCTGATCTGATGGCAGGAGCCAGGTACTTATCCTGGTCTCCCATGGGGTGCAGGGCCCAAGCACCTGGGCCATCCTCCACTGCACTCCTGGGCCACAGCAGAGAGCTGGCCTAGAAGAGGGGCAACTGGGAAAGAATCCGGCACCCCGACCGGGACTAGAACCCGGTGTGCCGGCGCCGCAAGGCGGAGGATTAGCCTAGTGAGCTCCAGCGCCGGCCCAGATGTATAGTATACTTTATGTTCAGTTACTGTCAGTTGAATCAATGCTTTATGAATAATAAATTAAAACATTGAAAAATCTGCTAGCTCTGAATGTTAAAATGTCTGATATAAAAATAATTGTGTTTATGACTTGGGGACCCTCCTATTTGGGAAAGTCTTCAAATTTTACTAAAAATTTAAATGATTGGCCCAAGGCAATATAGTAAATAAGTTCTAAAATCGTGGTAAAACTTAGGCCTCCTGGCTCCTTACTGAAAATCTCTTTATTCTTGGATTGACAGTCTCACATTGACTCATATCATTATTGTTTCCTTATAATTTTCTTTGCTCTTGAACAGCTCTTCTGTTATTTAGGGTATGTGTTTAGCATAGCAATTAAAATGCTACTTGGGGTTTTGACAACCCATTTTGGAACACCTCGGTTTTAGCCCTTGTTCCACTCCTGATTCTAGCTTCCTGCTAATGTACTAATGTATCACTTTTTTAAATGTCTTTTTTAGTTTAAAATATATAGCAGTCACTTTGTTCATATAATTTTCCACATCCATTGTGAAAAGTTGGAAAATGGCCTTATCGTGTTCATTATTTAATTTAACACATCTAGTATCATATATAACACAAAAACATTTGTTAATATCTAAATGTACATATTTATTCAGACTATGGATAAATGACAGAATGAGTGCTATATAACAAAGCTGAAACACCAAGAGTATAAGGACTTGTTTTGAAAGTTTAAAATCTACCAAAAATTAATAGCAGTATAGATATTTAATGGCATATTTACAATAAGAAGTTGAATAAGTAGCCCTATTAGGTATATAATGATGTGTTTTCAGGTCAATAAGAATGGTAGATTTTCCTTTTTTTTAAAGAATCATTTTATTCATTTGAAAGACAGAATTACAGAGAGAGAGGTAGAGACAGAGAGAGAGGTCTTCCATCTGCTTGTTCACTCCCCAGTTGGCCACAATGGTCAGAGCTGCACCGATCCAAAGCCAGGAGCCAGGCGCTTCTTCCAGATCTCCCACATGGGTGCAGGGGCCCAACGACTTGGGCCATCTTCTACTGCTATCCCAGGCCACAGCAGAGAGCTGTATCGGACGAGGACCAGCCAGGACTACAACTGGTGCCCATATGGGATGCTGGCACTTCAGGCCAGGGCTTTAACCCACTGTGCCACAGTGCCAGCCCCAGAATGGTAGATTTTTCAACTTCAACTTCTGTTCTTCTAATTTTCTTATCAATATGAGTTACAGTGTGGCTTGAAAGAAATATAGACCTAAGAGAGCCAGTGTTGTGGTATAGCAGGTTAAGTGAATGCTTGCGACACTGGCATCCCATATTAGAGTGTGGGTTCAAGTCCTGGCTGCTCTGCTTCTGATCCAGTTTCCTGCAAATGTGCCATGGAAAGCAGCAGAATATGACCAAAGTACTTCATCCCCTGCCACCCATGTGAAGTTCTTGGCCACTGTATCCTGTCTTCATTCTGGCCAAGCCTTGGCTATTGCAACCGTTTATGGAGTGAACCAGAAAATAGAAGATCTCTCTTTCTCTCTCTGTTACTCCCTCTCTCTGTTACTCTGACTTTCAAATAAATAACTCTTCTTAGAAATCATATGTACACCAAAATAAGAAGAAAATTGTGTTTACCTTTTTCTTATGGGTGGTAAATAATGTTGCACATTCCTGATTAATTTTCAGTCCTAGTACTTTGATTATGCCTGGCTTGTGCTCACTTTTGTCTTAGACTCTACTTTATTTGGTAAAACTCAGAAACTAACAATCAAGTCATAGCCCCCCACCTCCTTCTCTCTGAAGGAGGCAGCTCCCAGAGACAAAAGGGCTAGGGGCGTGGGGGTCACCCACCATCCATCTCCAGGTTTACACTCTGGCAGTCCCCGGTCTTGTGCTCAGGCCCCCAGACTTGATGCTCTCAGAGGCAACAGAAGAAAGTAAAAGGAAGCTCTCACTTCAAAGACCATGAAGCCCTCCTGACCCTCTTCCCCTACCCTCAACCTCCCCACACCCACATCTAAATAAAAACACAGTAGAGGACAATGCTGAGTGTGAGACACGCGCACACACACACACAGCTTCCTTCCAGCCAAAGAAAATCACTGTCAACAATCTTAGAGGAGTTGTGGGAAGTAACACAGGACCATAACACTGAAGTGGAGAAAACGTGTCTTTTGAAAATGATAAAACAATGAGTATATTGAAGACAATCTACAGCCTGCCAGGATAGATATGAGACTGAAACAAAAAATCAGAGGAGACTTCAGACAACTAACAAGACAGGGAAGTAGAAATCGTTGGAATGGGTCCAGATTAAAGGAAAGTTAATAGAAAATTGTGTAGGTCTATTCTGTTTTCTATTTATATATGTATGTATATATGTATATATGGATGTAAGCATATATTTATCATCTAGCTAGCTAGCTAGCATTTTTTATTAAAATTTTACAGGTTTGTGCTTCTATCTACCTATCATCTCTTATCATCATATATCATCTATCATTTCTTTCTGCCATCCTTTTTTAACCACAAAATAAATTCTCCCAATGTGATTATAGAAGGCCCATATGTAACTTCTTACTGAGATGTGTAAATGGTTGGAGATTTAGAACTTTCTATTCATGTTGTCTCCTTTCTTGTTCCTTCCTTCTAGGGTGACACCAAAGAAAACCTTAAAGAACCTGGCATTTATCATTTCTCACTAAGAAGTATGCATAGAGGCCGGCGCCGCGACTCACTAGGCTAATCCTCCGCCTTGCGGCGCCGGCACACCGGGTTCTAGTCCCGGTCAGGGCACCGGATTCTGTCCCGGTTGCCCCTCTTCCAGGCCAGCTCTCTGCTGTGGCCAGGGAGTGCAGTGGAGGATGGCCCAGGTGCTTGGGCCCTGCACCCCATGGGAGACCAGGAAAAGCACCTGGCTCCTGGCTCCTGCCATCGGATCAGCGCGGTGCGCCGGCCGCAGCGCGCCGGCCGCGGCGGCCATTGGAGGGTGAACCAACGGCAAAAGGAAGACCTTTCTCTCTGTCTCTCTCTCTCACTGTCCACTCTGCCTGTCAAAAAAAAAAAAAAAAAAAAAAAAAAAAAAAAAAAAAAGAAGAAGTATGCATAGAAATCAGCTGAGGTATGATGATAAGCGTAATTGTGTACCTTGCCACCCCGTATTCTCATCAAACACTCATGTGTCTCAAGTGATGTGGATGCAGATACTGTCAGGACTCTACAAAGCATCATTTGAAACCTGTAATGTCAACATAAAACTGCCTTTTGTGTTCACAGCTTATAAAGAACATTAAAACCTGGATAGATGAAATTATAAAAGACACTAGGTACAGACCAGTTACAAGTTAATATAAAGGGAAGTGATTAGTGGTGCATTTAGAAGTCATGATTGGTTGATTTTTTTTTTTTAACTCATCTCTCTTTTCAGACTTAGCATTCATAGGAAATGTCCATATTCATAGATCAATTGAGAATTTGAGATTAAATAAAACTAACTTATTTATCATCTTTTGTATGGAACTCAGTCCTTTGGTTTTCATCAGAATAATTCAGCCATCTCAAAAGGAAGCTCATTGTCCTCAAACACTGAGTATTTTACCTTGTCCCTCACTTTCCAGGAATCATTGCCAGTTTGGCTCTTGTTCTCCCTTTTTATCATCCACCTGTGAGATGATGTCCAGGTGCTCGTGTTTGATTATTTATTGGCCTTTTCAGTCTTTTGATTACAGTTTACTTAGTGAATAGTATTGAATAAGTTCTCCTTTCTCTCTATCTTGTGTATAAAAATAGAATTTCTTCATCAGTAGCTGTATTACTATGCTTCTTCTCATTTCCTGTCTGGGCTATAGCTGTGAATCATGAACCTCGAACACAAGAGCTTGAATCCAGTTGGAGTTATGATTTTTTTTTCTATTGTACATGTACCTGCTAGATCCATATCTCAGATCCAAATTTTTTAGCTGCTCATGTGCACTACGTCCCAGGGAAGCTGACACTTACAGGCTGCATATCCCATCTTTCAAATCAATTGATTTCTAAGTCTGTTCACTCAAATATGTACTTCTTGAAATCTGGAATGTGAGAACAGGTAGCACTTTAATGACTATTCTGCCTCCAGTGATGTTGCTTACTGGTCTAGAGCCTTTATGACTCCAGCTACCTAGTGACAGGTGTTGAGGAGATGAATTTGGGAAGTGAAGATATCAAGTGGCCACAGGTTTTTTCCATGCTCACTTATCTCTGTGCTCCAATATCTCTGTCTTTGTGGTAACTGGCGCCATGATAACCAGCATGTCAATCTGCTTGGCAGCTGGACACAGCCCTGTCATATAACAGTTTGACTCTGGGCCACTTTTGACTGTAAACACATGTAAGCAACTGGAGGTCATGACTAGACAGAGTTGCCTATGGATGGGTGTAGACACATGTGAGCTTGTCTGTGTGTGGCTGCTTGTGGCTGTGTGGTTTTGTGGCTTTGTGGCTGTATACAGTTTTTGGTGAATGTAGCTACTGGTGTATGTGGATGTGTATGGCTTTGTGTAGATGTGTGTGTGTGTGTGTGTGTGCCTGCTGCCATGTACACGAAGGTGGATATCTCCTGTGGCTTCATCACTGTAGGGGGCAAGTGGCTGTGCCTTGTGCATTTCTCACTCTGAGTAAAGGACATATAAACACCCGTATGGCTCCCATTTGTTCTCTCTTGTGTTGAATTCTGAATCTGTGTGGCCTGGATCCTAAGCCCTGGGCATAGAATAGGTTTGTCATGCTCCTTTTTCCAGCTGGGTATCCATGACCTTTGGGTTCAAGTAACCCTGCCTTGTGCTCCCTCTGTCCAGTACTGGGGCATGGTGACTTTTACTGTTTCTAATCTCTAAATTACTTGAATTTTTCAGCCTCTCCATCACCTGTGTAACCAGTTCCCTGAATTAAATTCCCTCTGTGGTAAATACTTAAAATGTTTTCTGTTATACCTTATTCTCATTTTCCTTTTCTTTTTCACTTTCTCTGTCTCCTCTTCCTCCACACTTTTGTAGCCAGGGGATCTATAAATTGAAGTGATCAGTCTCTAAATCTAGTTCAGATTTCCAAAGATAAAGTCTTCTTGTATCTGGCCCAGTCTCATATGATTAATTTTGCAATGGTTTGTAGAGATTTATCATTAATTGAAAGGGTTTTTCATGGTCCTAATTATGGTCCATGATAACTTAAAAATAATATGCAAAAGACATATTGCAAAATATTGATTGGGAATCAAATGATGATTATGTAGAATAAGAAATATGGGTAAGCCCATATACAACTTGATTCAGGAGAATCTTGTGGGCTTTTAAGAGCAGAAGACGAAGTGCTACTAAGCAGTAGGAGAGGAGAGTTGCTAAGATCTCCATACATATAATGTTTTACAAAGATTCTTGCAGTTTCAGAGTGATCTAGAAAAAAAATTTAAAAGCTTAATTTTGGATGGCAGTTTAAAGTATATTTACGTTACTTGTTAAAAAGGACATTTGTTAAAAGAAACATTTTCAATAATTGTGGGAGTTTTATTATTGATCTTTGGCACCATCATTTAATTATCTTTGACAGACTATACAACAAGGAAAATATCAATTTTCTTATTCAGTATGAATCTGTCTTATTTGCCATTAATCTTTTAGTTCTTTGGTCTTCTTCTGATACTTCCTTTATTCATTCATTTCCACTGAACCAGTTCTCTTTCTTCATCATGATAATGGATTATTCCAACCCTCTCTAAGGTTAGAGTCATTCAGTTTCTTTTTGTATATACATATATAATTCTAGTAATTATGTAGCCTGATGTTTCCACATTAAAGATTCAGCAAGGAATTTTAGAGAAATGATGACCTGTTCATAATCCTTTAATACTTGCCTCCCAGTGCTAGTCAGTTGTCTCATATTGGTCAAATGGCTGCTGTGAAAACACACTTCTGGATACAAGAAATGCATTACGTGCTGTGGGATTCCAAGAGGTAAAAGCTAGTGTGAATCAGAGTCTAGACTGATCTGATTGGAACTAGGGTGTGAACCATGAAGATCTTTGAGATCTTGACTCTTTATGTAGGAGCAAGAATGGCTCATGTTTTGGGCATCTAGCATAAATAAAACACATACACAGGAACTTTTAACCAAAAATTATTAGGACTTTTTAATGACAAAAGAGCATTAAGCCAGCATAGGGGCCTTGTTTGTTCAGGGCTTGATGTGTCTGCTCAGATCACACACCCATGAAGCTTGTCCTGGATGTGAGTAGTGATGTTAAGGAATAGAAGGTATGATCATCACCTTGTATGATTATGTCAGATACCCTAGCCAGAAATCAAGGGACTGAGCTGACAGGCTGCGTGCTGCCATACATGAGGCTTAGGGAGTGTGAGAGAACTAGGGAGCAGAAAACTTTCTCCAAAGATCCCACAGGAACTGGTTTCCTATTTTTTACTATTCTGGTAGCTCACACAATTGGATTTTCTCTAATTTGATATTATCCTAGAAGTTCCAGCAAATGTGATCAATTGTCAAAAGAAAAAATATTAAGAAAAAGGAGCCACGGCTCACCAGGCTAATCCTCCACCTGTGGTGCTGGCACACTGGGTTCTAGTCCCGGTCGGGGCAACTGGATTCTGTCCCGGTTGCTCCTCTTCCAGGCCAGCTCTCTGCTGTGGCCAGGGAGTGCAGTGGAGGATGGCCCAAGTGCTTGGGTCCTGCACCCGCATGGGAGACCAGGAGAGGCACCCGGCTCCAGGCTTCGGATCAGCGCGGTGTGCTGGCTGCAGCGCGCCAGCCGCAGCAGCCATTGGAGGCTGAACCAATGGTAAAGGAAGACCTTCTCTATGTCTCTCTCTCTCTCTCACTGTCCACTCTGTCTGTCAAAAAAAAAAAAAAAAAAAAGAAAAGAAAAGAAAAAGGAAGAGAAGAACTGATAAAAAAATTGAATTGGAAAACGTGAGATATTTTAGAAAGATGTAAGAAAATTGATAGAATTTAGTAGTGGTTGGGTATAATATGAACATAAAAAATGTACTTTCCTGACAGTAAATCATATTTCAATTAGTGAAGTGGAACTACTAGGAATATTATGAAAGAAGAAATTTATTACATGAATTAAACATTACTGAGTATAATCTTAGAATGTAAAGGTATCAAAGGGAGAGTTGAATAAGCAGAGAAAAACAATTCACTGACTTTGAGAAGGGATTTCTCAGCTTGCACACCAAGAAGCAAGGTCTATCTGGTTACTGTAGTTGGAACCATGAAAGAGACTTGTATAGAAGTTCATGGATGATTATTTAGATGTCAGTGAATGACTGTTGATTCTTCATAGCCAGTGAAGATCACAATGAAATACTGCTGGAAGGTCTTTATTATCATTAGGACCAATGGTTCAGAGGAGAGGTGGGAAAGAACAAATACAAACAGGAACCAACTGTGTGTCTGTTCAGAGTTTAGTGGCTTTTGCTTCATTTCTACCTTCAAAATTTCATGTTTTTGGCCAATTCTAATACATAACTATACAGAAACAGAGTTCTGGAAAAATAGTACTCAACCTAATCAAATTTAAAATAAAGTAATTGAATTCGGTACCTACAAAGAAAAATGGGATAGTCTACCCTCACAAGGAAAATACCAATACATTTTTAATAATAAATTTAGCAAGGAGTAGCCAGCGCCGCGGCTCACTAGGCTAATCCTCCGCCTTGCGGCACTGGCACACTGGGTTCTAGTCCCGGTCAGGGCACCGGATTCTGTCCCGGTTGCCCCTCTTCCAGGCCAGCTCTCTGCTGTGGCCAGGGAGTGCAGTGGAGGATGGCCCAAGTGCTTGGGTCCTGCACCCCATGGGAGACCAGGATAAGTACCTGGCTCCTGCCATCGGATCAGCGCGGTGTGCCAGCCACAGCGCGCCGGCCGCGGCGGCCATTGGAGAGTGAACCAACTGCAAACGAAGACCTTTCTCTCTGTCTCTCTCTCTCACTGTCCACTCTGCCTGACAAAAAAATAAAAATTAAAAAAAAATTTAGCAAGGAGGTGTAAGACTTTCATGCACAATAATACTAAAATCTAAGACTATTGTTCAATATTTGGATATAACTTAGAAGACTTAACAGTATAAAAATTAATTTCTTGAAAACCGGTGCCGTGCCTCACTCGGCTAATCCTCCGCCTGCAGCACCAGCATCCCAGGTTCTAGTCCCGTTCAGGGTGCCAGATTCTGTCCCAGTAGCTCCTCTTCCAGGCCAGCTCTCTGCTGTGGCCTGGGAAGGCAGTGGAGGATGGCCCAGGTCCTTGGGCCCTGCACCCGCCCGGGAGACCAGGAGGAAGAACCTGGCTCTGGGATTCGGATTGGCTTAGTGCACCGGCCATAGCGGCCATTTAGGGGGTGAACCAACGGAAGGAAGACCTTTCTCTCTGTCTCTCTCTCTCTCTCTTTCACTAACTCTGCCTGTCAAAAAAACCTGCAAATATATTTATATACATATATGTAATTTCTTTATAGTTAGAAACTTAGTAGTTTTTTTGCTTAATAAAATAATATTTAACTTTATATATAAGAATAAATATTCAATAATTCCCGAAGGAATAATAGTGAGAAGTGACTTGCCTTATAGATTTAAAATTTATTGTTGTACAGAAAGCTTCTGCTCATAAATCATGATGGTTTAGCCCAAGGAATGGACAAGTTGGAAACACAGAAGGTTAAGAGAATCCAAAAGTGGATCCTGGTATATATGACCATTTAAAATATGACAAAGGTATTATTTCACAAAAGAGGAAAAAATAATGGATTATTTAATACATGCATTATTTAACAAATAAGAACAACTAATTATTCATAAAGAAAAAATATTTCTGGGAAAAAAGAGCTCTATTCTGCTACCATTTAAAAATAACTTCTAGTACTTTCTTCAACAGCCCATATACTAAAAATAATTTCTTATTGGCTTAAATATTTAAATATAAAAATAAAATAAACATCTTATAAGAAAAATCTACCAGGTTAAATATTTCAGAGGAAGTGAAGTTTTCCAACACCTAAATGGCATGAAAGAAAAGAGAGAACTAATTGAGTATTTAAAATTTAAAACTCTCATTATGGCAAAAGTAACATAAACAAAGGGAATAAATCCAAAATAAATTTGGAAATAATGTGAGGAAGGCTAATGGTTATACTATACAAGACTCCAAAATTAATAAGCAAAGTATAAACAATAGAAAAGTGGCAACAGATATTAAGAAAATATTTGTATCAATGAAAATATGTTGTCAAAGTAATGAAAAATGCACAAGAACATTAGTAGTTGAAAACAAATATAGGCAATAGATTTCACTTTTTCCATTTTAACTAGTAAATATTAAAATGAACATAAAATCTATTGCTGCCTAAAAGTGGGGAAAATGGCATGCCCATAAAATTCTTTGAAGTGTGAGAGCAATTCTCAACATCCACAGAAATTGCATATACCCGTATGACCCAGTAATTACTTCTCTTGTAATCTTTTCTACATAAAGAATTCTGTATATAAGGCTTATTTACAAGGTTCATCACATCAATATTAACGGGGAAAAACTTATCAGTAATACAATGTATATGTAGATTTTTGTGCAAACTACTATAAACAATGTATTAGAACTATATCTGATACTTTGAAAGATTTCTGTGATGTTGCATATATTGTATTATTCTTGTAATGTATTACCAAAGTCTTATATATGGACATAATTATATATACTTACATATAGTCATTTGTCTGTATGCATGAGTGGTGTGTTTCAGGAACTCCATGTGTCCCCAAAATCTATGCATCCTCAAGTCTCTAATATAGCATAGCTCAGTGTTTGCATATAATCTATGTATAACATCCCATATTTTATCTAAATTATTTGTAACATAGAATGCAATACCAGTCTATTGTCTAGGGGAAATAAAAAAATAAAATGTTTGTACAAGTATAGAACAGATGAAGCCACTGGAGACCTAAAAACATTTTCAATCTATGATCTGCAGAATCCACAGTTGTGGAAGGTTGACTGTATATATACTAGAGTGCTTCAAAAAGTTTGTGGAAAATAGAAGTAAAAGATGGTTCAGTTGCCTCTTTCCTGTTTCTTTTGCAATACAGAAGCTTCTCAATTTGATTTAATAACATTTGCTAATTTTGGCTTTTATTTTCTGTGCCTCTGAGAGCTTTTTCAGGAAATCTTTGCAGGTGCCAATGTCTTGCAGGATTTCCCCAATGCTCTCTAATAATTTGGTGCTACCAGGTCATAGACTCAGCACTTTTTTTTAATATTTATTTATTTATTTGAAAGTCAGAGTTACACAGAGAGAGGAGAGGCAGAGAGAGAGGGAGAGAGGTCTTCCATCTGCTGGTTCACTACCCAATTGGCCGCAATAACCAGAGCTGAGCTGACCAAAGCCAGAAGCCAGGAGCTTCCCCTGGGTCTCCCACATGGGTGCAGGGACCCAAGGACTTGGACCATCTTCTACTGCTATCCCAGGCCATAGCAGAGAGCTATATTGGAAGTGTAGCAGCCAGGACTTGAACCGGCACTCAGATACTGATTGCCTTCAAGGAGAATAGCTCAGCTGTGTAGAGTTACTTCCCTTCTGAATTAAAATATATATATATATATATATATATATATATATATAGAGAGAGAGAGAGAGAGAGAGAGAGAGAGAAGACTTACCATGCCAAACCTGGGTGTGTCACCTTTGGCACATCCTTAACTCTGAAGAACTGAACAGAGCTCTCTGGCCACACCCATCACAAGCCTCTAAAGATCCACTGAAAGCAGACAGTCCACTTAATCTAGAGTCATAGCATAATGAGAAAAGCGACCACATTGAGGAAAAAAAAAAGAAGAAACCAAACAATATCTCCACAAAGCCAAGCAACAAATGCAGAAACCAAGAAAACAAGAACAAGGAAAATATTATGATGCCCCCAAATGAACATGACACTCCAATTCAAGATTTTGAAGATGATGAGATAGAAGAAATGCAAGATATGGATTTCAAAAAATTTATGATAAGAACATTAAGAAGTTCTCAAAAACAAATTCTTGAACTACAGAATAAAATCAGAGATGAAAAAGGAAATGTAACAATAGAACCACAGAAATAAAAAGAATTATCAGAAATTACTACAAAGGGTTGCATGCCAGCAAACAAGGAAATCTATCAGAAATGGATAGATTCCTGGCCACAGGCATCCTACCCAAATTGAACCATGAAGACATAGAAAACTTAAACAGACCCATAACTGAGACAGAAATTGAATCAATAATAAAGTCCCCCCCAACAAAGAAAAGCCCAGGACCGGATGGATTCACTGCTGAATTCTACCAGACATTTAAAGAAGACTAACTCCAATTCTCAAACTATTCAAAATGATCAAAAAAGAGGGAATCCTCCCAAATTCTTTCTATGAATCCAGCATCACCATAATCCCTAAGCCTGAAAAAGTTGCATCATTGAAAGAAAATTTCAGACTAATATCCCTGATGAACATAGAAGCAAAAATCCTCAACAAAATTCTCACCAATAGAATGCAACAACACATCAGAAAGATCATCCACTCAGACCAAGTGGGATTTATCCCTGGTATGCAGGGATGGTTCAGCATTCACGAATCAGTCAATGTGATACACCACATTAACAAACTGCAGAATAAAAACCATATGATTATCTCAATAGATGCAGAGAAAGCATTTGATAAAATACAACACCCTTTCACGATTTAAACTATAAGCAAATTGGGTATAGAAGGAACATTCCTCAATACATTCAAAGCAATTTATGAAAAACCCATAGCCAGCATCATACTGAATGGAGAAAAGTTGGAAGCATTTCCACTGAGATCTGGTACCAGAAAGGGATGCCCACTCTCACCACTGCTATTCAATATAGTTCTGGAAGATTTAGTCAGAGCTATTAGGCAAGAGAAAGAAATTAAAGGGATACAAATTGGGAAGGAAGAAGTCAAACTATCCCTCTTTGCAGATGATACAATTCTTTATTTAGGGGACCCAAAGAACACTACTAAGAGAATATTGGAACCATAGAAGAGTTTGGCAAAGTAGCAGGGTATAAAATCAATGCACAAAAATCAACAGCCTTTGTATACACAGGCAATGCCATAGCTGAAAAGGAACTTCTAAGATCAATCCCATTCACAATAGCTACAAAAACAATCAAATACCTTGGAATAAACTTAACCAAGGATGTTAAAGATCTCTATTATGAAAATTAGAAAATCTAAAAGAAGGAAATAGAAGAGGATACCCCAAAAATGGAAAAATCTTCCATGCTCAAGGATTGGAAGTATCAATATCATCAAAATGTCCATTCTCCCAAAAGCAATTTATAGATTCAATGCAATACAAATCAAAATACTGAAGACATTCTTCTCAGACCTGGAAAAAATGATGCTGAAATTCATATGGAGACACAGGAGACTTCGAATAGCTAAAGCAATCTTGTACAACAAAAACAAAGCTATAGAATATGATACAGCAGTAAAAACAATGAAATCCTGTCATTTGCAACAAGATGGAGGAATCTGGAAAACATCATGCTGAGTGAAATAAGCCAGTCCTAAAGGGACAAATATTATATGTTCTCCCTGATCGGTGACAACTAACCGAGCACCAAAAAGGAAACCTGTTGAAGTAAAATGGACATTACGAGAAACAGTGACTATATCAGCCCTTGTCCTGACTGTCAATGAATAACTGAATACTTTATCCCTTTTTGTATTTTTTTTGTTCTTTTAATACTAATGTTTAAACTCTTTAATTAACACACAATTATTCTTAGGTGTTTAAATTTAACTGAAAAGTGATCCCTGTTAAATATAAGAGTGGGAATAAGAGAGGGAGTAAATGTACAGTTTGGGACATGCTCAATTGGACTTGCCCCAAATGGTGGAGTTAGAAACGTGCCAGGGGATTCCAATTCAATCCCATCAAGATTACATGTACCAATGCCATCTGATTAGTCAAAGCGTTCAGTTTCAGTTCACAACTGATCATAATGATAGGATATAAGAGTCAAAGGGATCACATAATCAAGACTAGTGTCTGCTAATAATAACTGATAGAATTAAAAAGGAGAGAACAATCCAACATGGGAAGCGGGATACACAGCAGGGTCATAGAATGGCAGATGGCCTAAACAGCATCCTGGCCACAGAATCAGCCCTTAAGGCATTCGGATCTGGCTGAAGAGCCCATGAGAGTATTTTAGGCATAGAAAGCCAAGAAACTCTGGCAAAAAAAAAAAAAAAAAAGACCTAAATGAAAGATCTCTGCGAGTGAGATCCCAGTGGAAAGAACGGACCATCAAAGAAGGAGGTACCTTTCTCTGAAGAGAGGAGAGAACTTCCACTTTGACTATGACCTTGTCGAAATAAGATTGGAGTTGGCGAACTCAAAAGGCTTCCATAGCCTTTGGCAACTCATGACAAGAGCCTAGGGTGAATAGTGACGCCATAAACAAGAGTGTCAAATTGTTAAGTCAACAACAGGAGTCACTGTGCACTTACTCCTCATGTAGGAGCTCTGTCCTTAATGTGTTGTGCAATGTGAATTAATGCTATAACTAGTACTCAAACAGTACTTTACACTTTGTGTTTCTGTGTGGGTGCAAACTGATGAAATCTTTACTTAATATATACTAAATTGATCTTCTGTATATAAAGAGAATTGAAAATGAATCTTGATGTGAATGGAATGGGAGAGGGTGCGGGAGATGGGAGGGTTTTGGGTGTAAGGGAAGTTTTGGGACAAAAAAGCTACTGTAATCCAAAAGCTGTACTTTGGAAATGTGTATTTATTAAATAAAAGTTTTAAAAAATTGTTTACTTGAGAAATAGAATCCAGACAGTGAGAGGGAGAGACAGAGAGAAAGGTGTTCCTTCCATTGGTTCACTCCCCAAATGGTCACAATGAACGGAGCTGCACCGATCCAAAGTCAGGAGTCAGGTGCTTCTTCCTGGTCTCCCATGTGGGTGCAGGGGCCCAAGCACTTGAGCCATCCTCCACAGCCCTCCTCCTGGGCCACAGCAGAGAGCTGGACTGGAAGTGGAGCAACCAGGACTATACCTGGTGCCCATATGGGATGCTGGCACCGCAGGTGGAGGATTAACCAAATGAACCTAGGTGCTGCCCCGTTTCTGATTGCTTCTAAGTAGTCTGACAATTTTCTGAATTCTCTTTCTGGCAGATCCTTGATCTCTTCATCTTCATCTTCTATTATTGAAGAGTTGTAGTGTTCCTTGGAGGGACTAATAATGTCTTTATTCTTATTTAAAGTTTTTCTTTTGTTTTTCAGCATTTGTATATTTTTTCTTTTTTTTGTCTTGTTTCTTTTCTCTTTAGTTTGTATCTTTGTACTTATGGTGAGGTTTCCCTGTGATCTGAGCTTCTATTTGTGCATTGCAAGTGGAAATATGCAACCCTGCCTACTGGAGCCCAGCTCACTTCTCAAGCCTGATGGGGGCGGGTATGAGCTCTGGTGCACAGACCCCTGCCTACTGGGGCTCAGCTTGCTTCTCACATGTGGAATGAGCTTGAGTTTTCTATATTCAGGACTTCTTGTTGTATACCTTGCATGGTGGGGAGGAAATTATTCTGAAATGTTGTGGTCCTCATTCCTGGGTGAGGAGTGTGGTGAGGTGGCTCCTGCAATTGATGGGCATGTGCACAGGAGGCAAAGATGGTAGTCCCCTACTTACATTAAAACATATAAGTAAACAATATGTCTTGCAGCTGGCCTCAGGTCCATTTAGGGGGAGGGAGGGACATAGATGGGCATGGGGATTCCTGACCTCTCTATGTGTCCCTTTATACCACCTCTTTTTTTCCTGTGTGGATCTTCAAACACAGTTTGCCAAGCTTCTCCTCCTGCTGCTGTCTGTAGCTCCATGGTCCCACAGTTTGCCTTCTAATTTGGTCTGTTGGGGGCTGGTGCTAGTCTCCCAGTTCCACTTTTCTGCTGTGCCTACTCTGCTTTCCTCTCTTATTTTCTCCTTCACGTTGAACCTGCCCACTCTCTGTTGGTGTCCTGGGCTTCCCATCATGAATGTCTGGCATGTATCCTCTCTCTTTTTTAACTATCTATTTTGCCCCATGTGACTTGGATTGTCCTGCTATACTGCCATCGTGGGAACCCCTCAAGTACCTTCCATGAACTTTTGAAGTCTCTTTGTATATATGAGTATGGAGATGATCAATAAATCATCTAAAAATATAGAAGAATGCATCTTAGACTTTAAAAATTATTTTATTTTATTTACTTGCTACGCATAAAGAGAGAGAGAGATCCCATCTGCTGACCATTTCTTCAAATGCCTGCAATAGTAGGGCCTAGGGCAGGTCAAAGCAGGAGACCAGAACTCAATCCAGGTCTCCCAAATAGTTTAAAGGTACCTGAGCCATCATCTTTTGTTTCCCAGAATGTGTATTAGCGGGAAGGTGATGATTTTTTGTTGTTGTTTCAGACTTTTCTAGATCCAAAAGGTCTTCATCTTTGGGACAGTTAAGATGAAGTGAAGTTAACGTGAAGATGCAGATGACCTTCAAGGGAGTCTGGGTGCATTTTCTATTGACTTATTTAAAAGCAAGAGAATCCAATGCTCTTTCTTTTTGAGAAACATCTAGAATAAATTCATATTATTCTTAATAACATAAGACTTAGTAGGGTGCTAATAAACAGGGCCTAGCACCTAGGAAACTGCAAGGATGAATGTGTTATTAACAGAACTAGGAGACACAGCTTCATAGAGAAGGCTGCAAATTCGGTTAGAACAGACTCTGTTTTAGATGTTGGTTTCAGCACTTTTATTTGAGCTTCGGAGAGGAGACAGCTGAAGGAGTGGGTAGAAGGTTGGGAATGAGGAAGAGGATGTCCTCTGATGGGAAGACAGATATTAATGCATCTCTGAGTAAATTCTGTGGATGAAGATCAGGACCGTGGGGAAATCATTCCTTTTAAGAGAAGAAAGAGACAGTGAGACTAGAGAAGATGATGAATGTCAGTGCAGAAAAGTGAAGAAGCTGAAGAAAGATGCTATTGGAAGCAAAAATTGTTCAGTCTAAGGCAGAGGGTGCCTAAGCAAACAAGTACAACCGAAAACAGAGAATGCTTCAGGCAGAGGCAAGATGGCTGAACTTGACAGTGATGTGACTGCATCCAGTGAGCAGCAACCCTATGGGAAGGGACCAGCTTTGACCTCATTAGAAAAGAGAGGAAGGTGTTGATAGATGATATGAGATTGAAGAAGAAGAAAAATTTAAATCCAATTTAAGGGACATTTGTTACTCCTTTAGCATACTTTTTTTTTTTTTTTTTTGACAGGCGGAGTGGACAGTGAGAGAGAGAGAGAGAGAGACAAAGAGAAAGGTCTTCCTTTTGCCGTTGGTTCACCCTCCAATGGCTGCCGCGGCCGGCGAGCTGTGGCCGGCGCACCGTGCTGATCCGAAGCCAGGAGCCAGGTGCTTCTCCTGGTCTCCCATGCGGGTGCAGGGCCCAAGCACTTGGGCCATCCTCCACTGCACTCCCGGGCCACAGCAGAGAGCTGAACTGGAAGAGGAGCAACCATGACAGAATCTGGCACCCCGACTGGGACTAGAACCTGGTGTGCCGGCACCGCAGGCAGAGGATTAGCCTAGTGAGCCGTGGCGCCGGCCGCTTTAGCATACTTTCTTTACTACTTTAAGAAGACAGTGGGAGAATTTATCTATGTCACCAAAATGTTTGTAAAACAGCTGCTCGGAACACAGAGTAGAAATTGATCTGAAGTGAACTTGGCCAGTCTATTGGGCTCCTCGTGGGCACTGCTCAAATCCACTGCACACCTCTTACTTCAACCACAGCTGCGTGACATGTTCCATGCAGGCTTCTCCCTGGCTCAGGCAGGAGCTCCCTGGCAGCGTGTCAGGCCTGTCCAGTGCCTGCTTCTGGCTTCCTGACCTGCAGTTTCTAATTCGCAGGGGTATGAGACATCCACTGGGACCTACTTGATCTACATGTGGAATCCTGAAGTGGGTGAGTGTGACTACACATGTATCTATGTGCATTTGTTGGGAGGCATGGTGCTTTGACCACAGAATAACTGCCAATGAATAACTACACACCTCCCTTTTCCCCCAGGGAGTCAGTGACTTGAGATAGATGTTATATGACTTCTCCTTTTCTTTTTGTCAGTTAGCATACTGTGTTCCCCATAGTAGCAGTGGCCAACAACCAGCTCCATAACACATTATTATATTCCTCTCACTTCTCTGTACCAGTTTCTTGACTGTTAATTCCTAATCCTTTCGTCAGTTTCATACGTTTGCACTTAGGATTTTGTTTCTGGCTCTGTTCTCTGGGGCACCATAGCTAAGGCAGCTGCTATTTAAAACACAGAAAATAGGCAAATTGTGTGATTCAGTAAGAGGAATAGGGAAGTGCATGGATGCCTTTTTCCACCAGCAAGTACACTTCTCTATCCCTGTATTTCCTGTTTGTGTGTGTGTGTTTTTGATAAGTTTACGTTTTCATTATGTTTTAAATGTCTGTAAAACGTTGTGATCCTTAAGTGAACATTAACAAGAAAACCAAGTGCTCTTGAATAGATCTTCAATTATTTGTAAAATATACAATATCAGGTAAAAAAATTTAGCTACTTTTAAATAAAATTATTTTATAATTAAAAACCCGTTAGGAGGAACAGTCCTAATTTTCCTTTATGCACATTGAAAATTTGCCAGGAATTTAAAAGTCTTTCATCATTACAAAAGGCTTCTGGACTTTAACAGTCCCTTAGCTCCCTAGTTAATTTTATGTCCTAGACCAAAATTATTTCTTCAGGCTTTCTTTTCTTTTTTATATTACCTAATTTAGTAAGTTTTTTTTTTTTTTGTAAATGGTTATCCTGATTATGCTTTTGTTATTTAATTATGTGATCTATTGTAGCAATTATACTATCTGAAAGAAGCTTTTGAATAGAAAACTCTTTTAGAGACAGATCTGGGAGCTTTCCAGCTTTATGCTTGTGTCTTTTGATCTCAAGGTTGTTTAAAGAATTATGTGGTGTTAATGGATGTCAGAAGTAAGACCAAGACTTCAGCTTTCTCCTTTATCAGATTCAGTTAAGACAGTTCATCCAATTACTACCTCTCTTTGGTTAGAGTATATATGCTAGAGATACAGTTTCTCCAAAGGCAATATCCTTAAATTTTATGGTTCTTTTATATTTCTGGCATCTTGTTTTAGTTTAAAACTATTTGAATTTTTTCAAACAGAAGAAGCTCTTAGTAGAAAACAACAAGTTTGCACTAGGATAGAGATTTGAATGTCAGACTCTATTTTTGCCTCTAAATTATACCTCTAATTTTGAGCCTGTGAGACTGAACAAAATCCTAGCAGAAGGAAACTGTTTACAGGGCTGATCCTGGTTGCTCACCCTTGACACCATTAAAATGGACATCTGGAGAATCATAGCACTATGACAAACTATGTGAGTTCATGAGTGTTGGTGTCAGATTGTCTGAGGCCAAATCCTGACTGTACCACTTATTATCTGAGTCTGACACAGGTTACTCGATTTCTCTAGGCCTCTATGTTCTCGTCCATAAGGGCAGATAATAGCAACAACCTCCTCATCAAATTGCTGGGCCCATAGAAAGCATTCCAAGATAGCTATTATCATTATTCATTATAGCTGCTAACATCAACTAGAGTCAATTACAGTAAATGCCTGCAATATCTATGAGTTCATTTATGATGAATATGAATTGTCTGTTAAAGATTTTTTAAAAATAAGGCAGGGAAAAGGAGCCAAAGAAACTTGGAATTGAATTATAAATCAATGCCTCTAAGGAGAAGCAACAGTGTGTACTGGTTAAAATCATGAATTCTTGAGCCTAAAATCCTGGGTTCAAATCCCAGATCTGCCACTTCTTAGCTCTTATTAGCACTTAAATAGTATACTTAACCTTTCTGTGTCTGTTCCCTCTTTCTGAAATGGAAGATGATTATAATGCTAACCTCATATGGTTGTTATGAAAATATAATTATTTTTTCTTAAAGCTGTGCCTGGAAGAGCTGGCTTCATAATGCATAGAACAATCTACTGCTTGAGTTAATATTTTGCTCTTGCTGTCTTAAAATTCTTAATTTCTTATTACTATATTTTAATGATTTTAGGCATAGAAGATACACTTGCCATGCACATCTGCTTTGCTTTTTCTTTCTGCAAATCACATAACAGCTGTGATGTAATGTGAGCACAGAATTTCATGGGACCCAAATGCCTGAGAGATCAGTGAGACTGAATGTTACATAGTTAAATGTGCTTTGTCTATGACTGACTATGTGAGAGTGCCAACAGCCCCAAGACACCGTGATTTCTGTTCAAACCAGAGCTTTCTTCAAAGGCAGGAAGAAGGCAATGGCGTCTGACAAGCATAGATGACGAAGTAAAAAAAAAATCATCCTCCTTCATACTCATCCCCCCACCCCGATTAATTAGCCGCCCCCTTATGCAGAAAAGGATAGCATAGAAGGAAACAGAAGGGCAAGCTTTTTGCACAGCAGTTAGGTTGTTGTTTGGGATGCCTGTGATCCCATATTAGAGTGCCTAGTTTGAATCCCAGTTCTGCTTCTGATCAGTTTCCTGCTGATGCAGACCTGGGAGTCAGCAGTGACGGCTCAAGTGCTTGGCTCCCTGTAATCCAGATGAGAGACCCAGAGTTGAGTTGAGTTGAGTTTTGGGCTCCTGGCCATCATGATTGTTATAGGCATTTGAGGAGTGAACTAGCAGGCAGAAGATATCTCTTTGTCTGTATCTGTGGCTCTTTCTCTGTCTCTCTGTTGTTCAAACAACATGAAAACCAATAAAATTTTTTAGAGAGAAGGAAAGGGAAAAAAAATCATAGTTTTTTTCCCAGTCTATCTTTGTTCATCAGTACACTGAAGGTAGAAAGTGTCAGTATAATGTGCATGTATCAAGACATGAAATGAAATCAGCTGAGTTATTTTTGTGCAACATTTCTCTATTCTATAAAGAAAAAAATACATTTCTCTGTTCTATAAAGAAAAAAATACTAGTCTAGCCTGTAAGAATTGCATAATTTCAGTATTGTACAAGTGAGTTAAATTCTTTTATATTTTCACTTAAAGCTGGTATCGCAAAATATAAAAGTGGATGATTAAATTTATGTTAAAATTTTTAAAAAATGATTATTCTTAGAATAACATTGAATAGCAAATAAAAAGCACCATAAGTCAAAAGACAGACAGGGGAAGTAAGAAATAAATATCTGTATTTTAAGACTTCTTACAGTACTATTTCATGCTTTCTAAACAAAAGGTTCCACATTTTCATTTTGCAGAGAGCCCTACAAATTATGCAGTTGGGCCTGTTGATAAGTACGTCCTAAGTACTCTACTTATCCATCCACTTACACACAGGTAAGTCACATGAGTCAGTGGTGAGGCCAGTTTTTTTTTTTTTATTGTAATGTTGCATCTTAAAAGGAAAATCCAGAATTTCTAGCCCTGATAGAAAAATATTCAAAGAAAGATAAAGTATTAATTTCTGAACCTGTCTCTATGAGTTTGAATTTCTACGTGGGGCTCGTAACCCCATCATCGTAGATTGAGGATTTTTCTTTTTTTTTTTTAAATTTTATTTGACAGGTAGAGTTATAGACAGTGAGAGAGAGAGACAGAGAGAAAGGTCTTCCTTCTGTTGGTTCACCCCCCAAATGGCTGCTATGGCCAGTGCTGTGCCAATCCAAAGCCAGGAGCCAGGTGCTTCTTCCTGGTCTCCCATGCAGGTGCTGGGGCCCAGCACTTGGGCCATCCTCCACTGCCCTCTCAGGCCACAGCAGAGAGCTGGACTGGAAGAGGAGCAACCGGGACTAGAACCCGGTGCCCATATGGGATGCTGGCGCCACAGGCGGAGGATTAACCAAGTGAGACATGGCGCCAGCCCCTGAGGATTTTTCTTCTAGACTATAGGTGATCCTGAACAGCCAATTGGGCAAAAGATAGAGTATATATTCAGCTAATTCCTCTTACCATCTTCTACGTACTTTTTATTGTTTCTCCAAAGGACTTTACAGTTTTCTAAACATTTTCAAATACATTATTTCATTGAAACTACACAACTCTTTTGAAGTTGATAGTGAGGAAGTTAAAAAATGGTGTGCGTGGCTGTCTAGTTACAAGCTTTCCCCAGCAGGGCATCACTTGCTGAGTTCATCACAGCCCATGGTCTGACCTCTAGTCTTACAGATTCAGAAAGCAGAGAGTGTCAGTTTTCTAGAGCTGTACTGGACTTATACATGCTGATTCACATCAACTAAATCCACAGGAGAATACAGTATAGAATCCAGAATGCCAATGCTGTAATTTATAGAGTAAAATGTAGCTTCCCAGCACACCAGAAAACTCTCTTCTGTAGAAAAACACCTTGGGAAGTTAGATTATCAGAAGGCAGGTCGTGAGCATGGACTCAGAATAAGGAGGGCTGGTTGAATGACTCCTAAAATTTAACGGCATCAGGCTCCCATGGTCTCATACATCTGTATTGTCAACAGGGAGAATTGGGCCTATTTGCATCATTTTATCTTCCTAGGACACTGTGCTTCCTGGTCAGTACTGGAAGCACACTGATAATTCATGCCTACCTTTTTCTTATACACCTTGCTGATTGATTCATTTTCTGGTGGATTTGTTTGTTCTTGCGATATGTGATTTTTATCAACAAAGTAACAGCCAGATTCTTTTCCTTTCTGCTTCTGGCATAGGAAACACCTTTCCTTCTCCAAGGTGCTTTTTTCATGTGGAAAGGATTTCAGAAATGTGTGCCAGTGTTAAAGCTTAACTCTTAGCTATTTTGGACTGTGTTGTTCTCACTCTTTCCTTTGGACAGTGCTGTCCTCATTTTACAAATAAGCCTAAAGGCTGTTCATAACTTGGTTTGAGAAAGAAATTCATGTTTATTTGTCTTTTGGATTTTTCTTTGTTTTTGATTTGAAATATAACCTTCTTCCTACTCTGATATATCATACTAAATCTGTCATCTTGAAATTGAAATACTTTTTAAATTTGAAGGCAGCATCACTTTATGTTCTTAACAAATTCCTTGACTTGACCTACAAAATATTACAGAATCTACTTCTTAGCTCACTTTCTAATTTAATTTTCTCTGTCTCTATCTATTGTCTGCTCTTCACCACACTCGTGTGCTCTAGCCTCAGGATTTTACATTGCATTTGCCCTCTACATGGAATACTCTTCATCAGACATGTTTTTAGTTCTACCCCTTCACTTCATGCAGTACTGCGCTCATATTCAACCTACTATTTAAATTTATATCACTAAGCCCCTCTATCCCGTAATCACACTTTTCTTCATAACACTTATCAGTGTTATCATATATTATTCAAATTTCATATATCTATTTTGTTTATTGTCTAATTATTCTCATGGATGATATACTTCAAGAGAACATTCTCTGTTTTATTTGCTACTATATCCTCAGTCTTCTAAACAATCCTACCATGGTGGACTTTTGTGGAATAAAAAAAGTCCATTGGGGCCAACGCTGTGGCTCACTTGGTTAATCCTCCGCCTGCAGCGCCGGCATTCCATATGGGCGCCAGGTTCTAGTCCTGGTTGCTCCTCTTCTAGTCAAGCTCTCTGCTGTGGCCCGGGAAGGCAGTGGAGGATGGCTCAAGTGCTTGGGCCCTGTACCCGCATGAGAGACCAGGAGGAAGCACCTGGCACCTGGTTTCGGATCGACGCAGCGCCAGCCATAGCAGCCATTTGGGGGGTGAACCAACGGAAGGAAGACTTTTCTCTCTATCTCTCTCATACTGTCTAACTCTGTCAAAAAAAATTCCATTTAGGACACTTAATCCATTCTGGTCTTTACTAAGTATGTGATAAACAGTATTTTCTCATCTAATATCCAAGTAATATTGATTCATTTACTGAACAACTTTCTCTTGGGTATCTACCTGTGTACAGAGTAGATGTTCATTAACTATATGTTGAATGAAGAGATAAGTAAATGAACAATGCACAGCTATGGATCTGAAAGGAGGAAAAAGTGACTTCCAATTGTATCAGAAATGCTGACAGGATTCATAGAAAAGATAGCATTTCAACTGGGCACTGAAAAATAAGTTGGATTTATTTCTGTGTTATGGGGATAAAAGGCACTCAGTACATATTTAACATATGTTTAACTTAGACTCTACTCTGTCATATTAACTTCCTAGAAACATCCTACAATGTAAGCTCTATGAAATGACAGTCTGTTTCTAAACAGTTCATCTACAAACATACACACATTTGTGAACACTTGATATATATATTATATACTCATATATATGTGTATTTAATATTTTAAGTAAAATATCTGTGTGTATATAATATATGTAAAAGTATAGTGCTCTGAAGTTTACAAAGATAAGCCTTTGAAACAGAACACTAAAGATTCTAAGGAGATGGTGAGGTGGGATTTAATCTTGTGTTGTGATTATGCCTTTGCATTGATACTAGAGCTCAATGAAATGTACGTATCAGTTGGCCCATGTAGAAGCCCAGTTTTCTCTATAGGGGAAAGTTGGAGTGATTGGTCTTTGTAAAATTTGTAATGAGTTTCAAATTATAAATATAGCCATCTTGATATGACTATAGTTATCTCATGATCATTTTTTAAAATCAAAAAAAGTGGTCAAAAAGAAGGCTTAGAAAGATTAAGTAGTTTTCCCAATATCATGATGAGATCTTGTCTTGTGGCATCTTGAATAGTTAAGCTCTGAATTTTTATATATTCTGATGATTCATCATAACATATCTTCTTGACAGGAAATCCTTCCTTGGGGATATTTCATAGGAGTGTGCTGTGATACAGTAGGCACTCATGTTTCTTATATCTCCATTAGTTACAGGTATTGCACCATTTTTTTTCTCTGTTTGAGCATGTTTCTAAAACTTGCTCAACCTGAGAACTCTCCCAAAGCCACAGTTTTAAATATAATCTATTTTCTTAACTTCTAGCTCTGACTTTTGACTCATTCATTGCGCTCATTATTTCTAACTAAATGCCCTAGGAACAAGAGAGTTAATCGGCCCGTATTCAGTTCATTATCTCTCCACCAAGCACTACTCTTCCTACCCTTTCACCACCCAATGAACCTAGAGATCTGAGTGATATCACAACCCTGTGATTAAGGGTCTGAGCTTGAAGTACCCCAACTACTTTCTCTCTGAGAGAATCAGGGGAAAACTCAGCTTTCATATATTTAAAAGGGTACTAGAACAACCTACCTGGTATGAACTGAATATTAATCTCCCTAAAATTCTTGTGTTGGAACTGGATCCCAATATGGTGGTATTTGGAGACTGAGCCTTTTGGAGGTAATTAGGTCACAAGAATAGAGCCCTCATGATGAGATTTAGTGCCCTTATAAGAGATGCAGAGGGCTTACTTTTCCATATAACCTTCCACCATGTGAAGATGTAACCAGGAAGACATTCATCACCAGGAATTGAATTGGCTGTCACTTTGATCTTGGATTTCATAGCATCCAAAACTATGAGGAAGACATTTCTGTTGTTTAAGCCACCTGGTCAATGGTATTTTTGTTTCAGTAGCTCAAACTAATCAAGAGAGTATTACATTGGATATTTAAAATAATAATAAGAAGAAAAAAACAATGTGTGCAGGATATTTAGTGCAGAATCTAGTCTTTATTAAGTGTTTAATAAATAATACTTTGGTAGCTAACATTTACTGGTTCATTCATTAAAGAACTTTTTAGTTAGCACCTACCCTGTGCTTTGCTAGAAAAGAAAGGAAAACAGGGAAGATACATATTTTATAATTCATGAAATTTGTATTCTATTGGGAGAGATGTATAAGAAACAAACAGATTTGTTGCTATTAAATCTTAAAAAGTACTGTTACTTTTACTTTTAAAGACAATGTTAAAAATGTTAGAGATAGTAATGAGGATAAGTTTTAAATGGACTAAGAAAGCCCTTCCAGATAGATCAGAAACCTGAGGGAAGTGAAAGAATTGAGTCATAGCAACACTGGGGGAACAACCATTCCAAGCAGAAAAGAGTTGCAAAGGCCAGAGAGGAGGTCAGCTTACTTAGAGCAGAGCAAGCGAAGCAGAAAGGAGTATGAGAAAAGCAGTCACATCTTCTCAGCACCGAGGACAGGGTGAGGCCTGAAAGAGTTTAGATTTTGTTCTGAGTGTGATGAGAAGACCTTGGAGAATTCGGAGCAGGACAACAACTTAATCTGGTTATTTTAAAAGAAAATTCTGGTTAGTGTGGACAAGATTGTGAGAAGCTAAGTGTGGAATTGGGAGACAAGAAAGAAGAAGTAGAAGGCTACTGTATGAGTCCAGGTAAGTCATAATGAAGGACCAAACTGATGGCATTAGAAGCATAAGTAGCCAAATCTTGGGTAGATTTTGATAGTAAACAAAATTGGCTACAGAATTCCATGTGGAATGACAGGAAAGAACTGGATTAAAGTTGACCACTAGGTTTTAGATTTGAGTAAAGTTGATGAATTGTGAATTTACTGAGCCATGAAATATTAAGGATGGATCAGGCTATGGGCAAGTTTACAAGGTCTGTTTAAGTCATATTAAGTATATTAAGTCATAATAACAAACTTGTTACATATCCATATGGAGATACCAGATAGGGAGTTGGATTTAGCAATCCTGAGCTCAGGGTAAGATCAGAACTTGAAATAAAACTTTGGAAGACATTTTAATATAGAACAGAGATTTACAGCTGGGGGAAAGCTTTGCATCCAAAGAGATGAGGTAGTACCTGTAGACATTTTTGCTTGAAATAACTTGGTATAGAGGTGTTTCTACTGACATGAGGCATATGAAGGCCAAAGATGCTTCTAAAAAAGACTGAAAAAATGTTAGACCCATAAAATCAGTAGCCAGTTGGGAAGGTACTTAAATCCATGTGACTACATAATATTCTCTAGGGAAGAGTGTGAAGAAAAGAGACCAGAGGACTGGGAAGAGAAAGATGGGGAAGGAGAAGGGAAGGCTAGAACATTAGCATTTAGAATTAAGAAACTGAGGAGGATGGAGTTAAGAAACAGTGGTTGTTGTGCTAGAAGCCAATGGCACTATTGCAAAAAAATATTTCAGTGATAAATGATTAACTGACAAATACTGCTTAAGTGAAAATTAAGACCAGGCCTTTTGATTTGGTGTATAACAGAGGTAGGCTAAGTAGGAAATGGGAAGTGAGGAAGTAGAGATGGCAATTGTAGTCTCTCAAGGAGCTTTACTATAAGGTAGAGTGAAAACATGCAGTGAAGATGGAGAGCAAACATTTTATCAGAATAATGATCCCATGTGACAGAAGAAACTGATTGTATCTAACGTATTATACATTCTTATTCAACATTTTTTGCATGAGTGGATTTTCCTTGACTCATTGTCCTCTTCATTTAATCACTACAGGTGTTTTGATATCATACCTAATCTTCTTCATTGCACCCAATGCTAAGCCTGCTATGGATAATTGAAACTCACAGTTGACCCTCCAGTCTGGAATATTGACCGTTATATTTCCCAGAAAGGGCATCTGCCTTCTGAGGGGAGCCCACAACAAATGATTGAGCTATAAGCAGTATGCAGAACAGCGTGGCTTGTCTTGGGGAGGACAATTTTATGGTGAGGTTTATGCCCTAGAACTCATTCTGCAGGATTAGTTGTATACTTTACTTGAGATTACATCAGGTTTTCATTCCTTGTGATATCTTATTGTCCCTAAAAGCTAATCCTGCTTCAGTCATTTTACCCAAATTCTGGTCACCAGGACAGACATAAAGATGACAAAAAGCATGCTTCAAATCTTTAAAAATTTCCCAGAAGTTTCACACACTATTTCTGCATGTATCCCAGTGACCAAATTGCTACCCAACTGTAGAAAAAGGCTGAGAAATAATATGTTCCTTAACTGCAGTCAAGTATCTACCTAAAAACTATGAGAAGGGGATTTAATCTTGGGCCTTTAAGTAGTTAACCTAAATTTCAATCTGAGGTAGATTATCTTTATTAGTAGGTCCATTTGAATTGTGGATATGAGTCTGAAAACAGGAGTGAAAATAAATTAGAGACATTCTGGTTGAGCTTTGAAAGCTGGAGAAGAGGTTCACCAGAGTGTCTACATTGGATTAGGTTCAAAGCCCGAGATTGGCTTAACTTGAGAGCCTGAGAAACCAAACAAAACAAAGTCAAGAGCTTGGTCTTTCCTGACTATTTTGATGGCAACCCCAAGGGATATCCAGTTTTATATTTTGATGTTTCCTCTTAGTTTTTATATTTAGAAGTTAATTCATGAAGATGAAAGGTGTTATAAAGCCATATTGGATACAAAGGTATCCTTTACATGAGGTTATCATTTAAATTAGTAGAATGTAGATTCAGCAATTTACTCTCCATGATGTGAATGGGCCTCATCAGATATTTGAAAGTCCAAGAGGAAAAGACTGAGGTGCCTACAAAAAGAGGGGATTCTTTCAACAGGCTGCTTTTGGACTGAAACTACAACTCTTTCTTGGATCACCAGCCCGCCAGCCTACTCTCAAATTTTGGACTTTGCGTGCTTCCACGACTTCAGGAGCCAAGTTCTTGAAAGAAACTCCTCCTCTCTTCTCTTGCTCTCTCTCTCTCATTCACATGTACACACACATTTGGTTCTGTTTCTGTGGAAAACATTGATTAATACACGTTCTCTAAGATTAGTGAGAAGCATCACTAACAAACTGATAGCTTGTTTTAATGAATTACTATTAACAAAACTTTAGTCATTTTAGATAATAAAGCTTTATAAATTTACTGTGATTTGTGATTTTTTAAAGGGTTCTCACATGAATTTTTTCATTTGTGGCATATAAAATTTTGACAGGAAATTAGGG
Organism: Oryctolagus cuniculus; assembly: GCF_051225735.1. Classification (NCBI taxonomy): domain Eukaryota; kingdom Metazoa; phylum Chordata; class Mammalia; order Lagomorpha; family Leporidae; genus Oryctolagus; species Oryctolagus cuniculus. Next base: position 173,825,617 of record NC_142868.1, on the reverse strand, counting down.
CACAGTACAATTAACCCCATTCTACCGATTATAATATCTTATCCAAAAGTTTATCACTTATTAAAAAATAAGTTGTTAAGTGATAGCACTGACATCACAGTGTAATCTTTTCATGATATATTGCTACATCTTTGAGTGCATAAAAGTATTGACAGTAAATTATATATATACACACACATAACTTCATATATATACATATATGCAGTGTTATATCAGAATAATGCATACTAAAAATAAACCACATGAATTGTGTTGTGCAAAGAAAAAAATCAGACATAAATCTGTAGATTACATAGGGGAGCATCAATCTCAGCTCAGAGAGAAGGCTGTTTCTGATACCCCTGTTGGGGTATCAGTTTTTCAAGAAGAGCAGTTCATTTTATTTTATATTTTTCTGTGTTTGAGCCTATGGTATGTGCTGGACCAAGAAGAATCAGACAGTAATGTTTCAAGGTCTTGGAAAACAAGAATGCTAGGAAATATTATTTAGAAGCATGCCAAGTATTAGGATCATTTAATGATTCACACAGCTCTGTTAGGTATTATTCCCTAATATCAGAAATTATCACCTTGAGTGTACTTCTTGAAGGCACAAATTTATCTTGACTTGATGAAATTCTGCCATGGGACATAAAACTAGCAGTGATAAATAAATTAAATACCATTAATTATCCTATCAGAAATGACTTTTTTTTTTTTCTAAAGTAGTTTGCAGTTTCTACTGTGTTCTCTAGTGGTGCTTTACTCTGCTGTTAACTTATTTTTTTTTAACTTTTATTTAATGAATATAAATTTCCAAAGTACGACTTATGGATTACAATGGCTTCCCCCCCATACCATCCCTCCCACCCGCAACCCTCCCCTTTCCCACTCCCTCTCCCCTTCCATTCATATCGAGATTCATTTTCGATTCTCTTAATATACAGAAGATCAGCTTAGTATACATTAAGTAAGGATTTCAACAGTTTGCTCCCACACAGAAACATAAAGTGAAAAATAATAGATGATTTTTTTAAATGATGATGAAATCAGATCAGACCTATTGTCATGTTTAATCCCAGTGAGAGTCAAGTTGGGAACTGATAATTTCTTTCTTTCTTTCTTTTTTTTTTTTTTTTACAGAAGATCAGTTTAGTATACATTAAGTAATGATTTCAACAGTTTGCACCCCCATAGAAACACAAAGTGAAATATACTGTTTGAGTAATTGTTATAGCATTAAATCTCAATGTACAGCACATTAAGGACAGAGATCCTACATGAGGAGTAAGTGCACAGTGACTCCTGTTGTTGACTTTACCAATTGACACTCCTGTCTATGGCATCAGTAATCTCCCTATGCTCCAGTCATGAGTTTCCAAGGCTATGGAAGCCCTCTGAGTTCTCTGACTCTTATCTTGTTTAGACAAGGTCATAGTCAAAGTGGAGGTTCTCTCCTCCCTTCAGAGAAAGGTACCTCCTTCTTTGATGACCTGTTCTTTCCACTGGATTCTCACTCACAGAGATCTTTCTTTTTTTTTTTCTTTTCTTTTTTTTTTTTTTTTTTTTTGTGCCAGAGTGTCTTGGCTTTCCATGCTTGAAATACTCTCATGGGCTTTTCAGCCAGATCCGAATGCCTTTAGGGCTGATTCTGAGGCCAGAGTGCTGTTTAGGACATCTGCCATTCTACGAGTCTGCTGAGTATCTCACTTCCCATGTTGGATCACTCTCCCCTTTATTTATTCTATCGGTTAGTATTAGCAGGTACTAGACTTGTTTATGTACTCCCTTTGACTCTTAGTCCTATCATTATGATCAATTGTGAACTGAAATTGATCACTTGGACTAGTGAGATGGCATTGGTACATGCCACCTTGATGGGATTGAATTGGAATCCCCTGGTATGTTTCTAACTCTACCATTTGGGGCAAGTCAGCTTGAGCATGTCCCAAATTATACATCTCTTCCCTCTCTTATTCCCACTCTTATGTTTAACAGGGATCACATTTCAGTTAATTTTCAACACTTAAGAATAACTGTGTGATAGTTACAGAATTAAACCAGTCATATTAAGTAGAACAGACAAAAAAAACTACTAAGAGGGATAATGTATTAAGTTGTTCATTAACAGGGCTATGCTGATCAAGTCACCGTTTCCCATAGTGTCCATTTCACTTCAGGAGGTTTCCTTTTTGGTGTTCAGTCAGTTGTCACCAATCAGAGAGAACATATGGTATTAATCCCTTTGGGACTGGCTTACTTCACTCAGCATGATGTGTTCCAGATTCCTCCATTTTGTTGCAAATGACTGGATTTTGTTGTTTCTTACTGCGGTATAGTATTCTAAGGAATACATATCCCATAATTTCTTTATCCAGTCTACCGTTGATGGGCATTTAGGTTGGTTCCAGGTCTTGGCTATTGTGAATTGTGCTGCAATAAACATTAGGGTGCAGACCGCTTTTTTGTTTGCCAATTTAAATTCCTTTGGGTAAATTCCAAGGAGTGGGATGGCTGGGTCGAATGGTAGGGTTATATTCAGGTTTCTGAGGAATCTCCAGACTGACTTCCATAGTGGCTTGACCAGTTTGCATTCCCACCAACAGTGGGTTAGTGTCCCTTTTTCCCCACATCCTCGCCAGCATCTGTTGTTGGTAGATTTCTGTATGTGAGCCATTCTAACCGGGGTGAGGTGAAACCTCATTGTGCTTTTGATTTGCATTTCCCTGATTGCTAGTGATCTTGAACATTTTTTCATGTGTCTGTTGGCCATTTGGATTTCCTCTTTTGAAGAATGTCTATTGAGGTCCTTGGCCCATCTCTTAAGTGGGTTGTTGGTTTTGTTTTTGTGGAGTTTCTTGATCTCTTTGTAGATTCTGGTTATTAACCCTTTATCTGTTGCATAGTTTGCAAATATTTTTTTTTCCATTCTGTCGGTTGTCTCTTCACTCTCCTGTTTCTTTTGCAATACAGAAACTTCTCAATTTGATGCAATCCCAATAGTTGATTTTGGCTTTGCTGCCTGTGCCTCCCGGGTCTTTTCCAGAAACTCTTTGCCTGTGCCAATATCTTGAAGGGTTTCTCCAATGTTCTCTAATAACTTCATGGTGTCAGGTCGTAGATTTAGGTCTTTAATCCATGTTGAGTGGATTTTTGTGTAAGGTGCAAGGTAGGGGTCTTGCTTCATGATTCTGCACGTGGAAATCCAGTTTTCTTAGCATCATTTATTGAATAGACTGTCCTTGCTCCAGGAATTGGTTTTAGATCCTTGATCAAATATAAGTTGGCTGTAGATGTTTGGGTTGATTTCTGGTGTTTCAATTCTGTTCCATTGGTCTATCCATCTGTTTCTGTACCAGTACCATGCTGTTTTGATTACAACTGCCCTGTAGTATGTCCTGAAATCTGGTATTGTGATGCCTCCGGCTTTGTTTTTGTTGTACAAGATTGCTTTAGCTATTCGAGGTCTCTTGTGCCTCCATATGAATTTCAGCATCATTCTTTCTAGATCTGAGATGTCTTTGGTATACTGATTGGGATTGCATTGAATCTATACATTGCTTTTGGGAGAATGGACATTTTGATGATGTTGATTCTTCCAATCCATGAGCATGGAAGATTTTTCCATTTTTTGGTATCCTCTTCTATTTCTTTCTTTAAGATTTTGTAATGCTCATCGTAGAGATCTTTAATGTCCTTGGTTAAGTTTATTCCAAGGTATTTGATTGTTTTTGTAGCTATTGTGAATGTGATTGATCTTAGCAGTTCTTCCTCAGCCATGGCATTGCTTGTATATACAAAGGCTGTTGATTTTTGTGCATTGATTTTATATCCTGCCACTTTGCCAAACTCCTCTATGAGTTCTAATAGTCTCTTAGTAGAGTTCTTGGATCCTATAAATAAAGAATCATATCGTCTGCAAAGAGGGATAGTTTGACTTCTTCCTTCTCAATTTGTATTCCTTTAATTTCTTTTTCTTGTCTGATGGCTCTGGCTAAAACTTCCAGAACTATGTTAAATAGCAGTGGTGAGAGTGGGCATCCCTGCCTGGTGCCAGATCTCAGTGGAAATGCTTCCAACTTTTCCCCATTCAATAGGATGCTGGCCGTGGGTTTTTCATAAATTGCTTTGATTATATTGAGGAATGTTCCTTCTATACCCAATTTGCTTAGAGTTTTCATCATGAAAGGGTGTTGAATTTTATTTAATGCTTTCTCTGCATCAATTGAGATAATCATATGGTTTTTCTTTTGCAGTCTGTTAATGTGGTGAATCACATTGATTGATTTGTGAATGTTGAACCATCCCTGCATACCAGGGATGAATCCCACTTGGTCTGGGTGGATGATTTTCCTGATGTGTTGTTGTATTCTATTGGCTAGAATTTTATTGAGGATTTTTGTGTCTATGTTCATCAGGGATATTAGTCTATAATTTTCTTTCAGTGCTGCATCTTTCTCTGGCTTAATGATTAAGGTGATGCTGGCTTCATAGAAAGAATTTGGGAGGATTCCCTCTTTTTCGATTGTTCTGAATAGTTTGAGAAGAATTGGAGTTAGTTCTTCTTTAAATGTCTGGTAGAATTCAGCAGTGAATCCATCTGGTCCTGGGCTTTTCTTTTTTGGGAGGGCCTTTATTACTGTTTCAATTTCTGTTTCACTTATGGGTCTATTTAGGTTTTCTATTTCTTCACGGTTCAATTTTGGTGGTTGCATGTGTCCAGGAATCTATCCATTTCTGATAGATTTTCCTGTTTGCTGGCATACAGGTCCTTGTAGTTATTTCTGATGATTCTTTTTATTTCTATGGTGTCTGTTGTTACATTTCCTTTTTCCTGTCTGATTTTATTGATTTGGGTCTTTTCTTTTTTTAGTTAGTTGGGCCAATGGGGTGTCAATTTTGTTTATTTTTTCAAAAAACCAGCTTCTCGTTGGCTGATTTTTAGTAGTGTTTTTTTGGATTCAATCCTCTTAATTTCTTCTCTGGTGTTAATTGTTTCTCTTCTCCTACTAGATTTGGGTTTGGTTTGCTTCAGTTTTTCTAGGTCCTTGAGATGCGCTGAAAGCTCATTTATTTGGTACCTTTCCAATTTCTTGATATAGGCACCTATTGCTATAAATTTGCCTCTGAATACTGCTTTTGCTGTATCCCATAAGTTTTGATATGTTGTGTTGTTATCTTCATTTACTTCCAGAAAGTTTTTGATTTCTCTTTTGATTTCTTGAATGACCCAGTGTTCATTCAGGAGCATGTTGTTCAGTCTCCATGTGTTTGCATACTTTCTGGGGTTTCCTGAGTTCTAATTTCCAGCTTCATTCCGCTGTGGTCTGAGAAGCTGCATGGTATGATTCTAATTCTTTTAAATTTGCTGAGACTTGCATTATGGCCTAGTATGTGATCAATCCTAGAGACGGTTCCATGCACTGCTGAGAAGAATGTAAAGTCTTTAGATGTAGGATTGAAAGTTCTGTAGATATCTGTTAGATGCATTTGGGCAATAGTGTCGATTAAATCTGCTGTTTCCTTATTGATCTTCTGTCCAAATGATCTGTCTATTTCTGAGAGTGGAGTATTGAAGTCTCCCAGTACTATTGTATTGGAATCTAAATCTCCCTTTAAGTCCCTTAACATGTCTTTTAAATAGACCGGTGCCCTGTAATTAGGTGCATATACATTTATAATAGTTACATCTTCCTGTTGAATTGAACCCTTAATCATTATATAGTGTCCCTCTTTGTCTCTCTTAACAGTTTTTGTATTAAAGTTTATTTTGTCTGATATTAATATGGCTACACCTGCTGTTTTTTTTTTTTTTTTTTTTTTTTTTTTTTTTTTTTTTTTGGTTTCTGTTGGTATGGAATATCTTTTTCCAACCTTTCACTTTCAGTCTGCATGCCTCTTTGTTAGAGAGATGTGTTTCTTGTAGGCAACAAATAGTTCGGTTGTGTTCCTTGACCAATCAGTTAATTGGTGTCTTTTAATTGAAGAGTTAAGACCATTAATGTTTAATGTGACTATTGATATGTAGTGACTTTGCCCTGCCATTTTCCCAAAGATATTTTCTAGTATGTGCTTTGAGCTTCCCATGCTCTTTTACTGGTGCTTTTTCTTCCTTTCCCTTCTTTCATATTGATGGCCGTGTTTCTGTGTTTCTGAGTGTAGCACATCTTTAAGTATCTTTTGCAGGGCTGGACGAGTGGCCACAAAGGCTTTCAATTTCTGTTTGCTATGAAAGGTCTTTATTTCACCTTCATTCACAAATGAGAGCTTGGCAGGATATAATATTCTGGGCTGGCAGTTTTTCTCTCTTAGCACCTGTGCTATGTCTCGCCATTCCCTCCTAGCCTGTAGTGTTTCTGATGAGAAGTCTGCTGTGAGTCTAATTGGAGATCCTGTGAGAGTAATCTGACGTTTCTCTCTTGCACATTTTAGGATCTTTTCTTTATGTTTCACTGTGGTAAGTTTAATTACCACGTGTCGTGGTGAGGATCTCTTTTGGTCATGTTTATTGGGGGTTCTATGAGCTTCCTGCACTAGGATGTCTCTGTCCTTCTCCAAACCTGGAAAGTTCTCTGCTAGTATCTCACTAAAAAGGCCTTCTAATCCTTTCTCTCTCTCCATGCCTTCAGGAACTCCTAGAACTCGAATGTTGGTTTTTTTAATAGTATCCTGTAGATTCCCAACAATATTTTTTAGATTTCTAATTTCCTCTTCTTTTCTTTGGTTTGACTGTATGTTTTCCTGTGCTCTATCTTCTAAGTCCGATATTCTCTCTTCTGCTTCACCCATTCTGTTTTTAAGGCTTTCTAATGTGTTTGTCATTTGATCTATTGAGCTCTTCATTTCATTTTGATTTCTCTTCACTATCACACTTTCCTGTTCTACTAGTTTCTGAGTTTCATTTTGATCCTTCCTTAAAATTTCATTTTCACGAGAGAGATTTTCAATCCTGTCCAATAAGGATTTCTGTAGTTCAAGGATTTGCTTTTGAAAACTTCTAAATGTTCTTATCATAAATTTTTTGAAATCCGTATCTTGCATTTCTTCTATCTCATCGTCTTCATAATCTTGGCTTGGGGTGTTTTGTTTATTTGGAGGCATCATAGTGTCATCATTGATCTTGTTCCCTTGATTTCTGTGTTTGTTGCTTGGCATAGTTAATTATTTTTTCGTCACTGTGCTTTTTTTTATTTTTTTTTATTTTATACTATGTCTGTGTTAAGTGGACTGCCTGCTGTTGGAGGAGCCTTGGAGGCTTGAGATGGGTGTGGCCTGAGAGCTCTGCTTGTTTCTTCCGTGTTATGGGTGTGCAAAGGTGACACCCTCAGGTTATGTGTGGTAAATCTCTCTATATTTATTTATTTATTTATTTTATTCAGGGAGTAAGTAATACTGCACGGCATGGCTGTGCAGAATTGATGGTATTTAGCTTCCAATCTCTGGCTTCTATCCAAAGAGTCTGTTCAGGCTCTGTTTCTCCTCTGGACTCCCACTGGGTTGCCTAGGTGACTGAATTGTAGTGACTTAGTTCCTTAGCTCTCCCCTGTGGTTATGTAAATCCAGAGAGGGGGCCTGCTCTTTGTCTCTTGCAAACTCTTCAAGCCTTGCAGCCTTGCAACCTTTGCAAGGTTGGCGGAGAGAGAAACCCCCAACCTTTTTTTTCCTTCTCTCTGGTAGTGAGACTGGTGCACTTTCCGGCTCCCCTCTGGATTCTGACCCCTGTTTCCCCGCCAATGTCTCGGGTTATTGAGCTCACCTCCCCATCCAGTGCCAATGTGTGGACTTGGAGCCCTGGGCGTCCCAACTCTCCCCGCTGTTGCCTGTGTGACATGCACTCCCCTTCCTGCACTGGTGCGCAGACCCTGTGGCTCCCGTGGCTCGGCTTCCGTGCGGTGGGCGACCTTGTTCTCCCAGTAGGTCCTCCGATTCACAGCCACTAGATCCAGAAGAGTTTCCTCTGCAATATTTTCCTGGTCCTTTTTCTGAGGCTATCGTAACTCCCCTTTTATTAAACTAAATTTTCCCGGACTATCGGTGCGCGCCCTCACTATTCCGCCATCTTCCTCTGCTGTTAACTTATAATCCTCAAGTAGGCTTTGACTACAGGTGGAACAGTTCTTAGAGGAATTTAACATGAGCTAATTTTTGAAAATGTGCCTCTTAACCTGCTTAGGAACAGCAGTGATTAGTGTTAAAAAATGTGGAAAATACTAGGCTCTCAACTGGCAACTAAACACATATATACACACACACACACTTTTATTGATTGAAAAGTGATCCCTCTTTAATATAAGAGTGGGAATGAGAGAGGGAGGAGATGTACGATTTGGAACATGCTCAATCGGACTTGCCCCAAATGGTGGAGTTAGAAACATGCCAGGGAATTCCAATATAATCCCGTCAAGATTACATGTACCAATGCCATCTCACTAGTCCAAGTGATCAGTTTCTGTTCACAACTGATCATACTGATAGGTCTAAGAGTCAAAGGGATCACACAAACAAGACTAGTATCTTCGAATACTAACTGATAGAATAAAAAAGGGAGAGAATGATCCAACATGGGAAGCGGGATACACAGCAGACTCATAGAATGGCAGATGGCCTAAATAGCACTCTGGCCTCAGAATCAGCCCTTAAGGTATTCGGATCTGGCTGAAGAGCCCATGAGAGTATTTTAGGCATGGAAAGCCAAGACACCCTGGGGAAAAAAAAAAGACCTAAATGAAAGATCTCTGTCAGTGAGATCCAAGTGGAAAGAATGGGCCATCAAAGAAGGAGGTACCTTTCTGTGAAGGGAGGAGAGAACTTCCACTTTGACTATGACCCTGTCGGAATAAGATTGAAGTCAGCGAACTCAAAAGGCTTCCATAGCCTTGGCAACTCATGACTAGAGCCTAGGGAGATTTCTGATGGCATAAACAAGAGTGTCAAATTGTTAAGTCAACAACAGGAGTCACTGTGTACTTATTCCTCATGTAGGATCTCTGTCCTTAATGTGTTGTCCCATGTGAAGTAATGCTATAACTAGTACTGAAACAGTATTTTACACTTTATGTTCTGTGTGGGTGCAAACTGACGAAAACTTTACTTAATATATACTAAATTGTTCTGTATACAAAGAGAATTGAAAATGAATCTTGATGTGAATGGAATTGGAGAGGGAGCGGGAGATGGGTGGGTTTGAGTGGGAGGGAAATTAAGGGGGGGGAGCCATTGTAATCCATAAACTGTACTTTGGAAATTTATATTTACTAAATAAAAGTTTAAAAAAAAAGAAAAGTCAGGAGACTGTAAAGTAGGGTACATTTGATATTGGCATTGATGGGGAAGTCAGTCAGTCCACATGTGCAGCTGTCAGCAACTGTGTCTGATCCATCTCTGCTTCTCCACTGTGCTTTAGGGCCCAGAGAGGGTGCAGGGCACAGAGAAGGTTCTCGGTCACCACTCATAATGCCAATCAATGAAATGCTATTGCTGCATGCTCTTCCTTTCACGCCATCAGGTAAATTGTTAGACAGATTCAAAGGAAGCCTCAGTGAGGCAAAATGGCTCCTGGTGACATCCTTCTTAAAGTCCAGGACAGTGCAGCATTTGAAAAGTCTTCCTCCAGGAGAGTCCTACATCATGATCTGCAAAACAAAAGTCTTTCCCATTTTAGAGACCACTCAGATTCCAGAGTTGTTTGTTACAAGGCTCCTCTACCATCTATAAAGGATATTTTCTAAATGCATTAGCATAATTAAGACTCTTTAAAATTTATTTATTTATTTATAAGAGTTACACAGAGAGAAGGAGAAGCAGGGGGTGGGTTTGGGAGTGGGAGGAGTGTGGGGGTGGGAGATGGGGGATTGGGGGGCGGGGAGGAGAGGTCTTTCATCCACTGGTTCATTTCCAAATTGGCCACAAAGGCCGGAACTGTGCCAATCTGAAGCCAGGAGCCAGGAGCTTCCTCCGGGTCTCCCACATGAGTGCAGGGGCCCAAGGACTTGGGCCATTTTCTACTGTTTTTCCAGGCATAGCAGAGAGGTGGATTGGAAGTGGAGCAGCCAAGAGAGCAGCCGGGATACAAACAGGCACCCAAATGGGATGCTAACACTGCAGGTGGAGGCTTTACCAGCTATGCCACAGTAGGGCCCCAATACTCTTACTACAGCCCAGGGAAAGTGGGCCATTTCTCTCCCTTTGTAATGCTGATCAGCTTCCCACTGGGCTGTTGCAGCTCTATTGTGAGCTCCCCTGAAAATGAGGTTTATTGGAACACATCCTGTCACTGGCAGTTGCAGCTAGGTTGTTAGGTGACAGTGGATGCCCTGTTTCTGAGGGAGGACATTTGTTGCAGTAGGAAGCACAGTCACCAGAAGTTAGCGGTTCTGGATTCCACTCTTAGAAGCTGTGTGGGGTTTGTCTGATGGCTTTTTCCTTTAACCTTAATTTCCTTTTCTGTATTTGAGAAGTTTCACTAAGGTTATATATTATGGCATTAGGGTAGGAAGTCTTGAGTTTGTGGAATATACTTGTAAATTTTGCAGCCAACCAAACCTTCACAGGCCCTGTCTCTACCACACATACAGGACAGGGTGTATCTTTTGATATTTTCAAATTCATGTGTAAAACTGGCATAATAAAAGTTCCTTCTTTACAGTGTCATTATGAGGTTTAAAATATGTATTGCATTTGAAATAGCAAACAGCACTGTTCAGGGTAACAATAAATAGGGATTGCTTATTATGGAGAGGGAAGGGAGGGATGAAAAGAGACCTGAGAAAATCAACTGATACCTTGAAAGATTTTTATTTATTTACTTGAGGGGTAGAGTTAGAGGGAGACACAGAGAAAGATCCACTGGTTCATTCCCCAAGTGGCTGCAAAGGCCAGAGCTGAGCCAGTCCAAACCAGGAGCCAGAAGCTTCTTCCAGGTCTCCCACGTGGGTGCAGGGGCTCAATCACTTGGGCCATATTCTGCTGCCTTTCCAGGCCATAGCAGAGAGCTGGATTGGAAGAACAGCAGCCAGGACTAGGGCCAGTGCCCATATGGGATGCTGGTGCCACAAGTGGAGGCTTAGCCCACTATACCACAGTTCTGGCGCACTTAACTGATACTTTGACCTTCAAAGGTGACAAGGAATTGCAGTGAGAATTGATTCCAAGTTCTGTACTCCCGAGGAGTATCGCTGACCTCCAAGCAAGTGTGAATGCTCAAAAGACAGTTTCCTGTTTCTAAAAATTGATAGTTTTTATTTTATTTAAGATTTATTTATTTATTTTGAAAGTCACAGTTACAGAGAGAGAGGGATCTTAAAGTAATATTGTCTTTGGATCAAAAATTACGCTCTTTGCCTCAGGGTGTCAGGAAAGGCTTACATACAGAAACACTTTGTGAAACAAAAATATCATAAACATGTATGATGTTTCTAGTAGAATTACTTATGCATGTGTGCAACTATGCATATGTCAGTATGTTTACTTTAATTTTTTTCCAAAAGATGCACATTCCCAAGATTCAAAAAACTAGAAAGAAGAAAAACTACTTTTTACTCTTTCCTTGTTTACCTATTTTTGGATAATCTCCCCCAAACCTCTCATACAATATTTAGCATTTTTTGTTAATGTATTGTTTGATTTTCCTGTGTTTTCTTATCCAAACTTATTTCCTACTTTTGTTTTTATAAAAGGCAGCATATACCATGCTTTTTCACTTAAGTCTGCATCCTGCAACTCTTAGTAAGGGAGATTATATATTTAAATTGTAATTTAATTATAACCCTTAGTGATAGAGTTTATATATTTAAATAATGATGGCAACAATACCTCCATCCCATTTATTTTTCTTCTGTTGTTTCATTGATACTCTCCCAATCATGTGATTATTTGTGTGTCCTTTTTTGAATCTGGGTGGGCTAGCAACCATGTAAGAAGTGACACTATGTGAATAAGCTAAGATATAAAAGGTGAGTCAGCCTCCTCATGGCTGTCTTTTTAGATACTGCTCTTAGAACCCAAACACCATTCGATAAGAAAGCCTAAGCAATCAAGGAGAGGTTACATTTATTCTTTGTGGCTCCCACCTCTGCTAAGGTTATAGAAGCTGGCATCAGTCACCAGACACATGAAGGAACAAACCTTCACCTGATGCCAGTCCACTACAGTGAAGTCAAACCCTAGCCTTCAAGTCTTCCCAGCTGAGGTTTCATACCTGTTAAATAGGTAAGCTGTCTCTCCTAGATCATTTCTGAGTTTTTAGCCCAAAAAATCCATAAACACAATAAGATGGTTATTTTATTTCAGTATGCTTGGGGTGGTATTTTATGCACCAGAGTAAACTAGATCAGAGCTTCTGTATTATTTTCTTTCTTGCAACTTTGTAGTATTTTATTATGGCACTAAATCAGTTTTACATATTTATATGTGCTTAGAGGCCCACTTGGGCAGTTAAAACTTTTGGCTTTTGGAAAACTGTTCTGTAATAAATAACATTTTTCATGTATCATTGTAAATAGATTTGGGTATGTTTATTAGTGCATTTCCTGAAGTGGGATTTCTGGAGCCATAGTAAATAAATTTGTAAGTTTGGTTGATATTTTCCAATTGACTTATACCTGAAGTATCTAAGAGTATGTGTCTCAATACAATCTTACTAAAGTATGTGGTGGCACTTTTAGCTTTTTCTGTTATTCTAAGTAAAATATGGTATTTCCTAGGTGTTATTTGCATTTCTTTTACCATATATGAATTTGAGCAACTCTTTGTATCAATTTTGCTTTATGTGAACTATCTCTTTAGATTCTATTTTGATTTCTAGGTGCACAAGTAAATGATTATTTTATCTACAAAATGATTTTCTAATATTTTTCTGGTTTCTCAGTTTCATTTGACTTTAATTTGACCATAATTTCTGGAGAGTAGTTTTGATTTTTATGGAAAGTCTTTTATGGCTGCTGCACTTTGAATCTAGACTTTCCCTTTCCAATACAGCAAAATTTTCTCTAATAGTATAAAAGATTATATATTTTAAATATCTTTTTCATGTATGTCATATGTCTTTTATATATAATATATAAATATATCTAACAATTTTATACACATTGGTTTTTATCAATTCCACATTGATATATGTTATATAGCTTGGTATATAAATATTAGTAATACTGAAATTCTATATTGTGTTTCATAAATAAATATATAAACATATAGATTTGCTAAATATATTTATTTGTTCATATATAGATAGTGATACACAAATAGTAAGTCAATTACACATCTACGTAATTCAGAAAATATCTGTTACGATATTGAATACTATATGTTAAATACTGTTTGCTGAGCTCTTTGAAAAATTGATACAAGGTAATGAGTTTGGCCAAACATACTTTCAACATATTTTTGGATGAATCACATAATATGTTTTGTGAACTCTTAATAACATAGTGAATTTTACCCTTAAGGCATTCAGATCTGGCTGAAGAGCCCATGAGAGTATTTTAGGCATGGAAAGCCAAGACACCCTGGAAAAAAAAAAAGAGGACCTAAATGAAAGATCTCTGTGAGTGAGATCCAAGTGGAAAGAATGGGCCATCAAAAAGGAGGTACCTTTCTCTGAAGGGAGGAGAGAACTTCTACTTTGACTATGACCCTGTCAGAATAAGATTGAAGTCCGCGAACTCAAAAGGCTTCCATAGCCTTGGCAACTCATGACTAGAGCCTAGGGAGATTACTGACGCCATAAAGAAGAGTATCAAATTGTTAAGTCAACAACAGGAGTCACTGTGTACTTACTTCTCATGTGGGATCTGTCCTTAATGTGTTGTCCAATGTGAAGTAATGCTACAACTAGTACTCAAACAGTATTTTACGCTTTATGTTCTGTGTGGGTGCAAACTGATGAAATCTTTATTTAATATATACTGAATCGATCTTCTGTATATAAAGATAGTTGAAAATGAATCTTGATGTGAATTGAATGGGAGAGGGAGTGGGAGATGGGAGGGGTGCGAGTGGGAGGGAAATTAAGAGGGGGGAAGCCACTGTAATCCATAAACTGTACTTTGGAAATTTATATGTACTAAATAAAAAAAAAAAACATAGTGAATTTTAAATTTATCCAAACTTTTCTTTTTATTGCAGTCTCCTCATGTTTTGGTTTCATTTTTGTAATTGCTTTGTAAAATAATTTGAACTCTTCCTCCTTAATGATTTGTTTAAAGTAGTAGATTTCCCCAGACATCACTATGCAGCTCTCATATTAAGACCTTGAGAACAACCTGACTTCAAACACCTGAAGCATAAATCAGAGAATCAGGGTTTCCGGTTGAGTGCTATAAGTAAAGACTTGTTAACAGTTTGATGAAGTCACTTAATATTTTCATTTATCGTTTTCTTTATTTAAATTGGAATTTTGTAATGATATTTGCAAATTGGCGATTCACAAAAACCTGGAACATATTCTTTATGGGCATTGCATAGGTTCTTGATGAAAACTTAGATTCATAATAAATACGTTACCACATGTTCTGTGTTCTCCACTATGGATCCCTTATTCCCGAACGCTGCTGTGACCCCAGTTTCACTGACTCTCTTAGGTGCACCACCAGACGTTGTTGGTATTCCTTGCTTTCTTCCTCCAAGTCTTTGCTTTTATAGATCACATTATACTATGTTGGTTATTTAATCTTAGTGCCTCATTGGTTAAGAGTTTACTTGTAGCCGGCGCCGCAGCACACTAGGCTAATCCTCCGCCTTGCGGCGCCGGCACTCTGGGTTCTAGCCCCGGTCGGGGAGCCGGATTCTGTCCCAGTTGCCCCTCTTCCAGGCCAGCTCTCTGCTGTGGCCAGGGAGTGCAGTGGAGGATGGCCCAAGTGCTTGGGCCCTGCACCCCATGGGAGACCAGGAGAAGCACCTGGCTCCTGCCATCTGATCAGCGTGGTGCACTGGCCGCAGTGCGCTGGCCGTGGTCGCCATTGGAGGGTGAACCAACGGCAAAAGGAGGACCTTTCTCTCTGTCTCTCTCTCTCTCACTGTCCACTCTGCCTGTCAAAAAAAAAAAAAAAAAAAAAAAGATAACAGTGCAGGACATATTTCTGTCGACCTAGTACCTGGGAATTTGGGCCCACATAGTTTCACAAGATACACCTTAGCCATTAGCAAGCAAAGCTAATATGTACAGAAGCAAGAGCCCTGCAATTAGCTTTTAGCCACATTCACTTCATTTTGATTTTGATTCTACATGTCGGAACATTCTCTCTTTTTTAACTCTATTATTATTACTAGACACTTGATCATATTTGTATGATCCCTTTAATACTTAATCCTATCTATGTGATCACTTCAACATTTAATCCTATATGACCACTTTCACATTGGGGTCCCATGGCAAGTCATTAAACTGCACCCTTAGAGGTAAGTCTTTAGGGGTGCATGGAGAACTATACAGCTTTCAGTTACAAACTTGTACACTTCATAATTATAACTTTAGGAACATGGTGATTATTTCCACAATGCCTGCCCTCCCCACCTATACTCTAACCCCTCTTTCTCTTCCCTCTCTTATTCCCACCCTTACTTTTTATTTTCAATTGACTTTATATAAATATGTTTAACTCTATGTTAAGTAAAGAGTTCAACAAAGTGTAAAAAAAAAAAAAAAAAAAAAGTCCTACCACAGTCAAGAAAGGGCTATTCAAGTCATTGCTTCTCGAAGTGTCAATTTCACTTCTACTGATTTTGTTTTATGTACTCTTTTTGTTATCACAGGTCAGGAAGAATATATGCTATTTGTCCCTATGGGACTGGCTTATTTCACTAAGTATGATGTTTTCCAGATTCATCCATTTTGTTGTAAGTGACCAGATTTCATTTTTTTAATTGCTCTGTAGTATTCCGTAATGTAGTAACTGTAGTAACTGCTCTGTAGTATTCTGTACATATCCAATAACTTATTTATCCAGTCTTTGAATGAGATGTGTTAAACATGGGTGCAGATAACTCTTTCATACGCTGATTTCATTTCCTTTGTGTAAATTCCCAGGAGTGGGATGGCAGTGTCATATGGTAGCTCTATATTCAGATTTCTGAGTTCTCTCCATACTTTCTTCCTTAGTGGCTTTCCAGTTTACATTCCCAGCAACAGTGGATCAGGCTACCTTTCTCCCCACATCCTTGCCAGCATTTGTTGTTTGGTGACTTCTGTATGTAAACCTTTCTAAGCGGGGTGAGGTGAACCCTCATTGTGGTTTTGATTTGCATTTCCCTGATGACTAGTGTTTCTGAGCATTTTTTCATGTATCTGTTGGCCATTTCGATTTCCTTTTTTGAAAAACGTCTGTTTAAGTCCTTTGCTCATTTCTTCACTGGGTTGATTTTTTGTTGTTGTTGAGTATCTTGATCTCTTTATATATTCTGGTTATTAATCTTTTATCAGTTGTATAGTTGTTTTAATTAATTAAATTCTCCCATTCTGTTTGGTTGGCTCTTCACTTTATTGAGTGTTTCTTTTGTAGTACAAAAGCTTCTCAATTTTATATAATCCCATTTGTGAATTTTGGCTTTGATTACTTGTGCCTCTGGGGTCTTTACCAAGAACTGTTTGCCTGTGCCAATATCTTGCAGAGTTTCATCAATGTTTTCTAATAATGTGATGGTATTGGGTCACAGATTTAGGTCTTTAATCCATTTTTTAGTGGATTTTCATGAGGTGTTAGGTATGAGCAATGCTTCGTAGTTCTGCATGTGGAAATCCAGTTTTCTCAGCACCATTTGTTGAAGAGACTGTCTTTGCCCCAGGATTGAGTTTAGCTCCTTTGTCAAAGATAAGTTGGTTGTAGATGCTTGGATTGAGTTCAAGTCTTTCTATTCTGTTCCATTGGTCTCTCCATCTGTTTTTGTACCAGTACCAAGCTGTTTTGATTATAACTGCTCTGTAGTATGTCTTGAAAGCTGGTATTGTGATGCCTCCACTTTGTTTCTATTGTATATAATTGCTTTACCTATTCAGGGTCTCCTGTGTTTCCATATGAATTTCAGCATTATTTTTTCTATATATGAGAAGAATGTCTTTGGTATTTTTATTAGTATCACATTGATATATAAATTGCTTTTGGGAGAATGGACATTTTGATGATATTGATTCTTCCAATCCATGAACATGGAAGGTTTTTCCTTTTTTATATATATATCTTCTTCTATTTCTTTCTTTAATGTTTTGTAATGTGAATGGGATTGATCATAGAAGTTCTTTCTTAGCCATGGCATTGTCTGTGTATACAAAGGATGTTGGTTTTTGTGTACTGATTTTATATCCTGCTGCTTTACCAAGCTCTTCCATGATTTCAGATAGTCTCTTGATGGAGTCTTTTGTATTCCCTATACATAGGTTCATGAAATCTACAAATCGGGATAGTTTGACTTCCTCCTTCCCAATTTGAATCCCTTTGATTTTTTTTCTTGTCTAATGGCTCTGGCTAAAACTTCCAGGACTGTTTTGCATAGTAATGGTCAGAGCAGGCATCCTTGTCTGGTTTTGGATCTCAGTGGGAATGCTTCCAACTTTTCTCCATTCAATAGGATGCTGGCTGTGGGTTTATCATAAATTGCCTTGATTGTGTTGAGAAATGTTCTTTCTATACCCAATTGCTTAGAGTTTTCATCATAAAAGTGTGTTGAATTTTATCAAATGCTTTTGCTTCATCTATCAAGATGGTTTTGTTCATCAGTTTGTTAATGTGATGTAGCACATTGATTGATCTGTGAATGCTGAACCAGCACTGCATACCAGGGATAGATCCCACTTGGTCCAGGTGAATGATCTTTGTGATGTGTTGTTGGATTCTATTGTCCAGAATTTTATTGAGGATTGTTGTGTCTATGTTCATCAGGGAAATTGGTCTGTAGTTCTCTTTCTGTGTTGTATCTTTTTCAGTTTAGGAATTAAGATGATGCTGGCTTCATAGAAAGAATTTGGGGGAATTCCCTCCCTTTCAATTGTTTTGAATAGCTTGAGAAGAATTGGAATTATTTCTTCTTTAAATGTCTGGTAAAATTCAGCAGCGAAGCCATCCAGTCCTGGGTTTTCTTTGTTGGTAGGGTCTTTATTATTTATTCAATTTCCATCTTTGTTATGGGTCTGTTTAGATTTTCTATGTTTTCATGGCTTAATTTAGGTAGGTAGGTAGTATGTGTCCAGGAATCTATCCATTTTGTTTGTTGCCATATAGCACTTTGTGGTAACTTCTGATGATTCCTTTTATTTCTCTAGTGTCTGTTGTGCATTTCCTTTTCCATCTTTAATTCTATTAATTTGTGTCGTCTCCTTTTTTTGGTTTGTTGGGCTGATTGTGTGTCTATTTAGTTCATGTTTTCAAGAAAACAACTCCTTGTTTTGCTGATTTTTTTTGTTTCAATTTTGTTTATTTCTTCTCAAATTCAATCTTATAGAAAATATACTGAGGCCAAAGACCAGTTACAACTGTCATCCACCATGCCATTTGACTGTAACTGAAGCTCCAACATCAAATGCAAGTCTTACTCTTTATCTTGTATCCATAATGGAAATGTGTGTTTCCAATCTTTAAGATGTAAGCTATTCCCAACCTTAATACTGTATTTTCACATGAAGAAGCAGATACTTTCACATGAAGAAGAATGACTTTGTTCTAGAAACAGAATGTAAAACCCTGCAGCTAAAGAGCATGCTTTTAAAGTTCCTTTTCTGAGAACTGTTTTACTATAGGTAGAGTTGACTTCAGTATTTTATAGCTCCACCCGGTTGCAAACCGTCAAACTGGTATAGAACGTGAGATTGCATTTTGAAGACTACAGAATGTGTTTTTTGCCTGTCTGGGGCTAATCCCTTAATTTGCTGGGACTTAGTGGGTCTTGCTTAAAAAGTGGGGAAAGTGCATGATAGGTATTTTCTTTGGTGAGCTCATTCACTCTTGCTTTGTCATGGTACTTTTTATTTGTGATTTAGTGCCATTCCAGGCACAGAAAAAGTATATTTTACCTTTTTTTCTTAGACCTCTGCCCACAGCCTCTGAGAACCTCCCGCCCCCTACTTTTGTCATCACACCCACTGCAAGCTGGAGCTCTCATGTTACACCGAAAAATTACATTTTGAATATTAGTATGCATTTTGCCATTCATCTTTACATTGGCAAATGCCAATTTAAATACAGATGTGAAAGCAGTAAGGTCCTATGTGGTATTACCATAATTATACAGTTCCTGCTCACACATGCACACACATATAAAACAGAGGAAATGCTGCACAAATGCAACTCAGCTGTTTTTTTTTTTTTTTTGAAAGATTTATTTATTTATTTGAATGGCAGTGTTACAGAGAGGCAGAGAGATAGAGAGAAAGTCTTCCATCTGCTGGTTTACCGCCGATTGGCAGCAATGGCTGGAGCTGGGCCAATCCAAAGCCAGGAGCCAGGAGCTTCTTCTGAGTTTTCCACTTGAGTGCTGGGGCCCAAGGACTTGGGCCATCTTCTACTGCTTTCCCAGGCCTTAGTAGAGAGCTGGATCAGAAGAGGAGCAGCCGGGACTCGAACCAGTGCCCATATGGGATGTCAGCACTGCAGGCAGCAGCTTTACCTGCTATGCCACAGCACTGACCCTCAGCTGTTTTTATTTTACTTGATAGATGCACATCCTGCCAGACTCTCTATCTGGGGCCTATTGGTAGCTAAGAAAGGACTGAAAGGTAAAGAAACTATAGGTCAGTTACAAATGTGAGAAAGTATGCTAGATTTCACTGGTCCCTGTGTCTCAGAACTGCGTTGTATTCTTTTCTGTGTTTGAAACAAGTTCTGATTATCACCGAAACCATAGCCTCTCTGAGCTGTGAGTGCCCTAGCTTGCTTACTTCACACTTACCTTATACTTGTGCTGTCAGATTGAGCAGCTGTTAAGCAACATGAATTTATTTTTCACAGTTCTGGAGGGTAGATGTACACAATTAAGGCCTGAAGATTCAGTATCTGGGAAGGGTTTATTTCCTGTTTCCTATGTGGTACTTTCTTTATGCTTCCTCACTTGGTGGAAGAGGCATTGATGTTCCCTTGGGCATTTTTTATAAGGACATTAATTCCATTCATGAGAGCCCTCCTGATCTACTCATATCCCAGTTGCCCACCCACATATTAATGTCATCATATCAGAGAAAAGATTTAGTATACAAATTTTTTGGTGGGGAAAACATTCAGACCATAACACTTGTTTTCAGCCTGGCTGAACTCCCATGAATTGTGAGCTTGCCACATTTCTGTGCTCATGATGCATCTCCAATGCTCCAAGTTAACAGAGTATCAGGGACCAGAAAGATAAGCTTATTGCACTGATCTGGTGCTGACCATGTTCCATTTTCCCATTGGACAAACACAAGTTCAAACATAAAGTTACTGAAAATATCAAGACAGTGACAGTAGAGCATTATCGCAAGCACAGAGCACTTTAAAACTTAGACTCCGGGGGTTGGCGCTGTGGCATAGCAGGTGCCAGCATCCCAATATGAGTACTGTTTTAAGGCCCCGCTGCTCCAACCCCAATCCAGCTCTCTGCTATGGCCGGGGATAGCAGTAGAAGATGGCCTATTTCCTTGGGCCCCTGCATCTGCATGGGAGACCTGGAAGAAGCTCCTGGCCCCTGGCTTTGGATTGGTACAGCTCCGGCTGTTGTGGCCATTTGGGGAGTGAACCAGCAGAAACAACTCTCTCTCTCTCTCTCTCTCTCTCTCTCTCTCTCTCTCTCCTCTCTCTGCCTCTGCCTCTCTGTAACTCTGCCTTTCCAGTAAATAAATAAATCTTAAAAAATATTGGACCCTATGAGACTATGCAAGTCACACAACCAAGAAACCAGCTTCTGTTTGGGCTACCTTAGGCTAACAAGGTTTCCCTCTCTCAGCACTACCCCACTACCCAATGATAATGACATTGCTCACTGATGAGAAAGAAGCAGCATTTAGATGACAAAGAACTCATGGGTGAGGATGCTGGAGCCACCAAGGGACCATTTCATCAGCTCCTCCACTGAGGTGAATGCTGGATGCATGCTTTAATTATCTGCCGAGAAGAAAACTCTGTGTAGTGCTGATAAATACGTTGCAGTAACATTTTAGATCCTCATGCTCAGGTTTCAGCTTTGCTACCACTAAGCATGACACAGCCTTTCTGAATGCCAATGTTTTCATCTATAAAATTGGGATAATATTGACTACTTCACAGGCTGCTCTGAGAAGCAAATAATGGATAATATATGAACATGGCAAACAGTTTTGTGTTTGTAAACATGAGAAGTTTCCAAAAAATTCATGGAAAATACATTTTATGTATAAACAATGCATGGTTTCAAAGATTTCCTTGTGTCAAAATAAACATCTCTTAAGCTGTTTTTTGGGAACTTTTTGAAGTACACTCATATAAATACAGGCATACACACATATCTGTATAATTTCACCTTCTGCCTATGCGTTTCATTCAATTTACTCCTTTTTAGTGCAAATATGTCCACTTTTTGTTTCCTGACATAATAAGGAGACCAGAAAATATTAGCCGCTCTGTTGCATAGATTCCCCATCAGTCTCTCTCAAACCAGTACAGTGTTTATTTGTGCTTTAGTTTTGTTTTTATTCTGTAAATCTTCAGTTGTTTCAAACCCTGATGCATGACTCTATGTATCTGTAAGAATATATCTTGGCTGAGGAAATGATTCCATGGTCTACTTTGCACTTGGCAACTCACAGAAGTAAGCAGAACTCTCCTAAGAACAGGAAGGAGAAAGAGAAGTTGGAAGGAGGCAGAGAGATACCTGAAGGGCACTTGGTTTTTAAGAACAGTTGCTGGAGGCCGATTCATGAAATGTCTACAAGGGAGTTTACTCCCTTCAGAGGACTTGGTCCTATGCTGGGGATATGTTGACCTCCATAAAAGATTCTTTCTGATCCTACATTCATTCCCTAAGTATTATTCTTCTAAAGCACCTATTTCATACCATACTCCATGTCTCATTGACAACAGTGTCTCTTAAACTCTAGCCATTTTCCTACTCCTAGAATCAGGAAAGTGTAACTGCATATTTTGAAGAGAGAAGCAATTCATAAAGTGACTTCAATTTTTCTCTTCTTTAACTCCAAACTCCCTTGGGGATTTAGTTCTTTTCTGACATTTAATGAAAATATGGGAAGTTTCTCTAGTTTCTTGAGCATTCTGGATATAGATTTTTTCAAACCCCCGGGTCACAATGATCACAAGTTTAATAAAAATTATCCCTTACTTAATTCCTCATTGACACAACTCCTTTCATTCAGTGGGGGACCTGCTATAATGGGATTTTTTTTCCCTTAGTACCCAATGTGTGTCAGTGCTCACTTCAGTCTCTGACTACAGCCAAGTTAGAATGAGAGGATGGAGGAGAGGTGTGTAGCAGAAAACATTTTTGTGCATTAATGTTCCTTGAACTTGCATGATGCCCTTTCTGGGCTCCATAGTTGTCCATAGATGATGCTTTTCATGGGATGCTTCCCTAGAATTATAGAAACTCCAATCTCCCATAAAGGACCCACTTCTTAGGAGGGAATAGAGCATTTTCTTGGAATGGCCAGTTAAGTTTCTGTGCTCAGGACTTGGCATCTTCTGGTGCATTCTCTCAAAACTGCTTTCTTGGGCAAAGACCCAACTTACCCGAGCTTGATTCTAGTAAGAGATCCATGTTTAGTACCTTTAGTACCTTGATGCATATTATTTTGCTGTTGGTCTTTGGGATTCAGTCCCATTTTAACGTCTTTTTGCATTATAATGAGAAAATGAAAAGAAGGATTGTAGGGTAGTGTTTAAAAGCAAAGGATTTGGCTGGCGGTGTGGCTCACTTGGCTAATCCTCCGTCTGCAGCACCAGCACTCTGGGTTCTAGTCCTGGTTGGGGCATCAGATTCTGTCTCGGTTGCTCCTCTTCCAGTCCAGCTCTCCGCTGTGACCCGGGAAGGCAGTGGAGGATGGCCCAAGTCCTTGGGCCCTGCACCCGCATGGGAGACCAGGAGGAAGCACCTTCTCCTGGCTTTGGATTGGCACAGCACAGCCCTTTGGGGGCTGAACCAATGGAAAAAAGGAAGACGCTGCGGAGTGAAGATGGCGCAAGGTAAATGACGGCCATGGGACAGGCATGATCGTCACTGGAAATGTTCATTTCAAGTCTCAGGGAGGCCCTCAAGACACGAGGAGTTCGAGTTAAAAATAAGGACCTAAAGGCATTTTTTGAGTATGTAGAAAGATTGTGTCCCTGGTTCCCCAAGGAAGGAACAATTGATGAGATCAAGTGGGAAAGCGTTGGAAGTTGTTTTAAGGAAAGGAGAAGCTTCAAGCAACGGAATGGAGTGAGCTACATATGCACTATCAGTATAAATATTTACAGCCTGACTGGAAAACTGTGTAAAGACTTGAAGTATGGCATACAGCTCAACCAACTGGGCCGACTGATAAGATGTTTTAAAAACATGGGAACGGTTATCTGCCACGAAGGCAGCCATTCCATTGGAGGACCCATCTGTAAACACTGTAAACGCCGTAACAGCCTTTGGACTTTCAAAAATTCTACAGCCAGCCATTTAGGAAGGGTTTCTTATATGATGGGTAATATTTGAAATTTTCAGAAGTGTCTTTGTATGTTCTTTCACAAGTCATCTTTAAGATGAAGAGCAGAGATAAGAAGGTAGTATTTTCCCACTATGCAGATGGGGTATTCGAGATGTATTAGGGAACAGGCTCTTGTGACAACACTGGACCCAAGACCTAGGACATTCGACTAGCTAGTACTTTTCGGGGTGCACAGGCTGCCCTCTACTGTTATATCAGCATTTGCCACATGAGCTCTGACTCAACGCTAAAATGGGTTGCTATTCCCTGTGCTGATATTCCAGTTGGAGGCTCTACTACACAGACAAGTTCCTTGCACAGGTTTTCATTTGTGCAAGTGAAAATCCTTCTGGAGTAAATGTGCAGGAATGCCTGAGTGTACATGGCTGCCCAGCCCCATTAGGGTGCTGGTTTCTCTTTTCCTGCAGGCAGCTCCAGTTTCTCTAAAAAGCACCCAGTTGACATGCCAATAACAGAACAGTACATGTTGCAATCCAGCTGTTGCTTTCACTACCAATTTGTTTTAATTGGTCTCACACTATTTGCCCCTTCCTTTTTTTGTGTGGTGTTGGTTTAGGTTTGTCTGAAAACATCCTGGCTTGAGCTATAAACCTTTTATGAGGGGAACTTGCTGATGTGTGGAAAGTCATAAGCAGCTGGCTGGCTGGCACGACTGTAGCATTCCAGCTCTGACCTTAGCCATTCAAGGATTTCGTTTGCTCTGTCAATGTCTCCTTCTTAAAAATGTGATTCCTAAAAATGTAGAAAGAGGCTATTTCTTTGGCTAAACCTCTAACAACATTAATGTTTAATATACAAGTAACATATTGTTAAACTGAGACTTGAGATGAAGGTTAGAGTGAAGGGTGCTTGGCAATTTTTGCTGTTGATGGGGAAACATAATTTAAATGATCATGAGTAGGACATTTTGGTCTGGTCAATGTCACTAATGAAAACTGAGTAGCAGCCTGTATGACGAGTGCACTTGGAGGAAGACAGAAGTCCAGATGGTGGGCCATGATCCAGAAGTTTGGACATCAGTCAAGACTGCAAGGTGATTGCAAGGTGACCGAGAGTGACATGGCAGCCAGCGCTAACAGAAGGCTGCATTTGTTGGTACCTGCTGGTGGTATCGGCTCATTAAGGAGTGTGAAGATAGTGGTTTGATTTATTTTCAAAGAATCATAAGGCACAGCTTACTCATATACCATAGCTTATCTTTGACTCTAAGTTACATGAAACCTGGGATTTTTAAAAAGGAAAAATCAAAGCATACACATAGTAAAACTAGGGGTCAGTGTTCCTTTGAGAACCAACCATTTACTTGCATGTATGTTTAATGAACATTTATGGCACAACTGTTATTTTCTAAGCATTGTTAAACTGCTTTAGGATCATGTAGAAGTGAAGCCACCACCCTGAGAAATTTATAGTCCTTTAGAAGAGATCAACTATAATGAATAATTTTAAAACAGGGTACAATGTGTTAAATGTCACAAACTTTAATAAAAAATTGTCACAGGAACAAGAGATTTCTTCAGGAAGATTTATTTAGAAAATCATCAGAAATTCTTGCAATAGAGGAAATTTAGGCTCTATTCTGTTAAGTATGAATTACCTCAAGTTTCTCTTGTACCAACATTTACTTAATAAATATCTTATTCCAAACTGTAACATAAACAAAAATCTCTTTGGAAAAAAATCATGTTATGCTTGACATGGAAGTTCTGAAATTAGTCCATAAGGTCCAAATGTAGAAGTAGTAATAGTAGTAGTAGTAGTTCCTGGTAGAAGCTGTAAAATTTACTAGTTTATCCCACTTTGAAAGATCAAAATCAGAGAAGGGGATTAACCCTTCTTCATAACACACTTGCAAGAACAGTTTTGTCAGTGAAAAGATCATCAGATTACTCAGTCACCAAACCATTTAGTTAAGGTGTCAG